>NC_070606.1:75687321-75992410 GCF_027172205.1 Podarcis raffonei
ATGTTATGGGGCATTCCAGGGGAGGGGTATGGCTGCCCCATTCAGTTGTATTGTCTGGGGCACCATTTTCAGATCCTGCATGCAACTGAGAGGAATTACAGTAGCTTTGCAAACTGTGTTTCAATATTCAATCATTACTGAAAGTTGCATTCCTATACATCCTTATCTGAGAATAACTCCCATCGGGCTAAATTGGTCCTACTTCTGAATAGATACGAATAAGTTTGCACTCTTGGTTAAACAAAATCAGTGTATGCTTCTTATCAATTGGGGAAATATAATTTAAAAAGGAGAAACTCCTGTAGGCAAGTCTAGAATTATACAGGATGCTGGATAGCTGTAGCAGCTTGTATGGTGAGGCAGAGAAACCATCAAGACACCAGGGTCACTGTAGCTTACCTGGAGGGGAATGGGGCCTGGTGGGGAGGTAGCAGGGTTGAGGCTGTGTCAATATGGTACTTAGCAATGCCACCCGATCACATGGGCAGCTACTGTTTCTTACCATTAAACAACTTGAAAGAACTAAAACTGAAATGAAAAGTCATGATAAATATCTATAGTTGTCCAGTCATAGTCCTGCACCCTTCCACTTGTACGTCTGCTGATGGAGTGGGCACCAGACCATAACAGGACAGTCCAGATTTATCCAGTAGTCAGTACTGTTTTCAACAAAAAAAGAAGAAGAGAAGAAGAGTGTGGACTTGATATCCTGCCTTTCACTCCCCCTAAGGAGTCTCAAAACAGCTAACAATCTCCTTTCCCTTCCTCCCCCACATCAAACACTCTGTGAGGTGAGTGAGGCTGAGAGACTTCAGAGAGAAGTGTGACTAGCCCAAGGTCACCCAGCAGCTGCATGTGGAGGAGCGGGGAAGCGAACCCGGTTCACCAGATTACGAGTCCACCGCTCTTAACCACTACACCATGCTGGCTCCCAGTGTGATCAACAACACAGTGTGATCCATATGTGCACCCCTCAACAGCTGGTGATGCTTTCAGTTTTGCGCGGGTCGGTAACTATGGGAAAGACCAAAGGCCAAGCTACATGTTATACTGTGGTCCATGTAACATTCCTTATACAAGCATTAAACATGTTTTTACCTGTAAGCTAACAACATCTGCCTAGACCAAAGTTTCATACACAGAATTGCACGCTAGGGTCATCTAGACATTACTATCAGTCTTTGTGTTGCACTCTGCCCTTTCTGTTATCATATTATCATACCCATGGCAACAAGATGCAAACGACGACTGAGCTTCTACTAACACTCAAGCATCATTTATCTGATCCCAGTACAAACTCTACACCCCTTGTGTGTGGTTTTTGGGCAAAATGATGATTGATGTCCCTTAACTTATTTCAGCTCCTTATTTTCTCCAGCTGCCTAGTTTTTATTTATAGACAGAGAAGGCAGTATGGCACAGACGTGTATTAATTATACATGAGTGACAAATCCCTTTAGACACTGTTCCCTGTCGCTGGGATCTAATGTCAGTTCTTTTTTCCATCCTCAATACCAGAGGCCTAACTCATTTATTTACATATGTTCTGGGGCCTATAAATCTTATCAGCAACACTGATGCCTGCTGTTTGTGGGGTCTCAATGACCCTGATTATTATGGTTGTTGTCACTCCCTCCTCTTGTCACTCTTGTCACTCTCACATTCTTGTTGGCCTGTACTTAAGAAATGCCAACAGGAACTAAAGACACGTGGGACTTTGGAAAACCATGCCACATAAGGAGGGTTACACTTCTCTGTGTTTCCCAAAGTACAAGACCCAAACTTTTTCACTTTGTGTGTTTTAGCTAGTGCTGGGTCACACTTTGCAGCCTAGCAATATTTGTAAGGGGTATGTTGAATGGTTTCTTTAAATGTAAAGGTTCATCATTGTTCCACCCGATGTGTATGTCTTTAAGGGGCCAGAGCAAGGGCCAGTGCAAGATAACGAGACCCAGCTTTACAGCTGTGAAACACAGCAGGTGCTGCTGAGTTGTATTTGATTAAGGTGTGTCAGCATTTGGGTGTAGTATATAAGGAGCAGCACCTAGCTCTCCCATTACCCTGGGGGATGGGTTGGTGGTTGGGTCTGGTTTGGTTGTTAATGTACTTAGTGTAAAAGGAGTTTTTGTTTTTCTTATTAAAACCTTGTTTAAGTTATTTTTGAGTCCTTTCTTTTTAATGCATGGTCTCCCCAGCAAGCTCTCTGCAGCGTTACCATACTGCAAACAGCCAACATCTTTGGTTATGGGCCCAGCTGCTGAGTGGATGACTGCATATTTTTGGACTCTGAGAAAGGTTTGAAAACTCCTTCTCCTGTTAGCGTAGTTCTGTGGGTCTGGAAGAGTTCCAGAATGGTTGACCGGGTTCCTGAAGCTGAGAAGGCTCTGGTCTTCCCACAGCTAACAGATGAGAACTATAGTTTATGGTCTTTTCGGGTGGAGGCGCTTTTGACCTCTAGAGAAGTATGGACCTATGTAACTGATGACCCTCCTGACCCTGTAACTAATGCTTGGTCAAAAGGAGATGCAAAAGCCAGGGCGATAATTAATTTGGCAGTCAGCGACCAGCAAGTAGTCTATATAAGAAATAAGAAAACTGCCAAAGAAATGTGGGACAGTCTTGCAGCAGTGCATGTTAGAAAAGAGTCAGCATCTGTATTGACGTTTTTCAAGCAGTTGTACCAGACGAAGTTGCAGCCTGGTGGTGATTTGGCAGCACACTTGAGACGCCTGGAGGCAATACGCGGCGAATTAATTCGAAGGGACATGGACATACCTGATATTCAGTATGTTTTTATCATTCTTTGTTCCCTTAATGAGGACTTCGATGGTATAGCTAGCCAGATATCTGCCGTTCCACCAGCACAATTAACTGTGGAAGGGGTGACAGCAAGATTAATGGGCGAGTTGGACAGAAGGGAGGCTTGTGCCATAAGCACTCCTATTTCCAGAAGTAATGAGGAACGCCATATGCAAACTTGTGGTGATACGACTGCATTTAAAGCTGCCAAGCGTTGTTGGTTCTGCAATAAGCAAGGACATTTTGCAAAGGACTGCAGAGCCAAAAGAAAGCAAAGTACTCCTAAGTCTGTTTCTGTTCGTCAGTCACGGTCGTCAGCCCAGCAGCCGACATCGTATAGTAGAGACAGAAACGAGCCCCGAGTTTTTCATGCTCGGACAACAGATCGTAAAAGAATTAAAGATGCCAAGTGGAAGTCTTTTATTATTGACTCAGGAGCATCTCAGCATATTTGCAACGATCGAAGCTTGTTTATTTCTTTCGAAGAGGAAATTGGTAATGTACATTTAGCCAATTCACAAGTCTTGCAGTCGCTTGGCAGGGGTACCGTTAAACTTGACTCTTTAAACATTACAATAGCGAACTGCATTTACTGCCCGTCAGTGGACAATTTATTATCAGTAAGGTGTTTTGCTCGTCAAGGCATAACTGTGCGTTTCTTAAAGTCAATGTGTGAGTTTTTCGATGGGAACAAACGTCTATTATATGCCCGGGAATCTGATGGTTTATATAGACTGTATTTTCGCACCTACTCCCAATCGCCTATAAATTGCAGAGCAGCACAGTCAAGCCAGGGGTTGAGGAATGTAAGGCCTCATTCCGGGTGTGTCCATGAGGCACACAGAATTCTGGGACACCTGAATTTTGCTGATGTAATTAAGACAAAGAATATTGTTAATGGCCTCAACTTAAAACCATGTAAATTCTTTATGCAATGTCTATCCTGTTGCAAGAATAAGATTAAGGTTGCACGCAAGGGTAGATGCTCAGATAGGAAAGTAACTGAGCCATTTGAGCATGTACATTGTGATTTAGTTGGGCCACTCCCACCATCATTAGGAGGTTCTAAGTACTGGCTTACTCTGATAGCCCAGTATAGTAGATATTGTTGGACTTATGCAATAGCTGAGAAGTCCCAAGCATTTGAGAAGTACAAAGTTTTTTGCAACTGGGTAAAAACGCACTTTAACAAACCTATTAAGAACCTGTTTTCTGACCGGGGTGGAGAATTTGTTTCTGAGGATTTTGAGAAATTCCTGGAAGCGCAGGGGACTACTCATGAGTTATCTTGCCCCCGAAGTCCCTGGCAAAATGGGCTTGTTGAAGTTGTGCAGCGAGACCTGCAGGCAGGGGTTAAAACTTATCTGCACGATGCTAATCTGCCCAAAGACTTTTGGGCTGAAGCGCTTAATGCCTTTTGCCATGTTAGAAATCGCAGTTATCATTCTGGTTTAGATGTCACCCCCTATGAGAAAATGTTTAAAAAACGCCCTAATCTGAAATACCTACGCATTTGGGGTTCAGATGTAATTATGCATTATCCCGCTAAACAGAAATTGGGTGAGCGTAGTGTTCAGGGAAAATTAATGGGCTACCAGCAGGGAGCGTACAGAATTTACATACCAGCAACTGGCAAATTTCATATTACCAGAAGTATGATACAAACTGTAAATTGGAATGGAGTTGCTGTCTTCCAAGATACTGATGGTATAGATAATATTGAGGAAGAAGAGGAAGCAGCAGCAGCAGCAGCAGGAAATGGTGCTTCTGAATTAATGGAAAAAGACAAAAAGTCTGTTGAATCTGATTTGTTTGATGATTTAAAGTCACAGGCACCCAAGGGGAGGTTAGATTCTCTTGAGTTTTCTGACCGTGAGCTTAGCCTACAGGCATCTCTTCAATCTGACAATGATTTACAACCTGAAACTAGTGGTTCACTTAGTCCCATTAAGTCTGAGGAGTCTGACTCTCCTTCCGGACTGAGACGTTCAGATAGAAAGAGACAGAAGCCACAATGTTTTGCAGATGAACATTTTAATACTGTGTATGCCAATAAGGCAGTTTTTGAGCCAAAAAGCTACAATGATGTTCAGAAATTACCTAAGCAACAAGCTGCAAATTGGTATAAAGCTATGAACTCTGAAATAGCTTCTTTAAAAGAGCATAACACTTGGTCTCTTGTACCACAAACCCCAGATATGAGACTTATTGATTCAAAATGGGTTTATAGAGTTAAAATGAATGACAAAAATGAAGTTGTAAGGTACAAAGCAAGATTAGTTGCTAGGGGTTTTCAACAAATTCCAGGCGAAGATTATGATTTGTGTTATTCACCAAGCGTAAAATATGAAACAGTTAAGCTTTTGTTAAAAGATGCATCACAACGTGGACATTCTGTTTATCACCTAGATATAAAAACTGCATATTTGTTTGCAGATTTAAAAGAACAAATTTTTATGTGTGTTCCTGAAGGCATAGACACCGCTGAAGGTTTGGTATGCAAATTAAATAAATCCCTTTATGGTCTGCACCAAAGTGGAAGGAATTGGCACCAAACTTTAGCAAAAGAATTGCTGGATATTGGTTTTTCACAAGGAAAGGCAGACAACTGTGTGTTTATAAAGGAAAGGGCAAACTCTGTAACAAAAATATGTGTGTATGTAGATGACGTGTTAATTTCTACAAAAACTAAACAGGAATATGAACTGGTAGTATCACAGTTACAGAAGAAATTTGATGTGGTGGAATTAGGCATAGCTAAAAATTACTTATCCATGCAAATTGAGAAAGGCAAAAATGGATCTTTTCTGGTTCATCAAACTGCAAAAATTTGCAGACCTACAGATGCAAGTAACACTACCAGTAAAGGTTTACCGTGATTCCCAGAGCGGACTTGCTATCCTGTGTTCAGAGACCAATACGCAGCGCACTAGAGTCTTAAGGTTACGTTTACAGTTTGTAAAGAAACTAATTGCTGATGAAATGATTGTATTTGAATATGTTCCAGGTGATAATCAAATTGCAGACATTTTTACAAAAGCACTTCCGAAGGTTACACATGAAAAACATGTACAAAGTATGCTTTATGTTTTTGTTCCACAATGATGAACCGCAGGGGAAATGTTGAATGTTGAATGGTTTCTTTAAATGTAAAGGTTCATCATTGTTCCACCCGATGTGTATGTCTTTAAGGGGCCAGAGCAAGGGCCAGTGCAAGATAACGAGACCCAGCTTTACAGCTGTGAAGCATAGCAGGTGCTGCTGAGTTGTATTTGATTAAGGTGTGTCAGCATTTGGGTGTAGTATATAAGGAGCAGCACCTAGCTCTCCCATTACCCTGGGGGATGGGTTGGTGGTTGGGTCTGGTTTGGTTGTTAATGTACTTAGTGTAAAAGGAGTTTTTGTTTTTCTTATTAAAACCTTGTTTAAGTTATTTTTGAGTCCTTTCTTTTTAATGCATGGTCTCCCCAGCAAGCTCTCTGCAGCGTTACCATACTGCAAACAGCCAACATTTCTGGGGTGGGAGGCAGAAAATGTTCCATTAAGATTGTATTTATCTTGGGGAGGAGAGTCGGTTTTTTAAGAATTCTCAGGGGACATGAAAAGAGCTAGTGCAATTCCAGACTGGCACTATATTGCGGTACGTTTCAATTGCATGCTGTATTGACAAATTCCAGTTGCACAGTTAAAGTACCCAGAAGCTCTACTTCCCCCAAACCTGGATTTTTTGTGATAAGAAAAAGGAGGGGAAATGCACTGGAAAGCGTGGGATAACAATTGCTTGACACAATGTCCTATAACCTTCCTGCAACCAAATTGGAATGAGTGCTCAATAAAAGTGATCTAAGATAACCTGTAAACTTCATGCAAAAAAAATCAGGATGAACGCTCAATATACAGATTATCTGGAAGCTACCTGAGCATTGCACAGTAGTTAGAGTGTTAGACTAGGTCCTTGGAGAACAGAGTTCAAAGCCTCATTCAGCCATGAAGCTCACAAGATGGTATTGGGGCAGCTACCACCTTTCAGCCTAAACTGAAATTTTCCAGATGTTTCTGAACTAAAACTCCCATCAGCCTCAGCAAGCATGGCCAATGACCAGGGTTGAGAGCTATAGTTCAGCAACATCTAGAGGGACAAGGTTCCCCACCCCGTCCTACATTGTGCAATTCTCCAGTGTTGCTATCTGTGGTCCATTTGGTCTAAGCATCCACAGTGCTTAGTAGTTATCTTCAGAATTGACTGTTACAGTGCAAAAGCAACTAAGAATCCCTGAATTTATTGCGACATTAGCTTTACTACAGTCTACTTCACCCCCTCAGGAAATTGTTCAGAAATGCAGCTTTTTCGGTACTATGTCAAAGTACCTTATTAACATTTATCTAACAGTACTTGAAAAGAAAAAGAAAAATAATTTATAGATTTTAAGTGTGATCCACAGGTTCACACTTGAATAATTTCCTCCACCTTTTCGTCCTTGGTGTTTTGAGTGTTCATGCTTCATTCCACAATTTTACAAAGAATTTCAATTGTCCTTAGGTCATAGCACTGGTCACAGAACTGAAAATAAAAATGATGCATTGCTATAACACAGTACAATTCTGCAATCTGCTTGTTTCTACTAATTTGGACATAGGTGTAGTTTTACTTCCATGCTTTATAGTGAAGAGAGTAAATTCTGGTTCAAAATAAGTTCAGTTTGTAGACTTTCACTTGACAAAGGAAATCTAGTATTCATTCATTGTAAACCTATCATGAATATCTGGTGATGCTCATGATCCATTGATTAATATTTCCACTGAGCTGTATTTATTCTACTCTATAATTGCATTGTGCTTTGCCTTTGTGTGTCTGACATCATACCAGGTTCCTGCTGCAATATTTCTGAACCACCACAACATTAATTTATTTGTTTTGATTATGTGCATGAAAGGTGAAATTCACTGTTCAGGTATGAAAAGAGTTGTAAATTTAAAGAAAAAACATATTATCCCCCACTCCCTGCACAGCTGAAAATCTCCTCAAGAGTTTTCTTGCACTTTTGTATGAGAAATATCTGCATCCAGATTGGATTGTTGAAATATTATATGGTGCTCTGTCAGGGATTTATTTATGGTAAATCTCACAAAGAGCAAGTTACACTATTGGAAGGACCCAGTCCAGACCACACAATCATAACACCAATTAGATGCTCTTAATATTTGCTGATCTGTTGCTGGGGAGATTTTGTTTAAATCTTGGACTGTGTTCCCCTAGCCTAGCCTTAGCAGAGAATTGGCAATATTCAGGGCATCTCATAGAATAATAGAATTGTAGAGTTGGAAGGGACCCAATGGTCAGCTAGTTGAACCCCCTTCAATGCAGGAATCTCAGCTAAAGCATCCATGACAGATGACCATCCAACCTCTGCTTAAAAACCTCCAAGGAAAGGGAGTCAACAGCCTCTCAGTGAAGTCAAACCCTCAAGTTTATCTAGCAATGTGCATTGGTATGGGAAATAAAGTTGATTCAGTTTGCATTTCAGAGCAAATCTAGCATTTCTCAATTTCCAAAGATACACACAAATCAAAACACAATCATCTTTCAAAATTCGCACTTCTCTGAATTTTGCAATGCAGATCTCCAGCCAATCAATGTGAATAAAAATGCACGTGTTGGTGTGTGGGAATCATTATATCAGGAATTGCTTTGCAAAAATGTGTGCTTTGGGCAAGGTTGCATTAAAATGTGAATAGCAGGAGAAATTTTGCACAGAAGTGCTGTTGAATTTTCATGAGGGTCGTTTAAAAATAAATAAAATGTAGGGTTGCAATGTAATCTATGATGCAAAAGTAAGAGTCATATCCATTGCTCTGTCTACTTTTGCCTCTGGCCCAGCTTTTCACTGACATGTAGCTTCTAAAAGATGGAGCATGAGAGTGAATGTGGCCTTTGGCTGAAAAGCATCCCCTCTTCCTGCTCTAAGATATGTAGGGGCCATACCTGTTGTCCTGCGTGCTGCTCTTCCCATCTGCCAGTGCTGAGGAGGACAGGAGGGTCTTTGCATATCTCCACAATGTGTTATTGCTGGAAATAAAGGGAGGTTTGTATAATTAGCAGAATGAGATGGTGAAGCCATTTCTGGGTGGTGTCATTTCAGGCAACAGTGTCATGCAGCTAGATCAATGGTGAATGCAATTTTGAGGCAGCATTAATTGAGCCATATCCCACACTACCCAGACCTGATCAGGAGTACTGAGTACAGTTCTGGATTCTGCATTTTGAGTAGGACGTAGACAAATTAGAATAGCTCCAGAAGAGGGCAATCAAAAGAGCCACAGTTCCATAACACAGCAAAGTACTGCAGTGTAAAAGGAATGTTCGCATCTAAAATAGAGGTACTAGCATGATAATCAGGGAAACTAATGCAATAATTCCCACATCTGAATGCAATCTCAAAAATCTTGTTGGATCAGGTCCTCTGAACCTTCAGGATTCAATTCCAATACAGCATCAGGTGAATTCTTGAACCACTGCAAGGCTGCAACAGACATTGTTGTTAACATGTGTGTCTTTCCCTCCACCTTGGAGAATTGTGTTGTGGTATTGTATTTCCATTTTAGATGCATTTCTTCCAACTTCCTAGCATACTTGACTAATGTCACTGACTCCTGTCTTTGCAAATGCATATTTGAACAGTCAGACATGCATTTACGTCTGCCTCAAATATTCATATTTTGTTGGGGGGGGGGAATCTAGGAATTCGTTTTGCATGCGTGCCGACAAAGTGTTTAATAGTGTCCACTTACAAAACATTCAGCAAAGGTGCTGTCAAAATGAATGAGGATGGGCTGCTCTCAGCACACAGAAAAGGGGCAGGGGGAAGAAAGAACAGAAGGAGGTTGAAGGAACCTGAGTTTGTATTTGGTAATGCAACTTTAATGCTTGGGTGGTTTCATTTTATTCTGCTTCTTCAAACAAGGATTTATCATTTTTCACTTGCTTCTCCTTCCCACTGACAAGTAAAGGGTTGAAAGATTTAAGTTTATCTCAAGAACTCCAATTCAACAGAAAATTACCCTTCAACAGTAAAGGTTGTCTTTTCATTTTTTAAAAATCCAGCTGACTGCATCAGAGTTTATTCAGCATTGTACAAAGAAACAGCAGAATCATATGGACACTAGTATTTTTTTCCCTTTACTAGCTCTTCAATATGCTCCCATTCCACTGATAAGATAGCCTTTCTGCAATTGTGTGGTGTGGGAATTGTAGAATTCTTCAGGGACCCAAGAAAATGTAGATAAGTCATCTAAGCAGAGAATGGTTTCATTGCAAGAACTTTAATAGCTAACAAGTCATTATATTAGCCTGTCTGGCTAACTCATATACAGTGGTGCCTCGGGTTAAGAACTTAATTCATTCTGGAGGTCTGTTCTTAACCTGAAACTGTTCTTAACCTGAAGTGGGTTGCTGCTGCTTACTGAGAGGAAAGGTAGGGATGGGGAAGAGGGTGGAGAGTTTGGCACTGTGCTAACATATCAGTGGAGCAAATGTGTTTACATAACACTTACATCCCACTGTCCTTCCATTCCCACTCTTCCTCCTGGATAGCAGCCATAACCCAATCTCTCATGAGGTCAGGTAAGTAGTGCCATCCTATCCCTCCATCTGCTAGTAAGGGGCAGAGAGGGGGAAATAAAGTGATGGACACCCATTTTGTATGGCAACGTGAGCAAGGAGATGGAGAGATGATGTATGGAAAAAGTAGTACAAGTTATTAGCATGGGTTGCAATCTAAAAAATTAAAATCAATGCAAAAAATAGGTTGCTAACCCAAGAAATGTTTTATAAATATGATTTATATATTACAAAAATAAAATAAAATAGTGCAATAATCCTAGAGTAAAACACTGCCACCCTAAATAAATAAGCACAGCAAATTAAATTTAGAAAATTATTACAGCAATGAAAATAACAGCTGGTATAATAGCAGAATCAGACACAGTTTGTACTGCTTGGCAACCATTTTTTTGGAATTCAAAAGTAAACACAAATTCATATAAGGGTATGACAAAAGGCCTGCCAGACACAAAATCACATTTCTAAATTGTTGGGATGTTTGTTTTCCCAGCTTTGTGCTACAGTGAAAATGGTGATATGAGCTCCCACCAGGAATTTTAAGAAGGAACTACTTATTACCTTGGCAAATGTGTGTTCCTAATCAGACATTTACCAGCATAACATTCTTCTTGAAATATCTTCTCCCACCACCAAAGATTCTGCTTCTTCTAAATAGGCTTCCAATTTTAAGTTAAAGTATGGGGGGGGGGCACCTTGGTCAGGGAATAGGTTCATCTGCAGAGCCTCTTCTGCAAGTTTCTCCCAATCCCACTGCTGCCCATATTTTTCTTGCAATTCCTCAGAAGCAAAAGAAAACAAAAATATGTTCTCTAACTTAATCCGTCTAGAACAATTCACTCAACTTGGGGCTGGCTTTGAAAATGGTTCAGAAGTTTCAATCATTTCAGAAGGCAGCAGCAGCCCAGGTTTTGGCAAGTGCAGTTCACTGGGCGTGGTAGAGGCACTATGTTACCTGGTAGGCAGATCACTATTGCTTAATGGGAACCAGAGGGGTGAAGTGATGGGAAGAGCAGCATAGTGCAAACACACTGGCAGGAGCTCCAGATTGGCTACACCACTGCTTTTGTACTTCAGTGACCCACCTTGTACAGAGTGACACTCTAGCACAACACCTCCACTCCACTCAGCACATTGCTTCTGGACAGATGCTCGATATCAGCACCATATTGCACCAAGTCTCTGTCAACTGCACCAAAATCTGACTGCTGCTTTTACTTCACACATGCAGGCATGCTGTTTTCAATTATTTCAGAGAGTAGTGTCAGCCCACAAAGAGGTTAAAAAAAAAACTGTACACATTAGAAACATCTGTGCTGACAAAGAGACATATTTTTGAAATATGTATTATGTTTGGAGGGATTTATTAGCTCACTGCAAATCTGAAACAGGGGTATGAGCTTATATTTGAAAGGGAACCTCATGATTAATAGCACTAGATTTCTCCACCGGGGGTGGGGATTGTAGAAAGGACCTGTTCAGGGGTTCAACTTTGATATCGCCTTACAGTGCAAACTGTTCCTCTAAGGAAAACTTAAGAGCTTACCGGCAGAAAGGAAATGAATGCTTTTCTTCAAGTTTGCAGGCAAATCTGAGCACACATTTTCTTTTGATAAATACAATGCCCATATTCAAGTTTTCGGACTTTGAGAACTTTGGCTTCCAATCAGCAGCTTCAGTTGGTGCTCCTATCGAAATCTTGGCTAGCAGAAGAATTTGGTACAGGGGTGAGATTCAGATGATCACATTTTCTCAGCTGCAAAGTTGCTTTTGCAGCCAACCCATGTGGCATTCTAATGGAATTACCCCAGGATACCAGAAGAGTAGACATATTTGCTTTGACAGCAAAAGCAACAGTATTCTTCAAATCAATTTTATTCTGGAACTATCATACATTATTGGTTTACAGTGTAATCCTATACATGTTTACTGGGAAGAAAGCTCTACTGTGTTCAAAGAGACTGCACCCTTATACACACTTAACTGAGAGCAGGAATGAGGGAGAAATGAGATTCAGTTCACATTTAAATACAAACTTACCAAATTCATACTTTCCAGAGCAATATGCAAACCAAAACATAGCCAACCTTCAAAATTCATAGTTTTCTGAATTTTGCAGCCAAGCAATGTGAACAACAATGCAGATATTACAATGTGCATATAAATGCATATATTAGTAAAAAAAGAAAAAACACATATGAATTTGCATTATATATGGGGGGAAATGCTTGCAAAACATGTATATTTGTCAAAACTGCGTGCAAAAAAGAGTTTATTGGAAGTTCACAAAAGGGTATCTTTTTTTTTAAAAAAAACCCACCTCAAATTATTGTAGAAATGTAGAGAACTGAATTTAAGGTTAGAAAAATGAGAAACAGAGAGAACTGAAAATGGACATATCCATTCATTCCTACCTGAAAATAAGCTCCATTGATCCCACTGAGTCTTACTTTTGAGGAGATATGTGTAGGATTATGCTTAAACTGTATCAATGTCATAATATTTCTATCAGAACCACAGGAAAAAATACACTTCTCACTTCTGTTTGGTTCATCCTGCAACCCATGAATGCAGACTATATTCCGTTATCATTCCTAATCTTATTTCTTCTTATAAGTAATCATTTACTGCCAGCTCAGCAACCTGCACAAGCCATACACAGTATACAGAATATATAAAATCTCTTTTCATGCTTGAATGCCACTTCCTTTGCAATGAAGGAAGCTTGCGCGAGCAATGAAGGCACTTCAGCCGTTTGTTATAGAATGCAAAGTCAAGAGTTCCTTTTAAATTAATTCCTTATATAAGTTCCACAACAAAGAGACATTTATGATGATGAAAGACTAACAACCAAGCCTCATAATGGCCATTAGAATAATAGAATCTCAGAGTTGGAAGGGATGCAAGGGTCATCTAGTCCAACCCCCTCCAATGCAGGAATCTCAGCTAAAGCGTCCATGACAGATGGCCACCTTAAAGAAATCCAGGGGTGTGGCTCTCGCCCGAAGCCCGGGGAGGAGCTAGAGCCATACCATGACCCCAGCGGGAACCCAGGGGGGCTCAAGTCGATCCACATTGGCGGGACTCCCCCTACTGGTGGTTTACCCTTCCAGATTTCCTGCAAGGCGAGCAGGAGTCAGATATAGTCTGTTGATGCCAATGCCTAAGCCAATACCACCCACATTCTATGGCCTAAATTTTGCCCATTAACATCAACCTAAATTCTGTGTCCTTGTGTATTTATTCTCCTGAGGTGGCTTGGGGGTCTTGAAGTGCAACACCTCAGGAGATTGCTCAAATTCCCCCCTTCTTCCTTACATGGGCACCCTTCCTGTTATATCTCTGGTCTCTCACAAACTGACACCTTCTTGTCTGGCAATGCATTTTTAATTATTCTTCCAGAACTTTCTTTGCAACAGTGAGAGTGAACTCTATAGCTCACTTAGTTAGCATGGTAGAATGCATTCCTGGCTTGTCCTATGTATTATAGCCAACAAGCTGCCCTCTAGATATTGTGTCTTCCAGCTTCACCCCCTCAGAATGGTGCTCTTGCCTACAATTTATATCTATTTCTGACAGGATATTTTAAAAGTTAAAGCTTTTAAAGGTGTGGGGGGGAATGGGAAGGGTGTCTTGGGCACAAAATGGCCCCACAGAAAGTATTTTTACCCTCTCACATGGCTGTCAACTATCACGATGACTCCTTGCATCATTCTGTTTTCCCCTCACTCCACCATTCTAGCTAATCAAGAACTGCATAGTTACTGAGATGATATTATTATCCTATGGAGCTAGTCAAGATCATCCATATCCATAATTACACTAGCTATAATCAGCTGCATTTTGTTACCTCCCAGACCTGTTCATGCAGTGACCTGAATTTCCTAAGTTATTTTCTTCTCCTCTCTGACCTATTTCCTCTTTTGCTTTTTGTCTTTTAAATTACAAGCCAGTATTTTAAACTGTGAACTGTCTAGTGCATTCATTGGCGGAAAGGTGGAAGACAGATAAATGTATTAAGTAAATAACAAAACGAACATTTGGAACTGAAAGAGGATGGAGCACAGAATGCCAAAAGTTACAGACCCTTGGGTACATATACCTTTTTAAATAAGAACCTACTAGAAAATGGAATAAGAAAGTCAAGAAAAAATCCAATCATTTGTTGTAGGAATGAATGTGGAGACCCCATAAGCAGACCTTTTCCTTTCCTGATGCTAGGTGAAAATAGATAATGTAGCTTCTGCCTTGAAACTTCTTCTTGGTGTCTTATCCTGTGGAGATCCAATCTGCTGAATATCTGACCATACAATGAGCAAATATTTATGGGCTCTTGCAACCAGCAGGAGGGGTGGCAACATTTGAGACAACCCTTTTCACTTTACTTGTATTAGTTTATCTTGAAACTACAGTTCTCAACCTTTTTTAAGAACATAAGAAGAGCCTGCTGGATCAGGCCTATGGCCCATCTAGTCCAGCAGACTGTTCTTGGCTTGGCCAACCAGATGCCCATGGGAAATCCACGAGTAGGACCTAACCACAAGAACACTCTCCTGTCCTATAGTTTCTAGCAACTGGTATTCAGAAATGCCAACAATGCCCTTCAGCTCTCTATATTGGACAAACAGGCCAAACCCTACACCAAAGGATAAATCTGATATCAGGAATCACAAGACAGAGAAACCAGTAGGAGAACACTTCAATCTCCCAGGACATTATATACAAGATCTCAAAGTAGATGTCTTATTACCAAAGAATTTCAGAAATAGACTGGAAAGAGAAGTTGCTGAATTGCAACTTATTACCAAACTTAAAACCATGGAGAGACCTGGTCTGAATAGAGACATTGGATTCTTATCTCATTATACATGATATAGCTATTTTTAGTCATCTCACCCCTTGCTTTTTCCTGTAAGACCAATTGCAGTCGTTAATAATAATAATAATAATAATAATAATAATAATAATTTTTATTTATATCCTGCCCTCCCCAGCCGAAGCCGAGCTCAGGGGGGCTAACAACAATAAAACTGTACAACAGTACAACACAACACAACACTCTAAAATCATTCATTATAAAATTAATTCAAATCAAACCAATGGCAACCACTGAGCCAGAGCTCCACGAAGATTGCCGAAGGCGGGAGTCAGGTTGTGCCCTGTCCAAAGGCCTGGTGGAACAGCTCTGTCTTGCAGGCCCTGCGGAAAGATGTCAAGTCCCGCAGGGCCCTAGTCTCTTGTGACAGTGTGTTCCACCAGATCGGAGCCACAGCCGAAAAAGCCCTGGCTGTAGTTGAGGCCAGCCTAACCTCTCTGTGGCCTGGGACCTTCAAGATGTTTTTATTTGAAGACCGTAAGTTTCTCTGTGGGACATACCAGGAGAGGCGGTCCCGTAGGTACGAGGGTCCTAGGCCGTATAGCGCTTTAAAGGTTAAAACCAGCACCTTAAAACCTGATCCTGTACTCCAACGGGAGCCAGTGCAGCTGGTAGAGCACCGGTCAACAGGTTTACCACACCTATCAGCCAATCACGCATTCCCACCACCCTTTTGAGTAATAGCCCTCCCCACCCTCTCACTATATATAAGGGTCTGGTGACTTCTGCTTCAGTGTATCTGAAGAAGTGTGCATGCACACGAAAGCTCATACCAATAACAAACTTAGTTGGTGTCTAAGGTGCTACTGGAAGGAATTTTTTTATTTGGTATTCAGAAACATACTGCCTTCAACCATGGAGGCAGAACCTCCATTATGGGTAGTAACCATTAAGAGCCTTATATTCCATGTATTGTCTTTTTTAGAGTGATCCAAATTGGTGGTGATTGCTGCCTCCTCACTATGTGTTGTGTGAAGAAGCACTTCCTTTTCGTTGTCCTGCATCTTCCAACATTCAGCTTCATTGGATGTCAATGAGTTCAGGTATTATGAGAAAGGGGGAGAAAGTTTCCTCTAGCCATTTGCTCCATGCTGTGCATAATTCTATCAGGTCACCTCTTACTTGCCTTTTTTCTAAATTAAAAAGTACCAAACACTGCAACCTTTCCTCATAGGGAAATTGTTCAATCCCCTTGATAATTTTGGCTGCCATTTTCTGAACCTTTTCCAATTCAACAATATCCTTTTTAAAGTGTGGTGGCCAGAACAGTACACAGCTTTCCAAAGGCAGTCGCAGCATAGTTTTGTATAACAACCATATAATATCGGCAGTTTTATTTTCAGTTCATTTCCTAATGATCCCTAACGTGGAATTTGGATCGACACCTTCAGCAAACTATTCACTACAACCTCAAAGTCTCATTCCTAACCAGTAGCCAGCAGTTCAGACCCCATGACTGTATATGTTTTGCCCTAACATGCATCACTTTACACTTGTCAGTGAGAACAGGCAATTAGTTAGATGAACAGATTGTCTGACAAAATATGGCAGTTTCTTATGCAATCGGGATATTTCCCACAAGACCTTCAAATGCACATAAGAATCAGAAGATGAGGTTGGCTACACCATCCATCCACTGTCATCCTGAATGACATTCCCTGTCAATACATTTCATAGACACTAGACTGAGTCTCACCTCTCATACTGCTTATTCTAAAACTATCAGCAGATTTGGAAGGAAATGGTTCATACCAATGTCCCTACAGATGCAATATGCACATGAGATTGTAGGTGAATAACAGGGACCCGGGTATGCCACTGGCCACCCCCACTTGACATCTGCATATTCAGCATGGACATCTACAAAGGGGTTCCTTAACATGACTAGGTGAATGCAAATAGGCATTCCATATGCATCTTGGTTCAAAATGGATAGCATCAACATGCAGCCACCTATTCATGCATAGGCACCCGTTTGTACAATATCCATGCTAAATGTGTGGATGTCAAGGGGGCAGAACCATTGATGTGCATGACCTGCTGTTATGGCCCACTTTGTATTATTGATGTGAGCCTTACATGCATGAATGGGGTTTATTATGTCTACTGAACTGCTGAGATGTAAATGTAATAAGCTTATTGGGCAAACTGTCCAATATGTGATTATGTGTTACCTCCACTGGAGCTTCCTAAATGTGCCCTATGTGGAGCATTTCCATACGTGGATCAGAAATGCAAACAAACACACCTTCTTTCCATTTAAATGGCATGATTTAAAGATGCTTATTTGCAGAACGCATCTGTACCCATTGAATGCCACACAGCGTCTTCACCAATGCAAAACAAAGTAGCTTGTGAAGTTGTAACATGTTGTTTTCTGACTACCAATTTAACATGCTGGCACTAATTGCACCTTTTAATGCAAATATTGTCCTGTGGCAGGAACCACCTTGTCAGGAAGCCCAGGTTTCTGTATGGGACAAGTACAGCATGTATTACATTCATTATGTCATTTCAATCTCAAATCATTTTAATTACTGCAATCACTGTAGAGCAGCACCTGTGATTCAGAGCAATCATTGGCTTTCAGATTGCTAAAATTAAGTGTTCACATACATTATTAATAGATGAAAGCTTTTGCTGAATTCTGTCAAAATGTCAGCTGACCACATGGTAAGGCCTATTTGCATAAGCTTGCTTGGCTTTTTGAAAAAAAAGGGATTGTTTTTCTGATCAGAAGTGAAATGCTGTTGAGCAAAGCAAAGAAAGAAATCATACAGAAATATATTAAGAGTAAAAGTAGACCTAGACCTCAGGGCTTGGCAGGTGGATTATGTGAGAAATGAACCTGAGTTGGGAATTAAGTGGTGAATCAATCTGAAGCAAGAATGCTTCATATTTAGCATTTTTTTTCACATTGCCCATTTCCTCCTTACCTGGGAGTGCCATTTTGCAACTTGACCCAACAGTGGGGCAGGAGGAGCTATTGGCATTGCAGAGCTTCCCACATTGCTGGGAAGTACTTCACACACAAGACTCCGGGAGCCAGTCAGCAACCAGGCCTCAGTACAGACTTGATTGGAGACTATGCTCTGTCAGTTCCATGCCTAGAGCTCACCCTCTGTTGGTCGGTGATGAACCCTCGTCTGTTCTCTTTAACTCTTACTTCCTTACAGGGGAAGGACTGTGATGTATCAACATAGTCACTGGTTTCAGGGTAGGGGAGGAATTTTGCCCACAGGCAGATTGGCTTCGGCCCTTTGGGTTTCCCCCTACACTATACAATCAGGGGACACGGGTGGCGCTGTGGCCTAAACCAACTGAGCCTCTTGGACTTGCTGATTGGAAGGTCGGCGGTTCGAATCCCCACAACGGGGTGACCTCCCATTGCTCTGTCCCAGCTCCTGCCAACCTAGCAGTTCAAAAGCACGTCAACGTGCAAGTAGATAAATAGGTACTGCTGTGGCTGGAAGGTAAAAGGTGTTTCTGTGCGCTCTGGCACTCGTTATGGTCCTCTGTGTGCCAATAGTGGTTTAGTCATGCTGGCCACATGACCCAGGAAACTGTCTGTGGACAAGCTTTCATCTGAAAGCAAAATGAGTGCCGCAACCCCATAGTCACCTCTGACCGGACTTAACCATCCAGGGGTCCTTTACTTTTTACCTTATACAATCATCACAATGTTTTTTTTGCTGGGAGAGGCATTGGATTGGATCCTTAGGAGGGAGAGACAAGGAAGGGGCACCCTGCTCCATTAGGGAGTCCCCTTACCAGATATCAAATGGAAGTTCTTTCTGTCCAGAAGCCCTGCTTGGAGGCCGAAAGGCCATAGTGTCCTCTAGCAATGGCTAGACAGGGTCCACCAGAAACAGTCCACATCATAGGGGACCTCAGCTTTGCCCAACCCCTATTTCGCAACTGACAGCATATTAAGCACCAAGTGGGCTGATTGATCATCAGATCCATGCCGAATGCCTACACCAAACCTATTTTTATGATATCAATAAAGTTGTGGCCTAATTTTAATCCAACACCATTATTCAGTGTCTACTCCCCATGGTTTCCCTGTGCTTGGAGCTGCAAATGGGATTTCAGAACCTAAAAACTGCCAAAACAACTAGTTTAACATTACAGGCCTGTAATAATAGCTATCCATTTGCCCCTAAATAAGCACACCATCCAACACGACGTGGCCCCAATCCGGGATGCCATCTTCCGGGTCCACACTTCCATATGAGTCATTTGACTGGCATGAGATGGTGGAACCTGGAAAAGAGCTTTTTTGGGCACAGAGCCCTAAAACACACATTTTGGGGTACCACACAAAATCGCAGAACTGGGAAAAGTATGTTTTGGTGCGCTGCATGAAATCGCAGACCCAAAGAAAACACTTTTTTTCAGGGCAAGATCTTGGCCTGAAATCGTGTGAGAGCAAGGCACCCCAAATGGCTGCAGTGCTGTCCTGAGGGAAAAACTGGATGTCCCAGTTTTCCCAGGGCAGGTATCAATCAAGTGTATAAATAAATAATCACCTGCCCCATTTCTTCTGTAATGTCTATAGTATCAACATTGCCCCCAGGAAAATACGTTAAAAGGAAATAAACGAAATCCTTGCACAGCCAGCCAGACTAAAGCTCCCATCATCCCTAAACATTGGTCATGCTGGCTGCATCTGATAGGTGTCTAACATCAGCTGGAAGTTACATTCCTTTTGTACAGCAATATCCTGCTGCATTCTGACTACACCATATTGCACACTATTGTGTGATTTGGATGGCAAATGCATTAAAGACATTAACCACAGTTTTTACTTAAGGTGTCCTATTTCTTTTAAGAAAGGGTAAGGAACACAGTGTGTAACATACCCAGAGCAGGAAACAGCCTAAGGGGGTTGTCTGCACAGGCAAATGTCCAGGATGAGAAAATAAACATGTCATAATAGAAAATACATACTCTTTCAGCTTACCTATATATGGAAAATTCATTACATATGTTTATACAAATGCCTTCCATGACTAAAGGCCCACTAAAGGATTAGTTATTCATTTTGATAACCTTTCTCTCAAGAGGAACCTGAAATAGGTCCAGCTCAAAGTTTTACAATAAATATACAGATATAAATCAAAGTGAATGCCTGCTCACTATTCCTGGTTATTCATCTGAGCCGACAAAATGGAAGTTTGGAAATAATCTTTGAAGCTTTCTGACCTTGTCGTGGAAAGATTATTTATGAAAGAAAGGGTGTATTAATTTATTAAGGGGAAGGGCTATAGATCAGTGGTAGAGCACGTGTTTTGAATGCAAAACGTCCCAGGTTCCATCTCAAGCATCTCCAGGTAGGGTGGGAAAGAAATCCAGACAGCCACATGCAGTCAAAGTTGACAATGTTGAACTTGATGGACCAATGGTCTGATTCTCATCGTGGAGCTTCCCATGTTCCTATTGATTACTAAGGACTAAATGCAAAAAGAGTGAGAAAGAGAGATTTTGCATTGATTGAAAAATATGCATGGCACAATGAAGGCACCTTTATCCTACCACTTCCATTTCAATCTGCTTTCAGATGTTGATATGGAATCCGCCTTGTTTTCCCTAATGGATGACCTATATCAAGAGAAGAACAAAGAGAAGTGCTAATTCTTTCGGACCTCTCAAAAGTTTCTTTTTCTTCTTCTTTCCCAGAATCGACATAGGATGCCTTCTAGCTTGACTGACTGAACTTGGGACACTGAACTTGACTGGTTCTATTCCTCCTTGGATGGCCAATTCTAGAATACAGTGCTGGAAGTTTACTGCACATCCTGGTGGCATTTATATTGCCTCTTCTATACCATTTAACATGAATGAATTCACAGAGTGGGTTCATCCAGAGAGCTGGAGTGAGCATGTGAATAACACCCAGCATGTTTTCATGAGACTTAAGATTCCTTCACTACTTGTTTATTTAGCCTCCATCCTGATTTGCTTGTACAAAGCTTGTAGTGAGATTATATCTGCCATTTACTGAGCTTTGGTTCTGATTTGTTTACAGGCTAGTTATATGGCAGTGAACATTCACCCTCCATTTATCCCGACTTGCTTGCATGGTATTTCCATGCCTTCCTGTTAATCATTTGCTCACTCCACAATTTGGATGGAACATTTTCAATGTTCTCTGTCCCATGGCTAACTGGGTTTTACTCCCAGCTGGTCTAGTATCACAATATCCCCACAATAGTCCAGCTTCTACAAATACTGTACATCTTTTTGCTCCTCAATAGATGGCTTTTTGGAACTGAAACTGGATGGGATGTGGATCAATAGAACTGAAGCTAAATTGAGACAAATAGAAGTTCTGTTGGTAGATATTTAGTCCGATCAGGAAGGTGGCAATCATACTCTTCTGAAGGTGGTTGCACTTCCACAAAGGATGCTCACAGTTAGGCTGTGCTGACATGTGAAGCATCACTAGAGGTTCAAAGTGGCATCAGTTATATGCAGCCACTTCCACCAGTCAAACTGGTGCATTGGTTGTGATTGAGAAAGCCGCTGAGATGTTTCCCTGTTGTTTAGTTAGGATAATGTTTTGAAGAACTTTCCAGCATGGCAGTGGTCGAACTTCCAGCCCCATGAGGCACCATTACTCCAAAGGTCCAAGGCTCTTTGGTCCCCACCTCCAGGTATTCCAGGGGCAGCTATGTTCCCAGAGGATGCTGTGGGTACAGCTAAACTTTCTTCCTCTGCTACAGTCCTGAGAAAAATCACCTATCTGAAGTTGCTTGAATTTTATTTCTATTTAATTTCTTTATTAAATTTATATACTGCCCTTCATCTGAGGATCAGGGGGCAGATGACAATATGAAAACACAAAAATAGACACCATAGTAGGAAACAAGAACAATACCCCTAATACACACAGTTTAAAAAACTATGGATTGGTTAATTAGCCAAAGGCTGTTGATGCCAATAGAGGGTTCCCTTAAAATGGAAATAGCAGCTTTGAAGAGGTGGGGGGTTTTTTTTGTCATTCTGTGGTAGGGAGATAAAAAGTTAAACTCCCCCACCCCCCAGCCCCAATAGTTCTGAGGCTACTCAATTGATATTTATATAAGAAAAACTGCATGCTAATTGCATTCACATAAGTAATGTCTAATTAATTTTGTCCCGGAGACATTGCTAAAGGACTCAGTCACATCTCTTCCACTGCACAGTTTAATTGGTTCCCCTCCATGAATATCACTTCTTCGTAGGACCATGCTGGGTTGCTTGTTCAGTCAGGCCAGTCTTGCGTTGTGGACAAGGCAAGAGAAGTGTGTATCACAAAAATGGTTTTTCAGCAGTGACAATACCACCCGGGCTGTTACATTCATCAGTAAGGAAACTTGAAAAGGGCAGACTTTCATTTTGCTGAGATGCCTGACACATGTCACCAAGTTCCTCAGTCAGCCTTAAATCACATTTTCTACTTGCCTGTGTCCTTTCACTCACAAGGGAATCAATATCTGTGGTAAATAAATGAGTTCGGCACTGCAGTTTTGAAAACCATAATGTAATTTTAGTTACTGGAAATTGTTCTAATCCCCACTAGATGCCAACAATAGTAATAGTAATAATGATGTTAATGTCTGTTCAGTTATACACACAGGAAGAACATAATATATGTGACCCACATCCAGCAATAGCAAAGCTTTTTTCAGCCACCTCATTTTTAAAGGTAAGCCTACACCCACCTGGAATTTCTTCAGTTTTGCCCTTGGAAAATTGATCCAAACTTCAGGTGCATTTTCACTCCACCTGTGAAAGTACTGAAAACTACTAGGCCAAATAATTAGGCCAGCACTGCCTCAGTTAGTTGCACCATTTTATAGATTATGGCATATGAAGAACTATTCATAAACTGACATATTCACTTGGAACTTCTCCACATATCAAGTGGGACCCTGGTCAAATTGGAGACACACATCTCTCATGAGAGTGATGAACTCTTTGTACCTGAATCCTCTTACTTTGACGTAATGAAGCTGTATTATGACTAGAGTTGAGCCACAATTTCTCAGAAGCCTTTTTAAAAAAACAATGAATAAATTTTGATTCCCACCCACTTTTCTTAATCCCCTAGAAAAAGAGAAACCATACTGCATTCTCCATATATTTTTCATATTGTGGCAGGAAGCCTTTCCCCCCTCACAATCTCCCCAAACCATGCTAATTATCTGTCTGTCTGTCTGTCTATCTGTCTGTCTGTCAGAAGAAAATGGTTTAAGTGCAAAGGTGGCTCAGTTTCAAATTAATAGATTGTTTGGTTAATATTATTGCCCACCGAAGTTTACAGAGCAAATTACCAAGCTGTAAGATTGGAAGCACAAATTGGAAACCATCTGAATTGTGTGTGGGTTTGTTTGTTTGTTTTCTTTTTCTTTTCTTTTTTTAAAGACATGCTCCCATAGTCACCTGTGCTTGCCTTTAGAGTGCTCCCAACTAAAAAGGATTATTTTAGTAAGGATGCATCAGTACATAATAAATGTGCTTCATTTCTCCCCTAGTTCTTGCAGCTGACAGCCAAAATGAATGTGCATTCCAGTACTGGCATGAGAGGTCCTTCTACAAAGATTATTTCATGGTCCACTGGACCCTAAAGAACATTGTTTTTAAAGGCATATGATCACAAAGAATAAGGCATACCCTCAGAGTTGTTATAGCCACGTGGAATCAAAAATTTAGAGCAATAATACTGTATGCATGTTATTTGAAGACCATTTATTCTTCCTATAAATAAAGTTCATTGTGCTGTTACATATAGGGCAGCATAAACGAAGCACCAATTTGGTCCAGCTTCAGCTGGTGTAAAGATACCTCAACATTTGCTTACTATTACTAATGTAAAGGAACAGAACCAAACAAGCGAAGCAAACGGATTTCACATCAGCATGTTCAGACCTAAACCAGTACATATTTTTCACTGTTAAAATACATTTACAAGGATAAAAATTTCAGATTCATCTCCTTTGGGGAGTAAAACACAGCTATGGCATAGAAAATTCTTCTATACCCCTTGGCAAAAGAGGTGGCTAATCTGTTTGTAGACTGTCCCACTGACTGTTCCACTATGCAGTAATAGCAAGGGATTCACTCACAAGCCATGTTGACAGAATTATAAGAGGTCTTCAGGACTATGTAGGCCACCTCACCCACCATTGGTGCCCCCCCCACTGGCCACTGCTCCCTATGGAGTTGTGTTCAGCCTGCTGCCCAGCTAGTGGTAATGAGGCTCTCAATCACTCTCCTCTCTCCAAGCAAGTGCAATATTTCTCTTGGGAAAGAGGACCCAAAAGGTATTTTGATGCCCTGTCTCCGTCCTTGACCTGGCATCAAGCACACTGACCACCCAGTTTTGTCCAGAGACATTGTCCTGTGCTGCATTGATATGCTATTCTAGCCACATTATTACTGTAGGCTGCAATCCAATATACCTCCACCTGGGAGTTCATCAAGCTGAAGTCACTGAAGGATGGCACTGTTAAAGTCCTAAATAATAGTTAACATTTATGGATCACTCACAGATGTTAAAAAAGTGGGTTATAAGCCAACTAAGTTGTACATAGAGTAGACCTACTGAAAGAAGGGGGTCTAAATTGGCCATGCCTATTTTTTTCCAATGGGTTTACTCTGAGTATGGTTAACATTGAACATAACCTATTATCTTGTAGATATTAGAACTACAAGGAGGTTTAAAATATTATCTTCCTGTTGCACACATGAGGGTTGACGTGGCCTGTCTAAGGTTACCTACTAGAGTCAGAGTGGTGTGGTGGCTAGAATGCAGCATTAAGATTTGGGAGACCAGGGTTTCAAATCCCCACTCATTCATGAAGCTCACGGGTTGACCTTGGACCAGTAACTCGCTCTCAGACTGTCCTACCTCACATGGTTATTGTGAGGATAAAATGGGCAGAAGTACTGTATGTACACCACCTTCAGCTCTTTGGATGAAAGGTAGGATATAACTGCAACAAGCAAGCAAGCAAACAAACAAATTTGCAACAGAGACCGAATTTAAACTGAAGCCTTCTTGATTCATAATTCAGTTTTTTCATCACCACGCTGCATCAACTCTTTATGAACATACTGTGTGATCCGCTTGTTCCATGCTGGAATTACTTTCATTTCAATTATTGCTCATTCAAAGAATAAGCATTTAATCCTCTTCAAAAAAACAAACAAAAACAGACAATAGTGTTGATTTACAGCCCTGCGTAACAAACTATAGCAGTGCCTTCCTCAAGGGGAAAATTGTTGTCAGCAGATTACAAGCCTTAGGAGATTCAAATGGTGGGCTTGCCAATTTGTAAAGATAGCAACCAGTCTTAGCACAGGGCAGCGATAGAAGAATCCCAGGAATTTCTTAGCCGGGTGATTTTAAAAATGATATGCCAATTGCTTGATCTGAAATATATTTTCTGCTCTATCCTGGGCTAATGCCTGAACATTTTTCAGTTGAGCCTTGGAATAACCTGCATTATCCTCCATGTGGAAATTAGTGAAGGGTGAATACAATCTTCTACAAGCTGATTTGGCATTTTGCTGGACAAAGTGAGCTGTTACCCTTTCCCCTCACCTGCCCCAAATGGAAGATAACTTGATTTAATTCTGAGACCGATTCAGACTCTGTTGGGCTTCCAACAATATTGCCTCACTGGCTGTATTATCTCAGTCAAATAGCAACTTGTTCCCAACATGTAGATGTCAGGACTCCACATAGCCAATCACCTTGCAGGTGTGGGGGCTTGAGTTACATGACAATGCCACAGTGCCGATTCAGAGTGAAGGCAATGTTTCCTGAACCAGGTTGCTATATGTTTGCAAAGCTGTAGCCTCTTTCACATGTTATGCACTTGAAGGGGACCTCCTGTGATGACCAGAATATGAGACTGTGCTGCTGGGCCTGCCTCCAACATGAGGTACATCACTGGCCCCACTCGTGGCATTGGTTTTCTATTGCCCCACACCCTGGACATCCAAACATTGATGCAGGCATAGGCTAGAATCTTGTGTGTGATCAGATGCTAATAAACAAATTTCCATGCAAATGGCACATCCATTGTGGAGGTGTGGTAAAGGAAAAAGGTAAAGGTAAAGGGACCCCTGACAGTTAAGGCCAGTCGCAAACGACTCTGGGGATGCGGAGCTCATCTCGCTTTACAGGCTGAGGGAGCTGGCATTTGTCCGCTCCGCAGACAGTTTTTCTGGGTCATGTGGTGATGACTAAGCCACTTCTGGCGCAATGAATACCGACACCAGAGCAGTGCATGGAAACACAATTTACCTTCCCGCCGGAGCAGTACCTATTAATCTACTGGCACTTTTTGGCATGCTTTCAAACTGCTGGGTTGGCAGAAGCTGGGACTGAGCAACGGGAGCTCACCCTGTCATGGAGATTCGAACCACCGACCTTTCGATCAACAAGCCCAAGGGTCAGTGGTTTAGACCACAGCACCACCCGCGGAGACCAACACATAAATAGCTACTCACATATAGAGTGGATCCATCCAGTGAGTGGAGCCATTGGCATGTCCAATGCCAAGGGTGGGGCCAATGACACAGTCCTTCTCTGTGGTCATCCCATGGAGCCTCTTTAACAGATGAAAGAAAGAAATGGGCTATCAAGTCAATTCAGAGTGTGGACATAAAACATTGCCCTCACTCTGAATGGGCAAACATTTTCACTTCACAGTCTCCCCCCCTCCCAGAAAAAAATGCCTGCATTTTTGGCTCAGGCCTTGTATGAATCACTCAAAAGCAATTATGCTTCTGTTTAGCCTGCCATTGCCTTGTAGGGTATGGAATTCCTGTAGCTGAAAGAAGCAAACACATCAGAATAACTACTGGTCAAACTACTGTGACATTACAGGTTCGTGGGCATTGCCTAACTTGATAGAATCTGTCATGGTGCTAATTAGGAGTCAACATTATACCATCCTGACACTTTAACAGTCAAATAAATTGCCACAGTTACAACATATGAACAACCTCATAAGCAGATAGCATTACTGCTACCAAGACCTGACACGGCAAATTAATAAATATATTAGAAGCATCTGCACAGATGCTAAGTAAGTACGTAAATAAATAAATAAACTCTCACCTTGAAGAAAAGCTCTCTGGTGGATAAGACTATCTACACAGTCTTGTCAAGAAAGGTAGCATGGTTGGGAATTTAATACAAATGATTAAATACTGCATACTACCCCAGAATAAAACCTTTAACTTTTATCGTCACAGTCTTTTGATTAAATTGAATGTATGCATGCAAAAATATTGAAGAGTGACAAAAAATAAATGTCACTCAACTGATATCCCAGAAAGAAAACATGCATATTTTTTAAAAGAACAACTTAAATTATATGTTAAGGGTGGAGACTATTATGCTAGAGCAGTAGCTCTATCCCTGACCTTTATGTCAATTGTTTATAGTGCAATCCTATATATAAGCCCCTCAGTACCTTACAGTTTCTCGTTTTCCCAGTCTTAAATTCAGTTCTCCACATTTCCATATCAGTTTGGAGATATATTTTTATGAAAATTCATTGCAAACTTCTAATATACACATTTGTATGCAAGTTCTCACAATACACACATTTTTAAAAAATAATATAATGCGTTTTTGTACCCCATTGTTTTGGAAAGCACAATTTAGATAATTCCCTCTTTAAATGCAAACTGAATTGAAGCGCTACCCAAGGCCAACCAAATTATTTTGACGCTTGAGGCAGGAAATCCCACTATCTCCTTATCTCTGGCAACAAAAATATAACAGCAGCAGCAGCAACAACAACAACCATAATAATGCACTTAATAACTGACAGTGTGCTGTCTTTTTATAGCATTTAAAATATGCTGCCTGAGGCAGCTGCCTCACTCTGTCTACCAGTAGGGCTGGCCCTGTTGGAAACTTAGTGGCAACTAGGCTGTACAGTAAGCTAGATAAACAAACATATTTGCTGACCAGACATTTGATTCTACCCTGCTTCTTCCTTTCCATCCTTTAGATACAGGCTACATATCCACGCCTGCAATGTCTATAAAAATCTCTACCATATCCCAACCCAAAGTGACAGTGCAGGTTGTTCTGCTTATTATTCTAGTATAGCCAACACTATGCTTGTCTTTTTTAATGATGTATGGACTTGCCTTAGTGGTGGTTCATCTAATGATGGAATAACTCCCTGGAGGTAACCAGGACCATTTTCTGTGTTTCTAGCCTGCAGGCAGCATCACAGAGTGATTGATGTCTGGAAGGCATTTTTCTCCCTCTCTCTCAAAACGAATGCACATCCAACGCAATATAAAGTTAGCACTATGGCTCTCTGAAGATTACTCCCCAAGTAAACTGCATTGCATTCTGTGTTATTTATTTCCTAAGGAAACTCGCTTTATGTAAAGGAAACTTCACTTCCAGAGTGTTAGGGAAATTAGGACTTGCCCATAGAGCCACAGTAACAGTGCTGCCTCTTCTGGACTGGTTCCTATGTGCTTCAACCTCCCATTGCAACCTGCAATGTGTGGCCTGATCCACATATGACATACCCAAGTGAAGTCTGGAAGCTTCCCACCTGTGCATCAGCTCTCCTCAGGTCAAAGAACCCAGATTCATTTTTTAAATGCAGTTGTATTAGTTTTCAAAATATTATGGAACCACAGAGACAAGTAAACAATAACAAAAAGTCAATAATATATCTCAGGGCTGTCCAACTTCCAAGAGACTGTGATCTACTCCCACTATAAATAAACTGGCAGTGATCTACCCATTAAATTGACCAGAGTTGTTTAGTTTTAAGTTGTTGAGCTTTTGGGGGAGAGGCTGAGCCAAAGTTTTTGAGCTTTTTTGGAGGGGGAGCAGGATACACCAGAGACATCCCGCAATCGACTGCTAGAATCAACAATCAACCTGTTGGACAAACCATTTAACATACTGAACAACCTCCCATCTAAAATCATGGCAAACATGATTTTTGGACTACAGTTCCCATCATCCCTGACCACTGGTCCTGCTAGCTAGGGATGATGGGATTTGTAATCCAAAAACAGCTAGAGACCAGAGTTTGGGAAACTCTGCTCTAGATGGTGCAGTAAGAGATACCCATAGATCTGAAATGAAACAGTTTGAAATAAACCCCCACCAAACTGAGTAGATCAGGATCTTCTTGTCCCTTAAAGCCCTGCAATTTATGTGTGTGTTTTTAATATGCAATAACTAAATTCCAGAGATTTTTATACCATAAGGCTACAGTCAGATTTTTTAAAAACAGTTTCCGCTATTTTGCTATAGAGATCTTGGCTGCCTCCAGCACCTGTGTCAAAAGTTCTTTTTTGTTGAAATGTCTTCGTGGTATCAGTCTACATATTCTAATACGGGTAGAGAGGGAGCAGAAATTTGATTCAGTTTTCATTTAGAGGTGCATCTACCTAATTCACACTTCCCGTAACAATTTGTAACCCAAAACACAGCCATCCTTTGAAACGTTCACTTCTTTGAGTTTTGCAAGGCAGATTTCCAATCAAGTAATGCATACGAAAGGGCACATATGGGCTAAAGTGTACATCAAATTACATATATTAGTGAAAATAACATTCAGAGATGCATTATATTAGGTGAAATTGCTTTAAAATTGTGTAAAACTCACTGAATTTCTGAGTAGAAATGAATGGGATTGCACTGTGATATATATGTACCATCCACCTGTTTGCTTATTCCCCCCCCCCCCAAATATTGGACTCTGGTGGGTCTCCTTAAGATAGAGTTACATAAAACTCATAAAAACATCTTATTCCCAGTTTCATTGTCCAATTTATTATTTAAATGGACTGTAGTGACCTTTCCTTCTCCTGCCTGTTGTTTAGTACAGTACATATATACATATCAAATATAATTTCCCCAGTGACAGCTGCTGGAATCTCACCACGAAGGGTCAAAAGCTCACGCAGCTATAATCAATAAACCAGCAAAAACTCATTACAAGTCAGCTGGCTTCTAAGAAAAGGCTACTCCCGTTATTGTTTACAGAACAAGCATACAAACAGCACAGTTTAGTCTCTCTCTTACCCTCTCTCACACACATGCAAAAACTAGACTACAGTAATGAAACAAATAGACTTTATGACAAAGTAATACCAGTTTGTGCCTTGTGTTGCTAACTCCATTTGACAGCTGTTTTGTCACTACTTTGTCTTCATCTGGAGCATTAGTGCCCTAGCAGCGAGACAGCCAATTGTCATAGAGAGAACTTCAAAATACTTAGCAAGACTTAATATTGTAATGATTTACATGCTGACCCTGTCCTCTCTGGTAGACTTTGTGGTACAAGTGGAACTGTGTGTCAAAACAGCTACAACAGCATGCAGAAATGTCCAATGACTGATTGGACATCTTGCTGGGAGGCTAAATCCGGCCCCTTCAACTCTGGACAGGTGACAGGAACTGTCAAAATTAATAATATAGGAGTAGTAGCAGGGATTTGGAAGAATTCTAATGGAAACGTAAAATGAAGTGGAAATTGCTGTTCATCTATGGTCAGGAACAGGAATCAGTCAAGCCAATATGACTGGTATTTCCTCACTTCATTGGTATTGTTTTTCCATCTGACAATAATAGATTATTAATTTTTTAACATTAAATGTAAATTAGGTAAATTACATAGTTATGTAACTTATGTAAGCAAAACAAATAATGTAGTGTTGGGCAGAAACTGAACAGCAGTGGAACAGAAACAGCACCGGTTGCGGCAAGTACTGTACAGGTCAGAATGGAAACGGCTGCCTTCTTACATCCCTGATATAGGCACCCATAGATTGATAAGTGTGAAGTAGTGCTACATACCCTCCAACATTTCTCCAATGAAAGTAGGGACATCCCATTCCATAATGATAATTTTACTATTTATACCTCACACATCTTACTGTATTGCCCCAGCCACTCTGGGCAGCTTCCAACATATATAAAAACAAAATGAAACATTAAACATTTTTTAAAAAACAACCCTTCCCTATACAGGATTGCCATCAGACAGCTTGGGGGTTGGATAACTCCATACCCTCCAACATTTCTCCAATGAAAATAGGGCCAGCCTAAGGAAAAGTGGGACATTCTGGGATCAAATCAGAATCCAGGATGGCTTCTCTAAATCTGGGATGTTTCTGGAAAATAGGGACACTTGGAGGGTCTGGTGCTATGTGCATGAACCTTTGAATGTGGACAACATGTCAGATCTAAACCAGAGACTTGTCTGCTTACAAAGAGTCCATTCATTCAGTATGCCAGAGATCTTGATAGATCAGTGGGAAAGCCTTCAAATATGAAACCATTACAGATACCAAAGCCTAACCCTCTGATTTAGCTTCAATGACTAAAGTCCACATCTTATTTATAATTACTACATAGCTAGTCTTATTTGCACATATGCTACTGATTTTACTGTATGTGCCAAAGATTTTGTTTCCTGTTTATTTCATCTACCTTCTCTGATTATCATTATTTTGTTGTTTCTGCTATCCTATTTATGCTATCTTGTGTTTCTTTTTTTGTGGGAAAATTAGATTAAAAACCATTAACACTCATTACAAAATATATAAAATTATGGTAGAAAATTATATATTAACTAGTCAAAGCATTTGCTTGTATCCAGACTTTGTTCCCATGGATGGGAGCTCCCCCTAAGTGAACATCTGTTCAGGGGCCCCTCCTGCTGGCAGCGTTAATGGAGGTGGTTAATGATTTTTGCTGATTCCCTCTCCCCATGAAGTCCCAAGTGCCACCTCCCACACTGAACCAGAAAGTTAGGGGGAGGGGATCACCAAATGTTGCTTTGCTCCCTCCACCAGTGGAATCCCTTGGCTTGATCAAAAGCCTTCCATGGATGGAAGGTGCATTTTTGTCAGTGGAAGGTGAAGTCCAGATAAGGACTTCTTCATTTATTATTATTAATAATAATAATAATAATAATAATAATAATAATAATAATAAAATTTATTTGTATCACGCCCTCCCCGGCCAAAGTCGGGCTCAGCGTGGCTAACAACAGGTAAAAATAGCACAGTGTACATAAAATTGCACAGTCAATTAATTAAAATACATTCTAGAATCAATTCAGAATCAAATTAATGGCAACCATTGGGTAAGAGTTCTATGAAGACTGCAGAAGGAGAGAGGGGGTCAGACTGTGCCTTGGCCAAAGGCCTGGTGGAACAGCTCCATCTTGCAGGCCCTGCGGAAAGATGTCAAGTCCCGCAGGGCCCTAGTCTCTTGTGACAGAGAGTTCCACCAGATCAGGGCCACGGCCAAAAAAGCCCTGGCTCTGGTTGAGGCTAGTCTAACCTCCCTGTGGCCCAGGATCTCCAAGATGTTTTTATTTGAAGACCATAAGATCCTGTAGGACATATCAGGAGAGGCAGTCACATAGGTACAAGGGTACTAGGCCGTAGATAATCAGATAATCGAAGGCAGAGGTCAGCATGGTGCCCTTTAGCTATTATTGGGCTCCACTCCTAACAGCCCTAACCAATGGTAAGGAATGATGGGAGTTGTTGTCCTATAGTAGCTGGAGGGCACCACATTGGCAACCACAACCTAAGGAAGCAAAGTCTGAAGTGAAGAATTGTTTACTATCTAGTCTTCCGTACAGTGCTTTTTCTTGGGGGGACGCAGGGGGACGCATACCCCTAAACATTTTGTGACTCTAAGTTTGGCCTCATTGAGGGGCAGTATTTCAATATGAGCAGGAAAATGAGAGTACCCCTAAACATTTTTATTATATAGAAAAAAAACACTGCTTCTGCACAACACACAAGGCCAAATATGTTTAACCTCGAGTAACAAAACGGCATCACGTTTCTCAGTTCATTATGCCCAGGCTTAACTGCAAACACAGACTCGCAAATCAAAACAATAGCATGGCTTCCAAAATGGAGCATTTCATTTCAGTCATTCGGTGACAAACTATTCCTTGAATTAATAAACAATTAATTGTTATCCAGTTCTCTTGCAGCTGTCAACCCAGCCATCACTTTTTGCTGCTTCCCATCACATACTGCTAATGTTCTGGGTCAGTGAAAGTATTTGCAAATTTAATAAAAGATTGCTGCAGTTTCTTACTGCTGTGGGTTTGTTTCCAACAACCTTAACTAACAACCATGTATGGCAATTAATCAGTGAAAGAATAATAATGAGCTCATTGAGCACACGCTAGCATTACACAATCAGATAACATCCTATTATAAATGCATATTCACACAATAAAACATGCCACTTTATTTTATTTACTTCAACAGACACAGCACTCACAATTATTATCTGATTATTAACACCCACCAGGTTATGTACACCACCTTCTACAATAATCAGCATAATTATTTTATACCACTTTGTTGCCATAATTCAACTGAAAAATCTCAACAAGACTCAGTGGTTTAAAAGCTGGCAATAATAAGCCTGGGATCAGCATAATAGAGAACGTGTTTGAATCCTAGATAAATATGTATTCAGGAGATATAATTGTTAAATTTTGTTTGAATTCATCATCTGAAGATGAGCTCTAGAGCTCACAATATGTTTTGGTTTGATTGTATTTGCACAGACAATAAAGGACCTGCAGATTTTTGTTGCTTGTAATTTTTCATTACTAAGTTTGCACTGTAACATTGCCAGGAAGCCCAATCACATCGCCATTTTATGCACACATGTCACTAGCTCAGACTGGTAGCTGTCAAGAGGCCTGCCGCATCTCTTCTCTGAAAAGCTTCAGAAGTACCTTGATGGCTCTATGTCACAGTTTCGGTGCTCATGAGAATTATACCAGCAGATGACCCGGATGTCAAAAACAAGCCTATGGTGCCTTGCCAATGACTTTGATTGGAACATTCCACGTATCTGTGGCACTGGCAAGGGAAATAGGGAAATATTCTGAGATCAAATCCAAAGCCGGGGTGACTTTCGTAATTCCGGGACTGTCCCTGGAAAATCAGGATACTTGGAGGGTATGGTTTGAGTTACACCAATGTTTTTGCCAGGGTAACTTATGCTGGGTTGCCAAGTCACATGACTGAGCTGAAAGGGCTTAGGATCCAGCCTAAGTCTCTTCTTCTCTAGTCCTGTCCCCACCACACCACATTTTCAAGGCTTGTGGAGGCTTAAGATCTGCTGGGCTCCTGCTGAGCTGTGGATATAGGAGTTAGGCTGGCCTAACTTCAGAAACCTTGTTCAGCCAGTGATCCTCTGGATGTTGCTAAAGGATTGTTCCTTCACTTAAATACACTACTCAGTAGATCTACTCTGAGGAGAACTGAAGCAAATGCCACCATGAACATTTCATGATGACATGTATCAAACTTTGGCTGAAAGACATCAACAAACCATAAGGTGTATCCCTTTAAGTTGTGCTAAAGTCTATGTTCTTTGGCTGTATTGTCAATATTCCAAATTTCCAATCCTCTGCTTAACCTTCTAGGACATTTAAAAAACAAAACAATGTTTCCATGCTTATAATCACAGTTACACATATCATCTAAAACAATTTAATCTGTCTCATTTGCTTAATTGCAAGAGTAAAGAGGAGTTAAGATTTTGGATTGCCAAAGGTGTGATTTTGGACTTTTAGTTTACACACAGGTTGCTAAAGGAATGCAATATGCTATATAAATAAGAAACCACAGAACCATAAATTTATACACACAGTCACACAAAATATGACCTACATTCAGGTCATAGTACTTCAGAACCTTGAGAAGTGATTCAATGTGGTATACAAACAAAATAGCAATTAGATGCTACATTAAAAAGAGCTATATTTTTATAAGATAGATTCCATATTGACTTTCAGTGCACATTGATCCATTTGAAAATTAGAGGCCTTTACCTTGATCAGAATGTAATGTCATGTTTATAATTGTGTTGTATCCTTGACTTCATTCAAGGTAATTTGATATTGATCGGCAGGCTAATGCTACACAAATAAAATTTTTCAGTTATGTGTGAGTTTTTATGAGAAATCATTGCATCATGGCAAAACAAATTAGACTGTCAAACAGACGAACATGTTTAGCAGTTCTGGCTTATTACCTTTCTCATTGTGGATTTACCATTTGTGCAGTTTCACATGAACTGTCAAGGAATTATTCAGAGGATGATATACAAGTGCTGTCTGATTTGCAGTATTTTGTCATAATTTCAGCAATACATTTAACCAAGCATTGAGAAGTCATTTGAAAATAGTTCTGAGGTTCTACATTGGCATCAGATTCACACAACACAACACAATAGATCAAGGTCAACATTTCTCCTTTATTTAATTCAGCACAGCTTCTTAACATTTCACAAGTGAAACAATGGCTACCTCCAGAGTTAGTTTGAAAAACAAGACCATTTATTGTTGAGTACTAGTGCTGTGCTGAAAGTGCAGCTTCATTTTTTTTAACCATCCCCCATCAATTAATGAGGAAAGAAATTGCATTCAAATATTATCAAAATGAAGATAACATTTTGATGGCATTTTTGGTGCAGGATTTGGTTGTGGCTCATATTACTTTCAAGGTGGTCAAGAGGCATTTGTGAGTGTCTTCTTCTTCTTCTTCTTCTTCTTCTTCTTATTCTTATTATTATTATTATTATTATTATTAAATCAACCATTTCTCCATTGATTTGAATTCTGTAGCCTTCCTGGGTGCCCACAATTCATGAACACTTGGCTGGGCTTGGCAGGGAGACAGCCTACCATGTGCCTCATGACTGTACATAGTGAAGCTGAAGTCCTTTCAGTTTTAAAGAAATTAGTGCATAAAGTGGTTTGTCTTTTTAAAAGTTAAAAAGCAGTGAGCACATCAAACTTAGATGTCTGATAGCCAAACCCTCTCACTTACTGTGCCTTAATAGTCATGGAAAGATTTCATGAGTTCCTACAGGTAACTCCTATCGGGCTTTTCAGATCAGGATGCTCCAGGGCTGGCTGAAGACATCATACTCCAAATCCCCAGGTGACAGCTCCCAGCACTTTCAAAGCACTTCAGCACCATGTGAGAGCTGAGATTTAAGCTAGTCCCACACCCCTTGTTAATCATGGAATGACTTTGGGCAGAGGTAAGAGCAAAAGATTTCACTTGAAATGTGTGCACTGTTCCTTAATAGCACCTCTCCGATTGGAGTGAAGAGGGAATTGAGAAGGCTCAAAAGCAGAACACATGAACTAACGGGACAATGATTCACTTTGTACATTTTTCATTTGATTCAGACTTCTGACTTTCTCTTCAAATTAGAAACCAGAAATCATGATAGTAGACATCCGTTGGGTTAAACCTAGATTGCAAAATTTGTAACTCAATAAGCTGAAAGCAGCCCTCTAGCCGAGTGTGATAGCCAAGCAAAGGCTCCATAAACCCTTTTTTGCCCTCCACACCTCTCAAGATTTTGTGAGGATGTTAACTGCACACAAATGGAAGCAAGTGTTCTTTACAGTTTAAAGGTTCATGGGTGGGTGTTTAGTTTCTTGGCAATGGATATGTAGGGTAATCGACACATGAATTCAAAAACATGTCATGTGGTATGGCTTTTAAGAATCAGACTTTTCTGATGTTTGGACCCTCTTACATGGACGCTCTTCCCTTACAGTAGAAGTGCAGAGAATAATTGATTTTTTTGTGTGTGAGGAGACAATGGCACAGCACAAGTGTAATGGCACACTTTCCTTAACAAGTGCTGTACAAATCCCATTGTAGTGAAAACAGCAAGTTAAAAAATTGCAGCCCTAGTAAGTTAAATGTTACCAGCTGCCTCTCTTCTGAATTTATGGAGGGGAAAAAGGGAAAGGAATTTCAGGTGCTGCAAAATCTACTCAAGATACCTCTGTATTTAGCACAGTGGAATTTAATTTGAATACTTGTTTTGATGTCTGATAACATTTACTCTTATTTATATAGATCTTATTTCCTTCACACTCAAAAGCATAACAGAAAGATCAGGTTCAAAAGAAACATTCTTAATTGTTTTTAATTCCAAAGCAGTTTGGGTGCTGTTGTTCTGCTCGAATTAAATGTCACAATGCAATTTCTCTTCTTCATACTTCATGTAGCAAAATTTGCAATTATGTCGGTTTTGGAGGAAGCTCTGCAAAGTTGTTGAGGTTTGATGTGAAATTAAAAGAAAAGGAGCAGCTTGCTTAGATGAAGTATCTGACATATCATTCAGCTGACTTGCCTCTTGGAGGAGGAAAAGTGACAAATGAGTGGGATGGGTTGAAAATGCACAGGGAGATGGATATCAAAAGGAAATAAATGGATATTTTAAAAATAGAAATGGAACTGTTTTAAATCCGGATATGTTTATTCGAAGTGACAGAGTTAACTGGAATCAAGTGAGGTGTAGAATGTAAATTGCATCCGTGAGAAGTATCACGAAAAGTGTTTCTTATCTCATTTTCTGACTATACCTTTTATTATTATTGCTTTGAGGGTTTTTGTTTGGGGGGGTAGGCCAAATGTCTGGGCTCCCTTCTAATTCTTGGAATAGCCAGGCTAGCTTCCTAGTGAGGTGATAGCCTGGGTGATGAGCAGTTAAGGAAGGGGAGGAAGGCGTTCTGTGCAAGATACCAAATGGGTGGGGGTCCATCCCTCAACTTGCAGGTAGTTAAAAGGACAAAGCCAGAGTGCAGAGAGTTGAGTGATATGAGCTAGAAACAAAGCGGCAAGCTGGGAAGCCAGAGAGTAAGAGTGATATTTGATTTCTGTTTGAATCCAAGGCTGCGGCTATGGGGGAAGCAAGACCCTCTAGGGGTGTTCATGCTGTGAACCCCTCCACCATAGGCTCAGGTTGTATATATGTGTGTCAATAAACCATCTGTCATAACCCACAGTCTCTGCTGTCCCTCATTTCAAACGAAACACAAACCCTGGGTAAGCGCCTGGACCCCTTGGAATCTCACATCACTCAGAGATTGGATGCAACATCAGAGCCATCCTAAGACATGATAAAGGAGCTGTTCCTGGAGGAAGAACTGTGAGGGGAGAAACTCCATCAGTCAAGGCCTCCTTCCACCTGCCTTGCCCCACCCTCCGGCCCTAGGAGTCCTCATAAGGGAGCTGTTCCTGGAGGAAGAACTGTGAGGGAGAGACTCCATCAGGCAAGGCCTCTTTCAACAAATTAAGAATGATGATGATGATGATGATGATGATGGCACCTGAGGCAAACCACAAAATTGTGCCTCCCTCCCTCCCTGGGAAGAATGGGTGAAAGGAGATCTATATCAAGAACAAGGGGGGGAATAAAGATCTACACTGGAATCTGCTGCTCCTGTGGATCCTGCCACCTGAGGCAGACATCTCACCTTGCCTCATGAGTGGGGCAGCCCTGCTTCTAACGCTATTCAGTCAAACACACTTACAAGCCTGCTTCAGACCTTGGCACTAAACAGTCCATGCAGAATGTAGGCACCCTATATATGGAAAAGAGCAAAATGGTGTTATTTTAGGGAGCAGGCTAGCAGGCGGGGCCCATTACTTACACCATAGGAACCTACACAACACAAAACACTGTTGCTGTATGTAGGTTTTATTTTATTTGTTTTTTATCTTATATTTTGGAAATGTACATCCAGGTTTCCCCCCCTTTAATTTCTTTGGGGGGCCCCAAGAGAGTGGGGCGCTAAGCTACAGCTTGTTTAGCTCATACGTAAATCCGGCACTGTGTGTGTGCGCACAAAGTGCAATCTTCAATATGGCAGGGCCCCTTGCAATCTCTGCCCACTACAGGGGTGATTACAAAGTCTCCTTGACTGGACACAGCAGTGTCTCTCCTTCCATTCTCTTGGGCAGCAGCAGCAAGTGTGGAGTCAATCTAGCTGCAAGCAATCCTGCTGGTACTTTCTTTTTCAATCTGTATACAATTCCTCTTGTGGTCTGCCATACGGGAAGGCCCAAAATTAAAATGGTGGGCACCAGCAACATCACCTGACAGCTAGTCCCGAATTTTTGCAGCCCCTGAGCCTGCCTGCCTCGACATTCCCTCCAAGAGAATGGGTTCTCCTGGCACCAGAGCATTGCAACTGTGATTAGACCAAAGATGATTAACGTAGAATTTTTTTCCTTCTGTATAAACATGAAACTTGTTAAGAACATAGCATCCTCTAACACACAACGGTTCAAATTTGTTGCTAAAAGATCACACAGCCAGCAAGACAGGATGGTATTTATAAGACAAAGAGAGAACATTATTTCCACACTGAAGAGAATAAAGCTGTGGTTTTGTATCATTGAGCTTGACAAGATCGCTCCATTACAATTGTCTGGAAACCAATAGATATATGTTGTAATTTTCTTTTTATTTACACTTGTATTGATTTTATCAACGAAAAACATAACCAAAGATTTAAATGCCATTATGTTTCCTTAAGAACCTTCATTAATAACTTGCATAATGAGAATTCTGAGAGACAGAGAAGAAGAAGAAGAAAAAGCTGTTCCGTGCTATTGATCCTAGGAAAAGGCAATTATAAATATCTACAAATATCCCCCATAAATCATTAAGGCAACCCAACACTGAATAGCTCTGTGGCTGCTCAAGAGGAGAATGCAAGGAACGGAAGAGGAGAGTGGCAATAAGACAAAAGAAGAGATCAGAAGCAAAAAAAAATAAAAATCAAAAAATTGGACACAAAGGAAAATGTTGAAAAATACACCATGGAGATTTAGGAAACTACAGAAGATAAGGCTAAATGGAAAAGAAGCCTTATTCAGAGTGATTAAGAAACAGAACGAAAAAATGTAAAACATCACAGATACATAAATAGAATATTTAATAAAAAGTTAAATACTATAATTACAATGGGCCCATATATATCCCCCTAATATCCCTGCCAACTTAAGATAACACTTCACACATCTGATGGTATGAATTCCAGTGCACAAAGGCTTATGCTACAGTAAATTTTGTAGACTTTAAGGTGACAGTTATCTTTTTCTTGTTTTTTTTTAAAAAATAAATACTAAGATGATTCATGGCAGACCAAATGGTCTCTGCATAGAAATTTAGTGCTGTGTATAAATGGGGTTCAGAAAATGATAGGGAACATTCACTCATGGAAGGCATCATTAGTCGAGAAACGTTTTGAATAAAAAACAACCTGCTCAGGCAAGCAACGAAAGAGTCAGCAAAAACAATTCTTATAACCAACACAATCTGTGTAGTGTCCAAAAGTACCTTATTTGTTATGCTAGTTGATGAGATACATGCTGCATAAATCATCGTTATGCCCTTTATTGAAGCCATAAAAATTAAAAGGAAGAATATTAATATATGAAGAATAACATGGTAAGCATTTTTGTTTTTTGCTAACAGCAAATATAAATTATCCACTTTTTAAAAGTATGTATTGGATGACATCAATACAGTTAAAAAATAACATTTGAATGGAAAATTCTTGAAGCATCTATATGCAGCTACATAAACACAACGGAATGACAATGAATGTTCCGCACCTTTGTCATTTTTTCTTACAGACAATTTGTCTACAATTTCATGTACACTTGCCTGGGAGCTAGTCTTGTTGAACTTAGTTGGGCTAATTTCTGAATAGGGCTGCACTGTTAGTCGGCATTTGTTATTGTGATACTAGAAATCTGCTCCCTAACTAAATGAACCTATGCATGTCTACTCTGATGCAAATATCATTGAGTTCAATGGAACTTACTCTTAGATTAGTGGGTATAGATTGCAGCCTAAGGGAGCAATCCTGTGGGGATGAGTGGCTTTAGGATCCAGTAGATCTCTGACTGAGCCGGGATGTTCCCAGTACAGCCAAGTTACACCAGTATTACTCTCCATCCTCGGCTCAGTCAAACATTTGCCATCTGTGGTCAGCTGGGTCCTAGCACCAAACCCAGTGGTGTAATTTCTGAAAAACAGTGCCAGAGAGGAGGGACTTGGGCTGGATTATAAACCTCTTCAGCTAGACTTAGGCCAGCTCAGACCCGCTCTTGAATGGTGTTTGGATCTGGTGTCCTTTGTACTGTCTTAACTTCTGTTGGCTCAATTTACGCCAGCTTCTTGTGCATAAGATTGCTGCCTAGCAGGGCTTAAGGGAGCAGAGCAGCCACTGCCCTTCTCCACAGCCCTGCTGAGCACACCAGCTAAGGCAGGAGCAAGGGAAAGATCAAACAGAGTCCTGTAGTAGCCTGGATAGGGCCCTAGGCCATCACATGACAGTAGTGGGAATGGCTCAGGAGTCAACAGATTCCATGTCAGCTCAGCCCCTTCCTGCACTTCTGTCAGGAGTCCAGGTTTCCCGCTTGATAACACAGTAAGTGTAGGTAATTAAAAAGGAGGATTTATTGCAAAAACAAACAGATAGCTCCGGACAGCTCTAACAAAGCCTCCGGCATCATTAATCAAGTTGACCCTTCTGAAGACTTCTTCCGGCGTCGACAGAAGATAGTGAACTTAAGGCCCTTACATCTCTTGTTTTGCTTCCTATCTAGCAGCCCTCCCATTTGCCGACTCTTCAGACTTAGTGGATCAGCTCCAACCTCTTCTTGTGAGCTTTGGCTGTGTTCTAGCCTGCTCTCAGCTACTGCCTTATCAGCCGGCCCATCAAGGTCAGGGAGAGCAAAAGTCTGCAGCTGCCGGCTCTCCCCTGCCTAACATATATGCCTCTCTGTTCCTGGCTGCTTTCAACACTTGGCTGCAAACCTTCGCTGGGAACTGGCTCATTCCTGACACCTTCCTCTTCTAAACACTCGATTTCAAGGTTTTCTGTGAGCTACTGCCAGTGGGCAACTTTCCATCAGCACTTCTGTCCTCCCATGAATGGAGTAGCAGTGGCAACACTTCACTCCACTGGGGGTAAAGGGATACTTCCACCCAGTTCAACACACCCAGCCCAGCTCTGTCACATGCCTTTCTCCTCAAATGCTTTGGTTGCTCCATAGTGTCTCTACCTTCTTACATAAAAGCCCTATATAGTATATATTTCATATTAATTACTTCCTTACAATTAGTAGAATTTTGTTGCAGATCTGGAGAAGCTGTCACAGCACATCCTTCTCACAAACTGCCATTTGGTAATAGGGTTCAATGTCTCCAGTCAGTTTTCATCCCGGCCCTCTCTCTCTATGCAAAAATTTGCTGCCTTAATTTACTGATTAAAATGTACTGTGAACCCAGAAGGGGCAGCAATGAATTCTCCATAGGGCAACTAATGTCTGGAGTTAATAATTGTTGGTGTCCTACAAATCTAGGCTTGGATCCAAAGTTTCAAGACTGAATATACCTTCACTTTGATCCCGAGTTAGCTGCTCAAACTAGCTATTAATGCTTTAGGGGCGAAAGACCAATTAGCCTCCTCTGGAAACATTCAGTAATTCTTTTGTCCTTTGTCTGCATTAGCAAAAGCTGTATAAAATCCAAAAATGGTAATTTGTTTTAAATTAAGAGCTGAAACCTTTCTATCCACCCTCAGGAAAGCTTTTGTGTGTGTGTGTGTGTGTGTGTGTGTGTTTCCTTGTTAAAATTATTTCCTGTAAGTGACAATGCTGCCTAAGCACAGCTCATAAAAGTTTACAAACTATTGTAGCATTTAAAAAAATAATCAGAACACCTGTTCCCCTCTGGTTGCCACCTGTCCCTTATGTGCAAAATTGGCACCCACTTGGAGCGATGGGGTGTTTCTTATGGATTCTGGAGGCCAACTGGCCTCTGTTCACCAATTTCCAGGTGACATAGCAAGCTTGCAAATGGAACCATCAGCTCTGTTGCACAAGCTTCATCCAACTCTCACCCATTTTTTTTAGATATTAGGTGATGGGAGCTTAATTTCAAATGGTTCATTAAGATATCACAAACAGGTAATTGGCAACAGGTGTTTACTTTTATTATGTACTGGCTTTTCCCTGGAAAAGATACATTTAGATTTAATGGGAGAGACATATGAGCTGGCGTCTTGATGTCAACAAATTTGTATGGGTGTTGCAATAAATTTGCACACATGAGGAGCATTCACCCCATGATAAACATCCATCTGGAAACAACCATTCTACTCACCCTGTGGCTAGGAGCGCCTTTTAGCAGCTGATCTGGTTTCCCAGCTACAGACATATCTGGATCAGGAAACATTGGTCGTGGTAGTCCATGCACTTGTGAACTTGAGACTGGTTTACTACAACCCACTTTTGTGTTGGGCTGCTCTGCAAGTTGCAGCTAGTGGAGAATGTAGTGGTTAGACTGCTGATTAGGGCAGGTGGCTGGCGATACGTCTGCCAAAACATCTGCACTGGCAGCATATTTGCTCTGTTAGTTTCCCAAATTGCAGAAGCAACCAGGTAGCTCCAACTTGAAGTGGGGCATTTTACATTACTGGTCCAATCCTGCTTTTAACTTTCAGACATCTCTTGAAGACCCTTTTATGCCAACAGGGCCTGTGCAGCTGTTTAAACTTTTTAAAGGCATATGTTTTTCATATGCAGGGTGGTCTATAAATATATTTTTATAAATAACAAAAAATTAGGAAGTTGAACACTCCAAAAGTAACACACACACACACACACACACACACACAGAGAGAGAGAGAGAGAGAGAGAGAGAGAGAGAGAGAGAGAGAGAGAGAGATGGTGTGGACCCCACCTTCCAAAAAATGATGCTCTTCAGTGCTAAAATGAAAAAGCAGGAAAACAAAGGCAGTTCTACAGTTTTAAATTTTGTGAAATAAATGGGAGAACAGCCCTGCTGGATCAGGCCAAAGGCCTTACTAGTCTTCACAGTTTCTTCTGGGAAATCAGCAAGCAGGAAATGAACACAATAGTACTCTCCCATTCTGCAGGATTTACTGGGTGCTAAGAGAGTGCCTCTCCTGCCAACCTAGCAGTTCGAAAGCACGTCAAAGTGCAAGTAGATAAATAGGTACCGCTCCAGCGGGAAGGTAAACGGCATTTCCATGCACTGCTCTGGTTTGCCAGAAGCGGCTTAGTCATGCTGGCCACATGACCTGGAAGCTGTACGCCGGCTCCCTCGGCCAATAAAGCAAGATGAGTGCCGCAACCCCAGAGTCGGTCACGATTGGACCTAATGGTCAGGAGTCCCTTTACATTTGCTACCAATAGGCTTTGATTTCCTGGTTGTAAATGAAGCAAATGTTACAGAAATAGCATAACAGAGGCTATATTAAACCCAGTACTTGTGCCCCTTGATCTTCCATCATTCAGGGAATCAGGAAGCACGGACCAATGTATCCCAGGAGTGCAGCAGTTCCAATGTATTGTGCCTTGTTGGGCTCACAGTTCTTTGGACAAGATTTCCCATCCCACGTGGAACATGATGTTATCGGCAGAGGGGATTTGGTCCCCAGTGCAGCCTTGCAGTCAGAAAGAGCCATGCTAATAAAATCTAAATTGGGGCTGTGATATTTTCACAGCCCAATTAGTACACGATTAGAGTATATGACTAGAATTCTTTGCTTATGCCACAAATAGATGAAAGGTATAGGAAGCAGTCTTGAAGACAAGTGTGTATGATCTGACCTTTTCTTTTTCTTGTGAGCATAACACCTTCCCTTATGTGAACAATGGCATCTATGCACAAGCTTAGCATCTTTGCACCAACTATGTGGGTAGGTAAGTCAAAGATCAAGGAAGGACGCACATAAATACCATGTGGGTTACAAATCCTGGAGGTGGAGGGTGAGCGTGATGCAAATTCATGCAGAAGCACCATAAATAGAGCCCAGCAGAGGGAGCCCTTATATAGGCCTTTACGCTTCTGAGGTCTGTGTCAGAGTGACATCAGCAATAAGAATATTCATTGGAAGCTCTAACCTCATTCTGGAAAATTCAACAGTGTCAAGATAAAATTTGAGCAAGTGAGACAGCAGTCAGCACAGTGAGCTTCTAATGAATTTCCTCACAACAATTTTAGCTTCACCCGAGTGTAGGCCCCTTTTTGTTTTACTCAGCGCTTTCTATACCAAGGTCACATTGCTGACTTTTATATCCCCATTGTAAATATTGAAAGGTGTGGTTTCTGGGGAATAAGTAATCAGTTAATCAATCTCTCATTCAAGAACCCTCCATCAATATTTCCATCCATGCATTTTTGCTTTATATGTACCACAATGATTAGAAAGATTAGGCCTATTAATTTAAATGGGGTTACTCCGAGTAGAACTTCGTTCAATACAACCCACCAATAACAAGAACTGGACTTGAACAACACTTTTTGGCAAGGAAAGCAACATTTTTGGAAGTAGACCCCAAACCTCTGGCTTTCTAATGGCTTCTGGGAATAAAGATCTCTGTTTTTGCTCTTTCCAGTGTGCCTTTGATGAACTGGAGAATTTCCTTGAGCAGAGGTGGTGAAGTGGATCTGACTGTGGTGGCAGATCAGTATTTTCCCTCTTCATAGGCCAGGTTTGATGGGTGGGTGTGGCTTTGCCAAAATGTCCTCATGGGCAAAAGGGGGGAGCTAGTGGGCCAGTGGTTCCCCAACCCTAATTTAGATGTATATGATCCAAGGCCATACCATATAGTGAGTAGGTGGCATTTTACCAGTGCAACCCTCATTTAACAGAGAGGGTTCAGACATGCTTACTTCTAAACCTCTGTCCAAAGCAATCTTCATTGCAATTCCTGGCTTATCTCCACTAACCAGTAATCTAAAGCATTTTCCATTATCACGGGTTAAATGATTCATCTGCTAACGAGAACAAATGAAATAAAAATGTGTTGCTGGGATTTCTGTGCCTTGTAGAAATGCAATAAAATGGATCCCTCTAGAGGACAGCTCCATTATTTGTGCTTCCAAAGAAGGCATTCAAATTATTTCTCTGCTCTCCATTTACAAATAGAACTGAAGTGGATTTATCAAACATCACATTTTGTTGGAATAGGACGCTTATCCTGTGACTTTCAATATATACAGGTAAATATCATATAATTTTACTGGATTTGATTTACAGATGTAAAGAACATTTCTAGAAAATTGCACTTACCCATTTTTGAACAGTGAAAATTTAGATTACTATCCCTAGTCTAATTTGATTATATATCAATATCTGGGGATACTTTTCATTTTTGGCTTTTTTCTATACTTTTGCTAAAGTTCTACTTAGATTGCAGGTATACAGAGAAGAACAGGGAAAAATTAGAAAATATTGAAAAATGATTGTTTAGTCCACATTAAATACAGATACACTCTGACAGCCACCAGAATATTCCTCTCAGAAATGCTTGCTGAATGCTATGTTGATACACATTCAAGTTATGGATTTTATATCATTTATATTCTATATTTCATTGGAAGTGGCTTCAGGGTGGCAAAAAAATGAGTGGAGACAGTATCACATAGCCATCAAACCACAAAATGAAACAAAAAGCATAGCTAGCAGATACCACGACAGCTAAAAAATAAAAGGATCTCAATTACAATTGAAAGCATGAGAAAACAGAAGTGGCTTTGCCTGGCATGCAATAGATAACAAAGATGGCAATCAATAAAGATGGCAGGCTCCAGGTAGAGAGAAATTGGATTCAGTTCACATTGAAAGGCAAACCTGCCTAATTCACATTTTCTGAAACAATAAATGTAGAATTGGATGGGATCCACATTTCATAAATGTAGAATTGGATGGGATCCCCAGAGTTGTTCATCCAATGCAGGAATCACAGCGAAAGAATCCCTGACAGATGACCACCCAAACTCTTGTTTTAAAAATCCCCAATAAACGAGAGTCCACCACCTTCTGAGGTACTTCTTTCCACTGTTGAATAGCTCTTCCTGTCAGGCTATTTTAATGTTTCATGGTTCATTCGCACTCCTCCAAAGTTCGCAGTGTGCTCCTGAAGCCAAGGAATGTACACAAATGACTATACTAGGGTAATGTGTGCATAAAAATGCAAATATTAGAAAAAAAATAGCATGCAATGCAAAAGAAAAAAAATAGAGGAAATTGCCTTGCAAAAATTGTGTACATTAGGAGAAATTTGCACTAAGACGCTGATAAATAAAATCATGAAGACTAAAAAAAAATCCTCAAACTGGTGTGGGAAAGTGTATTTCAGGTTGGAAAAATTAGAAATTTTGGGAAACTAACAGAGTGGTCTGGGTTGGGTGGGAGGCTCCCAGGCCAAATGCCCACACAAGGATTCTAAGGATCACAGGCTCTCTTGAGCTATTGTGGCAGCAGTACTAGTTGGGCTTCAATTCTAAATTCCTACAATGCACCAGAGTGTCATATGTGATTGGAGACGGCCACTACACATGGGAAAGTTAACTTGGGAAGGGGAAGTGCTGGGTGTAGAATGCTTGAGATACACAATGGGCTGTAACCAACTAAAGTTCTAGTCACAGTAGAAAATAATTGAAATTAATGGAGCTAACCTGGGCCACATTCACACCATACATTTAAAGCACTAGGATATCAGTTTAAATTTACAGGTGGTACCTCGGGTTAAGCACATAATTCGTTCTGGGGGTCCGTTCTTAACCTGAAACTGTTCTTAACCTGAAGCACCACTTTAGCTAATGGGGCCTCCTGCTGCTGCCACACCGCCGGAGCACGATTTCTGTTCTCATCCTGAAGCAAAGTTCTTAACCCGAGGTACTATTTCTGGGTTAGCGGAGTTTGTAACCTGAAGTGCATGTAACCTGAAGCGTATGTAACCCAAGGCACCACTGTATTGGAGAACAGCTTTTACCAAAGGTGTCATGGACTTTGAAGACACTTGAACTTAGGACGCAAGAAACGTACTAAGAGAAAGGCACACTTGGCAAACTCTCACCGTGATCAACTCCCACCCGGAAACCAATGTCCCCACTGTGGAAGAATGTGTGGATCCAGAATTGGCCTCCACAGTCACTTACGGACTCACTGTTAAAACCATGTTTATGGAAGACAATCTTACGCGGCTACGAGTGATGGCCAAAGAAGAAGACCAGTTCAAACAGTCATGGCTTCTGTCAAAGAATTCCGGGAGCTGTAGTTTGTTAAGGGTGCTAAGAGTTGTTCTCACAAAGCAACAGTTCTCAGAGAAATTAAGTCAGTCCCTCTTCACAGGGAACTAGAAGAATTGTGGCTCTGTGAGGGGACTAGGGATCTCTTAATAACTCTCAGCGCTTTTAACAAACTCCAATGCCCAGAATTCTTTGGAGAAGGCCACGACTGTTTAAAGTGGTTTTATAGAGTTTAGACGTATGGTGTAAATGTGACCCTTACTAGCTAATTAATTGTAGCACGAGCTTCAGTAGGCAAGAGCAAGCATTGTCAAAACTCTTGTATGCAAAGCTTATGCTATAATACATTAGAAAAAGACTGCATGGTCTGATTATAAATGGAACAGACAAGCTATTAGTAAGAGAGACTTTCCTATAGAGCTAAGTGGTTGTATGTACATGTACAAGGCAACTCTGACTATAGGTATAATTATCTCCCATGTGCAAAGATAGCTCTCTTGGCTGATGGCTTTAGCCTGCATTCAGCAAAGCTGCTTAAATCCCACAGAAGTAGACAGGATTTGGGCAGCTTGAGTGAGGTTGAAGCCTAGCCATTTTGACTTCAAGTTCTATTCAGTTCACTGGGGCTTACACACAGGTAAGTGGGGCAGGAGTGCAGCCTTTAATCTTTAAGACACTGTCTGCTTCTTTGCAGTAACAAGCAAGCAGGGGTGTTCTTTAGAAATTCTGTAACTTCAGACGCTCCAAGTATCTCTATTTTCCAAGAACATCCCCAATTTAGAGAAGTCGTCCCGGTTTCTGATTTGATCTCAGAATGTCCCGCTTTTCCTTAGGACGTCCCTATTTTCATTGGAGAAATGTTGGAGGGTATGGAGGTATCCAATCTCCAAACTGTCTGAAGGCAATCGTGTATAGGGAAGTTTTTTTAATGTTTAATGTTTTATTATGTTTTTATATATGTTGGAAGCTGCCCAGAGTGGCTGGGGCAGCCCAGTAAGATGTGTGGGGTATAAATAGGAAAATTACCATTATGGAATGGGAAGTCCCTATTTTCATTGGAGAAATGTTGGAGGGTATGTAACATCACTTAAAGGAAGTATGTTTTAATCACTCTTGACCCTTTCAAATGGCTAGCAGGCTTGACAGCTGAGAGGCAGAAAGAGCGGAAGCCAATCCTGCTCTCCATTTTGCAGCAATCTAAGGATGCTCTGAAATACTTGGGGTGGGAGAGATATAGAAGACAGCAGAGCAGACTAACAACTGCATTTTGCATTAATCATGGAATTGTAGAGTTGGAAGGGACCTCCAAATGTTATCCAGTCCAACCCTCTGTAATGAAGGAATCACAGCTAAATAATCATTGGCAGATGGCCATCCAAAATGTGTTTCAAAACCTCCAGTGAATGAAAGCCCACCACCTTCTGATGTAATCTATTCCACTGTTGAACAGCTCATACTCTTAGGAAATTCCTTCTAATGTTTAATGAAAACATTCCGTCTGGGATTTGGACCCCTTCTAGTTCTTACCTGCATATCACAAATCAAACAAGTGCCCTAAAAATGTTCATGTGTTTGTTTTTATTTCTGTTTGGCTGCGTTTAGCTTCCTATTTGCCACTTTCGGATAATTCTTTAGAAGTAACTGATTCTACTTCCCCATGTAATAGTCTTCTCATTGTACCAAATCTTGTTTAAAAAGAAGAGAAACCCAGCTTTTGCTTTGAATAACATGACTGGGCAGAATGATATACATTTATTTTTTGTGCAGCCCTAAATGGTTTTTGTTCATCATTACTTGCCAACAAAGTATTATGTTAGACTGCATGGAATATAATTACATTCACATGAATGAACACTGATAGTGCATGTTTGAAGCAGCACTGGATAAAATTACAGGCCCCATTCAACTTATCTTATTATGGTACAAAGAATAAGTCTTTGATAAAAGAAAAGATGCAAGTGAGCATTCTACAAAAGCAATCTCTCACCAAACCAATTCACTAGAAAATACAGATAAGCGCAGTGGTATTTTCCCACTATCTTAATTGGTGTTTTTTAAGGGACAAAATTGTTCCTAACCAAAACAACTAACCAACTATACATTTGATTAGTAGGATCAAATGGTGCTGGATCTAATAGTGTTACTACTAAAAATAATAATAACAAAAATCACTGGAAGTAAGAATTCTGCAATATAATTTTGTGGTATCTCAGTCTTTTAACACGATGACAAGGCACCCCAGACAGGTAAATTAGGGAGGTGAATCCAATATGCACATTTGCCATTGTGATGCAGCAGATAACCGTTCTGAAAAATGCTTCTTTTAAAAAAGCATTTTTAAAAATACATCAAATTTTCCATAAGGCTCACCATCACCAGCTAGTGTCACATTGTATATTGCACTTAAAAGACACTTAAAACAATTTATTTGCAGCTGTATAGCTGAGTCCCAGGGAATAGAAACACACAGGTTCAAATCTCTGTTCAGAAATAAATATCACTTGTTGTGGTTTCTGAATCAAATCTAAGCTCCATTAAAGAAGACCAATGTACAAATCTAGCACAAGTTTTAAAAGATTTAAACGTCTTACAATGTGGGAAGGAACATACTGACTTAACATTTCCCCTTACTCCACAGACTGTAGCATATAGAGGTTGCGAAAAAGAGGCTTTGTAAATCACAGAATGTGCTTGCTGCAAGGTGGAATTAGTGCTAGTCCCAGTGATTGTGAGTTACAAGGACTCCGTTCAAAACTTCTGCTTTTTATTAGTCATCTATTTCTATAAATATGTTCAAATCTGCATCTCTTGCCCCACCCCCCAAAAATATACTTGCTCTTAATTGTATTTCACTATTAATATACCATATTTTTCATTCCATAAGACGCACCTAGTTTTTAGAGGAGGAAAACAAGAAAAAAAATATTCTGAACGATGTATGATTTTTGTAGTTCATGCTGTGGCCACAGACATGATATGTGATTTGATGGTGAGTTTTGGGTAGCCCAATGCAAAAATCCTGAGAATCCATGTGGATCTGTGCTTTGTAACCATGTTTTTGCACCATTGTGGCCCCACGAAACAATGGATGCATGATTTTTTTGGTGCAAGCTATAGGCATGGACATGCTATGTGATCTGATGGTGAATTTGGGGTGACCCAATGCAAAAATCCTGTGGACCCATGTGCTTTTACTCCCCACTCCCAGGCAGCCTCTTTTATCGCTAGAGTCCCTTATCTCCCCTCCCGATCGCTTGCTGATCAGCTGCTCAGCGGCTTTGTTTCAACACCCCCTTCCCTCTTTCTAAAAAAAAAAAGCATGACCTGCTTTTTTGCCCTTGGGCAATTAGGCTCCAGGGACCACGAATTCGCTCCATAAAATGCACAGACATTTCCCCTTACTTTTTAGAAGGAAAAAAGTGTGTCTTATGGAGCGAAAAATATGGTACTTCTTCTAAATCATCAAACCTAAATCTGGTCCTGCAAGTACTGTAAGTGTGTATATGACTGCAGCTTGACAGTGCAGCTAGTCAGACATCAAGGTTAAGTTGTGTAGGATTGTAACCTAGATGACTTAGGGTGCCAAGAATCGAATGGTCTTCCATGCTCTGCTCTGTTAAATTCCCTGGCTTCTATCCAATGTAGTGCTATGTAAACTGTTCCACCAGTGCAAAGATTTCCCCTTCCCTGACAAGACACACATGCACAAATGCCGTGCACACTTACCAAATCTACTCCATACAGTTATAGGGAGAATATGGGTGGAGGAAAGCAAGAGAAGTCCCATTGTGCAAGTATAAACAAACCCCTGTGCTGACAGGAAGGTTACTTAGTGCCAAACTCGATACTTCCTCTCTCTGTTTTCTTCATCTCAAGAATCTTCCTTGTTAACAGGATCTGTCTTAGCAAGATAGGGAGTGCAGATAGGAAATGTGAGCAGCTTGTTAATAAATATTATTATTCTTTCCTTGATAACTTGTCCATTTTTATCTTATTTTATTTCTGTCTGAGTAGTGAAAGGGGGAAATGGCCTTGTGGTCCACCAGTAAGGGGAGCCCTTTGCTAGTTTCAGGAGAGTACAGGTGCTGTAATGACACTGATTCAATCTAAAAGAAAGTTGCATGATAATGGAGAGCCGATCAGCATAGTTCACTATGGACCGCCTGGAATGTAGAAAAAGCAGATAGCATATTTTAAAAACTCTTTATTGTATCCTTACTAGTTCTTTCAAAAACTACATAAAAACTTGACCAATTTATTTATTTGTCTCTATCCATTGAGAAACTGCTTCCAGAATTTAGAGAGTATAGAATTCCTACTAGAAATGCCCACTTAAAGCTTTTGTTTATTTATTTAAATGGGATTTCTTTAAAACGTGACCCATTGACAGTCAGTCCTATACCATATTATTCTGAGGTGGGTTTGGATTTTTTTTCCATTTTTATTATTTATGATTTTATATTATCTACTGCTTTGGTTTTTGTTTTCGGTTTTTAGGTGATAGCCTGTACATAAATTTGTACAAATATAGATGCAGAAGCACTATGGGTTTTATATATGCAGCACATTCCACTTGGGCAATGGGATTTCCACTTCCTCTCCTCTCCCCGGCTCTCTGAGCAGATTTTAAAGTTACTCAGGGGCTGCAAGGAAAAGGAGAGAATGAGGAAGTTCTTTGCACAAGTGGCAGTATGTTACATGAGCAAAACGGCAGCACTGAATACAACTCTCGGTTTCCCAGGTGACCATTCTTCAAAAGTAAGCACTCACTGAATGAAATTCCTATCATTATATATAATATCCATATAGCTTACTAGACTGGTTGGCACATATTGTGTATGAGTCAATTAGAGATGAATCTTTACTCATAGAGATACTGAAATTTCAAATAATATGAAAACAACAACAACGAAGTTAATGCACAACATTCAGTTCTCACACAGCGGTCAGAGAGATGCCTATGGGAAACTTGCAAGCAGGGCATGAGTCCAGCAGTGCTGATGATTGCCAGCAACAGGTATTAAGTGTCATCTCACAGCTGATGCTGGAGGGAGAACCTAGTCATTATGGCTAAGAGCCAATCATAGCCTGATTCTCCATGAATTTGTCTAATCCTCTGTTAAAGCCATCCAAATTGGTGGCCGTAACTATATATTTCGCATAATCCTAAAGGAACCGGATGTTTATACTATTTTCACACCACTACCAATGTGAAAGTGCATTTTTCCCACCAACACCAGCAGATCATCTTAATACTGGCTGTAGACACCTTTTTCTTCTGTATACAGAGAGCTCCTTTTTTAAAGAGTAGTAGACAGATTTCTAGCAGTTTCACATAAAGCCAAAAACAAAGCAACACTTTATGGAGTGCATGTGGAACAAGCATCAAGGAATGCAGAATAGAGTTTCCACTCAATTGTGAACAACTGATCCTCCAGGATCCTCTCGGTCATCCAGCAGTAGTAAGGATAGTGGCCCCCTCTTTGTAGAACACCCTCCCTTCAGATGTCAAGGAGATAAAGAGCTGCATAACTTTTAGAAGACATCTTAAGACAGCCTTGTATCCAGAAATTTTTAATGTTTGATGTTTCATTATGTTTAGATATACAGTCATACCTCGGGTTACAGATGCTTCAGGTTGCGTTATTTTATTTTATTTTTGGTTACAGACTGCCCAAACCTGCAAGTACCAGAACGGGTTACTTCTGGGTTTCAGCAGTCTTGCACGCACAGAAGCGCTAAATCACGCTTTGCACATGTACAGAAGCTCCGAATCGCAACCTGCACGTGTGCAGACGCGCCACTGCGGGTTATGAACACTGCATCCCGCAAGGATCATGTTCGCAACCCGAGCGTCCACTGTATGCTGTAAGCTGCCCGGAGTGGCTGGGAAAACCCAGCCACATGGGTGGGGTATAAATAATAAATTTATTATTATTATTATTATTAGGAATGCCTTCATATTATCCCTGGCCTAATACATTCTTGCAATATCAGTTCTAAAATGTTCATCTATATGGGGTATAAGGCAATCAAAATGGTTTTAAATCAGACTTTGACAGTCCATTCCCTTGATTTTACTACCTTCATCTAGTGCTCTTTGCATTACATTGAAAGCATATACCAAATGTAGTTGAATGAGACACTGCCATAGGTTACCAGGACATCAGCATTCTTTATTTGGAAAAGTCTGCTGTCCTCACTTTTTGAATGATCTTAGGCTGCCTGGAATCCTGTGCACACTTAATTGGAATCAGGCCCAATTGACCTCACTTCTGAAGAAACATGCATATAATTGCACTTCATGTCTCATATTGAAGAATCATGCACATGCTCTATGTTGATCTCTCTCTCTCTCTCTCTCTCTCTCTCTCTCTCTCTCTCTTCCAGCTGCAAAAGTAATGAAAGGAAGTATGTGATTTATCATGGCCTGTTGTTGAAAAGAACCATAACAGTTGGATTCATTTAACCTAGTACGGTGTGTTATATTGAAGGGACATATGAAATTAAGTAAGGATATTTCTATTGTTCTGTCTTACTCATCCATCTGGCACCAGAAAGGGAACTCTCATGTTTATAGGAAGAGTAACATGAGAAAGTGTTTGCCACATGGTAGTACAGAATGATGTTTATTGGCCAAAGGCTCTTAACATTTCCGGACAGTGATGTCATATCTGCATATGCCTTTTCCTTTACAATTGCCTGGAAAAGAGCAGCACCAAAGGAAAGTTTATATATATATATATAATTGTATATAAAAAGCAAGAGTAACAGGAGTTTTCCAACAATTCAACAAAAGAAAAGAAAAGAAAAGAATTCAGTATGGTCAGGTATACAGCAAGGAAATGAGAAATATAGAGAAAAATATTAAAGGAAACATGTACAAAAGAGGCAATAGGGCAGTATTTCCAGGTAAGATATAAACAGATGAAAAAACTCACATAATCAAAAACAACACCAGATGAAATCCTGTTTGGATGGAATTTGCCACCCATGTGACTGTATCTTTAAATAAGCTAGAAAAAACCACCAGCACAATGGGTCAGTTCCCCCTCCTAGAACCTGGAGTTAGTGGGTGAATTTCTCTGACGTGGCAATAAATAAAGCTTTTTAAAACCAAGAGTATGTAGAAACATCCTTCCAGTCTTGAGACACAACTGAAAAGGCAGCTGTTGGCAAATGAGTTATCAGTATCTTGCTATGTAAATTGGAGTTGTTTTCCACCAAAAATGGAAAGTAAGCACAACCTGGGGCTGTCACATGAAGGATGGACAAACTTCTTTTTTCCTGCTCTGGTAGCTAGGACCCGAACCAATAGCTTCAAGTTACAAGAAAGGAAATTCAGACAAAATATCTGAAAGAACTTTCTGGCAGTAAGAGCGGTTTGACAGTGAATGGACTTCCTTGGAGGTTTTTAAGCAGAGGTTGGATGGTCTTCTGTCATGTATGATTTAGTTGACATTGCAGAGCATTGGACTAGATGATCCTCAGGGTTCCTTCCAGTTCTACAATTGTATAATTCTATGATCTATAGATTCCAAAAGATGGCAGAGCAGCTTTCTGCATGTCCACACTTGTCTGGAACTATTCCCAAGATCTAGGCTCCAGGAAAGATGGATGTCTAGTTTGGGAGAGATGGACTGCCTTCCCGTTACACAACAACCTTTCTCATTACAAGTATGTTGGAGTGTCATCAAATATTTAAGACTGCATTAGCAACCATATGATGCTTCACTACTTTCTGTGCCTGGCAAAAGTTATGGCATCTAGTATTAAATTAAGACATGTTCAATATTAGGAAATGTTGTTTTGCATAAACAGCACTTCTAAATCCTCCTTTCTCCTTGCCTCATGTTGTCTCTTCTCCTCTGTCATATTAAATAACATATGATCATTTTTAATGGCCAACCATTTTGTCACCAATTTATATAGGAATGGGAGTCAGTTCTGTAAAGTCTTGTCAATGTACACCTTGAGCCTAAACATTTTTATGGGTAAGTTCCACTTAGGTTCCTTAAAAAAAAAAAAAAAACAGCCATAGTGAATTCAACAATGCTTAGGCTGCAATCCTTACCTTAAAGTGAATAAAACAATATCAAATCTGTGTTGGAGGTGTAATCAAGTAGAGGGGACACTCATACATATGTGGTGGAAATGTCATAAAATCAAGGGCTTCTGGGATATGGTGTATGAGGAGCTAAAGAAAATATTCAAACAAAATTTTATAAAGAAAACAGAAGCTTTTTTATTGGGGATACATGATACAGATATAGCCAGAGAAAGAGAGAGAGAAAATCTTCTTTTATGCTACAGGTGCCACGAGAGCATTAATTACCAAAAATTGGGGGGAAAGAAATAACACCAACAAAAAAAGAATGGCAGATAAATTATTGGATTATATTGAATTGGCCAGATGGACAGAAAGACTGGGGAAATTATAGAGAGTTTCTTAAAAAGCTGTGCCCTCAAATTAATATTTGGACTTGCTTTGATTAACTTCTGCAAAATAAATTAAGGTGTGTAAGTCAAACATAGAAATAAAAAGAGGTAATAAGGAATTGAGAAGGAAACAGTTTACCAAAAACGAAAAGAGAACCGTGTTGAGGATGAAGGAAGTCAATTGAAAGTAAAGAAGAAATGAAGTATGGTATATATATTGATGTTCATTTGTTTGCATAAAATTTTGTAACAATGTTTAAGTTGTATTTCTCTGTTTTTTGCAAGTTTTAGTGTTGATTATGCATTATTATTTTTAATGTGTATATGTGTGTCGTAAAATAAATTCAAATAAAAATTTAAAAAAAAAAAACTGAAGGAGACTTGCAGCTACACAGACATTTACAGGAGGTTGTATGTTGGTTCATTACAGAATCACACAAGCTTCTTTGAAAAAAATGGCTAGAACTGACTCAGAATTGATCAGAAGCCAGAAAGGTACTTAAAATCATAACCATTGCCTTGTCTCCTCAAAAGTAAATCCCAACAGGATAGAAAGATGAGTTGTCAGTTTAAGTTTCTCTCTTTCCATCCAGTCTGCTTTGTTGTCCCTTCTCGTGCCTCTACTTGATGCAGAAAGTATCCCCGCATAGGAATCCCTATTTCACAGGCCACAGTAGCACTACAAACAACACACAGGGCCGTCTTACCCATTAGCACTAGGAGTGCAGGGCACCTGGGCGCCGGGCTCTCAGGGGCACCAGGCCAGGAGTCTGGGGCCCAAGAGTTGAGTCCGGGGAAGAGCCCGCCCATCGGTCTGAGCGCCACAGTGGGCTCTTCTGCTGTGGGCGGCTCTGCGCTGCGGGTTTGGGGCCAACCGAGCCAGCGAAACGCTGTGGCAGCCGGCTGGCTCCGCCCTCCCGTGTGCCTGGGACTGGGCAACCTGGGGGGGGGGCAGGAAGATCTTTGCACCCTGGCGCCGCATATGCTTAAGACAACCCGGACAACATACATTTGTGTGTAGAAGGGATATCGCACCAATTAGCATTATTTCTAGCAGAGCACTAACCCAAAAAAGAATTGCCTTTTTAAACACAGTATCAGAAAAAGGCTAAGACACAGCAGTGTCTCTAAAGTGAAGTGTTTACTGCCTTTGTTACTTTTTTGTTGTTTTTTGTTGTTTTTAAAAAGGAACTCTCTCTCTCTCTCTCTCTCTCTCTCTCTCTCTCTCTCTCTCTCTGCATATACAGTAACCTCAGCTTTAATAAAATACACACCATTTTTGCCAGCAAATAATACTGGTTTAGTATAATCATTCATCAGTAGCTGTATTCCCAGTTCTACCACGTCATGCTGAAGACTGGGCTCTGCCGACACCACACAAGTAGAAATCTTCCTCATCTCACTAGGGAAAAACCCTCAATCTTTCCTGGAGGTCAGTTCAGTGTGGAACTAGACTTTCTCCTGGGGTTTGTTCATACCCTTTTAATGTCCTTCCCTGAACAAACTTTGCCAGTGACTGACATCTGATACAGTCAGACCAAAGATTTAAAGAGACCCTATAAGGGCTGGAAGCAAGCCCCTCGCCACAGGCTGCGAAACACATGTACACACTGAATGGCTGGTTCTGAAGTCAGTTGAAGGACCCATGGGATGGAAGCTGGATAAGTAGAGCAGGATATTTTTCTTGCTTTATTTAATCAAAACCCTGTCCTACATCCAAATATAAACAGCAGAGTTGTTTCAACCTCACTCATCTTACCCCTTACTCTGTCGGAGGTCTTGCTACCATTCTCCTATCACATTCTATTTCTCGTAATCATGGGAAGCACAGCTCACAGGATTGACTCGGCTTGTAAAAAGTTAAGCGAAGTGAGAAAGTTTCATTTTCTTGAGTTGTGAAAGTATATGATATAATTCCAGCAGTACTGTAAATTTCATCACTTCTCAGAGGGTTATGGTGATACGCCTGCAAAGTGACATTTGGCAGATGTTTTCTCTGTTCAAGCGCACAGTTGGCTTTTGAAATTAGCATGAATGGTATTGATTCTTCTCCTTTTCATTGCCAGTGGAAGTAATGACATTTATTGATATACGTAAAAGCAGAAGTGAGTTCAGAAGCAGGTTTCCGAACTGTACAGTGGCTGGTGAAAAACTGCCTTAGCTGTTGGTGCATTATGTTGTGCTGTGATACATATACTGCTTCCTCTAATGTCACCTGGGTAGAACTCTTATATGTATTGAAAGGAATCAAATAACACTGTTATTTATTGGACAGAGAAGTAAAGGGTGATGATGCACAGAGAGTGGATTAGAGGTTATCACCACAACTAAAGAAAATTCAAACACCCAAGAGACAGTGCTGAAAAACTAATTTTCCTAGCCCTGCAAACTTGCTCTGAGAGGACCTTCAATTTACTCATTTCCATGCTCCATTTCTCAGTGTTCAGATGGGAAAATCATTTCCATCACCTCAATCGCCTGGTCCCAATATGGAATGTCAAGTGTCAGTCAAAGTAGCACAATCTACTTTAGCCATTGCTGCTTTATCCTGGATTTGTCCCATCTATACCTTATTGGGGTGCCCTGCTGGTGTAGTCTGGCGGCCGAGTTACAAATCAAGATGTCCCTATTACAAATCTTGCCCTTGCTAGGGATTCACTAGCTGAGTTTAAGTAAGCCACTCGGTCTTAGCTTCAGTCCCCCATCTCCAACATGTGGATTAATAATATTGGCTTAAAGGTAAAGGTAAAGGGACCCCTGACCATTAGGTCCAGTCATGACCGACTCTGGAGTTGCGGAGCTCATTTCGCTTTATTGGCCAAGGGAGATGGGGTACAGCTTCCGGGTCATGTGGCCAGCATGACATGACTAAGCCGCTTCTGGCGAACCAGAGCAGCACACAGAAACACCATTTACCTTCCCGCTGGAGCGGTACCTATTTATCTACTTGCACTTTGACGTGCTTTCGAACTGCTAGGCTGGCAGGAATATTGGCTTAGGCCCATCTAAATCCATCACCCTGTTCTCACATTGGCCTATGGGAGGCCCAGTTACAGAACCTGAGCACAACAGCACCCTACCCACCTGTGACTCTTAGGAACAGGTATTCAGAGGCTTCATTTCTTTGGCAGTAGAGGCAGAACATAACCATCATGGCAAGTAGTCACTAATGGCCTTATCCTCTCTGAATTTGTCTGTTCCTCTTTTAAAGTCACCAAAGTTGGTGGCCATCATAGAATTGTAGAGTTGGAAGGGACCCTGAGGTTCATTTAGTCCAACCCCCTGCAATGCACAAATCTCAACACCTAGTCCCCCATCAAATTTGAAACCATACTGGACCCTGCTTAGTTTTGTTCAGGATGCTGCTGCTGTTTGTAACACTTGTGGGAGCAAATTCCATAGATAAACTATTGTGTGGGGTGCTTTCTTTTGTCTTTTCCAATTCTGCTAGCATTTGGCTTCATTGGCTGCTGCTGGGTTCTAATATTATATGGCTTCTAATAGTATTACAGGGCTTCCAAAAGGATTGTTGCAGTTTAGTCGTTCAGCTGTGTCTGACTCTTCATGACCCCATGGACCAGAGCACGCCAGGCACTCCTATCTTCCACTGCCTCCCGCAGTTTGGTCAAACTCATGTTAGTAGCTTCGAGAACACTGTCCAACCATCTCATCCTCTGTCGTCCCCTTCTCCTTATGCCCTCCATCTTTCCCAACATCAGGGTCTTTTCCAGGGAGTCTTCTCTTCTCATGAGGTGGCCAAAGTGTTGGAGCCTCAGCTTCAGGATCTGTCCTTCCAGTGAGCACTCAGCATTCTTCCTTAAGAATGGATAGGTTTGTTCTTCTTGCAGTCCATGGGACTCTCAAGAGTCTCCTCCAGCACCATAAGGATTACAATTAGGTAATTCATGTGACATGAATTAGAAGATATCTGAAGACAGCCCTTTTTAGGGAAGTTTTTAATGTTTGTGTTTTGTATTTTAGTGTTTTTAATATTCTGTTGGGAGCCACCCAGCGTGGTTGGGGAAACCCAATAATAATAATAATAATAATAATAATAATAATAATAATAACTATTATTACTACTTTGAGCACTTTTTGTTTTATCGCCCATATTCTGGGATCCTACAAAGGACACACTAAATGGGACTCTTCTTGACAGCCACCTTCCTCCCTAAAACTTGCAGACCACTCTGCAGACCATTTCAATGGCAACATAACAGGCATCACACTCACAACACAAATGGTGAATAGAATTAAGGGCTGAGTAACAAAACCAAGGCTAAAGGGACTTCTCCAATATCCAAAATGAGTTTTTCTTCTGCCTTATTCAGCTCCTATGAAGCCCAAACTGCATCTTCTTGGACCCCCCCCAAAAAAAACCCAACTAGTGATGCTTCCTCACAATCCACAGATGCCAATAAAAGTAAGTTCCAAACAAGAAATCTAGCTCTGTATTGTCTATACTGCATGGCAGGGTTTCAGACAAAGGTCTTTCCCAGTTCTGCCTAGAGATGCCAGCGATTGGAGTTAGGACCTTTTCCCATGTAAGACAAATGCTCCACCACTGATCTATGGCCCTTCCCTTGCTGAGTCCATCTTGCTGGATTATTATAAGCATTCCCAAAAAAAACCCCCAGTGCATGTGCTGCATCTTGATTATTTGAAAGGCTTAGTTTCAACACGTTTAATAAAACTGAAAAGGGTTGTTTTCCTGATGTGCTACCACCGTAACAAGCTTCCTGAATCCATTTGATCCTGACCTTCTTCCAAATTAAAAAGGGAAACAAAAACAAAAACAGCACATACCTAATGACAAACAGACTAATTGCCAGCCCTGCTCCTCAGAGTCCACTCAGGCATGAAGCGTGATTTTGCATAGGTTGAGCATGAAATTGAACAGCCCATAAGCACTGCCTTGTCAGAGGAAAACTCACCTCGAAATGAAAAGCCTCATAAATAAAAAATCCTGAGGTTGTATTGACAAATTGTGAGAAACGGGTGAAGTGGTACACTTCACCAGTATAGCACCATGCTTCCAGGGCATAGCCATGTATAGGGAGCATGGCAGAGTGATGTATATTTGATGAATGCTAGTTCAGAGGGGCTATCAACTAAAGGGAAAAAATGGTGGATTAAACAGACTTCCCCAGAGGCCTTGTGGGGAGCTGAACAAATGGTGAGGCCATCAATAAAGGCAAAGGGAAAACTTCAGAGAGTGATGCTGTTGGAGAAATTTAAAAAGAGGTTCCTAGACTGGAGGTTACCCACACAGAAACCCAAAAGATAAGAATGCATGCTCCAAGTGAAAATATAGGCCTTCATTGAAATACAAATGCGCATAGGGACAGCCTCAAAAATGAGGAGGGTGCAAGGAACCACATTCAAAGCAATGTTTTTTATACACTTTCAGATCACACATGTCATTTGATTTCACCAGTCAAAGGATCACAGAAATCTTAATAGCTGCAATCCAATGTCATCATCCTGAAACAAAATCATTTGGCCCTTCAGATCAGCCCTCCTCATAATACGGGCCACGGACAGAGATAAATTTGATGCAGTATATATTTAAAGGGAAACCTACCAGATTTGCATTTAGTGAAACATGGGAAGCAAAACACAACCTTCCTTTGAAATTTGCACATTTCCTGAACTTTACAATGCAATTCTCTGGCTAAGTAATGTGTGCAAAAATGTATATAGTAGGGTAAAGAGTGCACATAAATGCATATATTAGTGAAAACAACATGCAAAAAGCTTTGCATTGGGGGAAAATGCTTTGCAAAAATGTTCAGAAGCTGGCATACAGATTCTGTTAAATAAAATTGCCTGTGTTTAGTGGAGAACTGAATTTAAGATTAGAAAAGTGAGAATCCGAAATTGACAGATTTACCCATTCCAAGCCAGGACATTATTTTTTTAATTGGGTCATTTGCAATCAAGGTGCAAAAACCGGAAGGACTTCCTAGGATACTTGCAGTTGGAGAGCTGAGATGAGATAGTGCCTTGCAGGACTGCATTCCCAGAAGACACTGTGTGCAATGGCTGCTCTGCACTTCAACATACACAACAGTTACCTCCTGCCCTCCATCGACTGTCAGCAAGTGACTGCTATGCCCGGAGACTACAAATCAGCATAATTTAGGTCATATCTACTAGCCACAATTTTCCAGTGAGCTGACAGTTCCAAAATGCTAGAAGAATTCCCTGTGCTTAATTCAGATTCAGGTTATATGCCTGGGAAACAGCACTAAACAATTTGATATTATCAGCGGCATACCAAAATGATGTCAGAATAACCACCCAATATTCCAAAACAGAAACAAACAAACAAATCCAATTTCTCTCATTCCAATTATTCAGATGTTGTCGGGCTGCTTAATCCTATCTTTATCCCTTCTCTCAGCTGTGTCAATATCTTTAATTTCAGACTCACAAAGCAACAAAGAATAAACAAATCAATATATTTGCCTTTATTTCGTTTTTTCCTCAGTAGTGGAAGAATAGAAATATGTGAACTGGAGAAAAGCTTGCTGATCCCTCCCCAGACTGATTTTAAAAGTGCCTCGACTTCTGGTTTCTGAGAATTCATGAGTGAGCAATATCAGCTACAAGTTTGCTTCTATTTAATAAGCAAGTTCTTGAAATTATGTTTCTCTCCCTGCCCCCCCCCCGCCCTCCCGGAAACATAGGGCTGCCATACATCCTGATTTTCCAGTTTATGTCCTGCAATTTGCCTCTGAAAATGGCATCCTGGATCAGTTTTCGGAAATTGGGCAAATATCCTGGAAAACCGGCAACGGGGTTAAATCGGGCCAAAAATGCCTTAAAAAGCTCCAAAACTTTTTTAAAAAGTACTTTTTAAATATGGCAACCCTACACAAACATTTATTTAAATGTGTAATGTTACAGTGTGAAGTCACTATTTTGGATTGGAGTTTTATTTTGCTAAAAACTGTCAAATTAATTTTTGAAATGGCTAATCTCCCCTTTTTACTGGTTGCTAATAGAGTTTCAGCTCCTATAAAACCGTCTACTTTTGCTCCTAGGGTGTGTTTTTTTAGGGGAACCATTTTTTTCTGAACTAGTTTTTTTCTTTTCTGTTTTGTGATGGACTAAAAGATACTTAGAAAACCACCATAATTATGAAGGACAGCAGTAAAGGTCAAATATGGTTTGGGTCGTCCAAGTCATCCTTTTGAATTTGTCTGTATTTTTGTTGTAGTGTATCTCAGTCTCCCTTTGCACACTGCTTGCCTGTTTGTCTCTCTAGATCCTAGAGTCCCTTTTTAGACTCTGGAAACCACAGAGGCATCATGAAAACAACAACAGTAAGTTTGAAATAGGGATTGAAATTCTATGCATGCTTATTTGGGAATTGTTTCTTTGTAAAGCTTGCACTGCAAAACATACCATTAAAACCACTCCTCTTCTTGGTTCCCAGAGTAGCCCAGTTTAATCAGATGGGAGCTAAATGCCTATCCCTTTTGTCAGTCACCCCGGCACCTTATAGCGTTGCACATAGAGTTGTGTAGCATGATGTGCTAAACATTATCAAACCCTACTAAAACGGATTGCTTCTTTCAAGCAGGTAGCAGCAGCAGCAGTGACTTATTGTGTACTGATTACAGCTCATTTTCACTATACCATATATTATACAAGAGTTTCACAGTCATAGATAAAAAATATTTAAAAAATACAGCTGCTGCTCAACATTTGGCCCCAGCTGGACTGGGGTCTATTTGTATAGGACTCAGAGCAAGTGGAAGTCAAATACTAATACTCTCACAATGCACAGTGCATTACTAGTGCATAGGGACTGCAGAGAGAAAATTTATTTTGTTTGCATCTTAATGAAAAACTACCTAAGATGCACCTCTTGAACCATATATGAACTAAAACACAACTTAGCTCTAAAACAGAGTTGCTCCTTCTAAGTTTAATTTGGGGCAGTACTACATGTGCGGTGCGTGAGCATGTGGTGTACATTTTCAGATGAGGGTACTGGTAGGACAAGCCATTTTTGAAACCAGCAGGAGTTTGCAGTTCCAAAAACAGTAGTTAGCTCTGACATATGAAGCAATGTTTTCACTTAGAAATCAACACTGCTTGTCCAAAATAAAAATGAACAGGGTATTACTGGCAAAAAACACACACGCAAAAACAGACAAGTATTCTCAGCCTGTCTGAAACAGAAAATCTGAGCATATTAGCTGATTCTTAGGCTTTTTGCCGTAAAAATTAATTTGGAAATATGCTTGACTAGCCAGCCAAATGCTTTTTACAGGGGCAAGTTTGTGTTTCTTTCCCATTGCTGTCCTAAAGAGAGGGGGGGCATGGAGGGGGCAGAAGGAAAACAGCATCAAATAACATCTGTTAAGTCAGCATGCACCGTGGTATGCATGTAACCAGACACATCTGCTGCAGAAGCAAAAGTTCCTGGGAAATCCTTGGCATTCCTTGTTGGATATGTCCAGCCTTAAATCTAATTGATGCATGAAGGGGTTGAGATAATAGTGTATGTTGTCCTCCCAGGCTTAGGTAGGTCATACCACCTCACCTTGGGAGAAATAGCTACCAAAATCTTTGTTCTCCCACTTTTCGCTATTCTTCCACCATGTGAGCCCTTCCAATAAGCATGTCTGCACTAGATACTCTAAGCTCAGACTGTGTGAATTTAGCAAGCCATTTTTGTGTTTTAATACAAATAATTTAGAAACTCTTACCATTCTTGAAACTAAGTTGCACTGCTTGTATTTTCTTACTGCTGTATGTGAAAGCACATGAACCTGACCTTTGAAGAGTTTGTAAGTAAAACATTTTTAACTCACCCAACGTGTGGTTTCCTTCTATGCTAAGGGAAGTGGTAAACTTTGAAAGGAACATAGAACGGGATATTTTAAAGGTCTAACAGCCTATTTTTCCACACTTTACATTGCTGCACATTTTGTGATTTAAATCCTGGGGTCAGCAACCTTTTTCAGCCATGGGCTGGTCCACCGTCCCTCAGACCATGTGGTGGGCCGGACTATATTTTGAATTTTTTTTTTAATGAATTCCAATGCCCCACAAATAACCCAGAGATGCATTTTAAATAAAAGCACACATTCTACTGATGTAAAAACATGCTGATTCCCAGACCATCCGTGGGCCGGCTTGTGAAGGCGAGGCCTTAGGTTACCTATCCCTGTTTAAATCTCTACTGGGGCTCTCTCACCAATAGGTACTTGCCTCAAACATGGATCTAGGCATCCAGGGAATTCTCCTGTTATTCTTTAAGCAAAATTACCAAAAAAAACCCCAACCCTCCCAGGATGTAGAAATCACAGACCTTTTGTTCCCAGACATTTTGTGGCTAATAGCTGTAGGAAGCAAAGTGGTTTCTCTCCAGAGATATACTTTTGACTATTAGTGAGGAAGGTGAGGGGAAGGACAATCTTTGGCTGACTTACAGGAAAGCTTATTAAGCTCCCAGTGGTATTGGTCATAGAGGATCGGGCCAAACATTGTGCATTTTCTAACATGAAAAAGTCCAGTTAGCATGAAATCAGATGAGTTGATACTCAGACTAGTGTAGAATCAGGGGATTTTATCAGTAACTAGATCAAGGATATATAAGACAATTTATAAAAATAGTACAGATATGGAGGGTAGGATTTCTGCTGAAAGAGGCTACATGATGAAGCTGATATTTTCAGCTCCAGGCAAATATGTTTCTGTGTCATCCATATTTCACAAGGTTGTGTTTCTCCATTCCTCCGTCTGCTCAAGGAAGGTTTGCAAGATCATGAACTCCACAGGCATCACCCTTCCCTACTTCTCTCTGTGTTTTTAGAAACTTTATAGGAATGTGGTTCTCCATATGAGGTTTAAGCAAAGTTTTATGTTGTGATTAACAGTATGAGCCCCAAATGAATCAAACCACTATTCTATCCATTGAACACAACTTCATTCTTTTTTTATTTCAGAGTGCAGCTGTTTTGGTTAACGTGACTTGCTGAATTCCCCTTAAGAATATAAAGAATTGGGTTAAGGCAACATCGTATCACTTCCCTTTTCTGGACAGGGCTAAGCTATGACACATAACTAAACCGAATAAATCCAACAAACATAACAGTAAGTTGTCCGTCCAGGGACTGATGTGAATTGGCAATGCTACATAGTCTTATGCTACCAGTTACTAAGGTCTTTGATTCATTATTTAGTTTTGAAAAAACAACAAAAAGCATTGTTGTGCTGCTCTCTTTTTTCATGATTGGCACAAATGAAGCTATTGCATATAAAAAATACAAAACAAAATACCCTCATGTGAATAGTACCAACTATGATATTCTTCAGTGTGACAAATTTAGATTTTCTTCCAACATAAATTTTAAAAGCAACCATTTGATCTGAGCAATCGCTAAAACTTCTGGCAGTTTTATTTTGGTTTGGTTTGGTTTTTGATACATTAATAGTTGTCAGAATCCAAAATGTTTTGGCCATCCCAGAATCTCATTTTCTAAAAGAGGGTGGGGTGCCTGCATGTGAACTATATGGAGTTTTTGCATTTTCACAATTGCTGTAGTCTTACGGTATTTGAAACTTCTAATACCAAACTATATTAATTCTCACAAGCCCAACATGCATGTGAGTGTGCCATACTCCCATAATATTTAAACTCTAGTTTTAAATCTTGGCTCCCCCCTATGTTGCTAAAGTACAACTCACATTGTCCCTGGTCATTAGTAGTTCATGAGAGTTCAGCAACATCTGAAGGGTCAAAACGTATCCATGCTTCTTTTAAACCCTCTTTAGCAAAAGATATAATCATGTAATCAAGCAGCCATTTAAAACCATCAATCTACGGCAGTATAGCCCTTTTATTTGTTATCTTTTTGTGACATGGTTGTGAGGAAGAACTTGTTTCTGAGTTTGCTTATTTCCTTCACCCTCCGAATGAGTTTTCCTTTTGTGTTATATCTTTTTGAATTGTAAACCTGAACTCAGGAACTGCTCTTCTGACAGAAGAGCAGAATGGATGGATAAATTTTAAAAAACAATGGTTTGGGGTTTCTGTTGCTGTCGTTCCTCTCTGCTTGAATGTATGTTCCATGTCACTAGGATAAATGGAATCACATGGGCAATTGCTACAGTATCACAGCTTCACCAGAGCTATTGATGCAACTCTGGCAAGTTTCTTTGGGTCTCCTGGGATTTGGGTCTCCTGTGTGATGCTGAACATTGACAAGTTACCAATGTGACGTGGCAGCTGAGCACGGGCATACACTTACCTTACCACTGAATGTTTTAAAGTGCAAGCATGCAGGGCAGGGCCTTTACTTCAGGGATGTAATGGATAATACTGAATCCCCCCCCCCTAGAATTAGAACTCCTTAATTCAAATGTGCAATTGGTGGCTATATGCAACACTGGAAACTTAAGCAGTGTTCTATTGAGCAATGGAGATTTTAACTTCTTTTTCTCTCCCCATGTGCCCCCAAATCTCTTTTAGAGGATCACTCAACTCTCTGGAACAGATTTTTAGGGTACATGAGAGAGGTGAGTTCTGTTGCCCAAGCAGAAGTCTGTTGCACAAGTGGAATGACAGTGTTTGATACAACCCTGTGTTGTTTTGGGCATACACAAAAATCCAGTGCCCAAGATTAAGAAACAATGCCACAAACTGGAATTCATCCAGTAGCTTTGACCAGAGCCATGCACCTAACCAGTCTGCCAAAATCTGCTGGGCCTTTTGTTGAAGCAACAGATACCATGGATACTGAAGTAGGGCAGAAAGCCTGTGACTGTGTGGAGGCAAAGAAGGGCCAAGAACCATACACAAAGGGTGAGAAATGTGAGAAATCAGCATTTGGATTGAGGAAAGGTGGATAACAACTGCCTGTGAAGACTATGACTTAGATCCATCCTGATTTGAGCAGGACATCCTGGAATTACAGAATCCATCCTGGCTTCTTATTGGATTCCAGAATGTCCTGTGTTTTTTGGTCCAGCACTCTGGCACAAGTCAGGTGGCTTGTGCCAGAGCACAAGATGTTCATTTATTGTCTTGCACGAGTTCGGGACAAAAAAAGGAGTGTCCTGATTTTGATCAGTAGGGTGTTGGAAGGTATGGTGTCATGGAAATTGAGTTGAAGTGGGGTTGGATTGATACTGAAAACAAGGAAGCAGTTTAACAAATCAAGGCATAAGCAGGATGGGTTCGCCTGGAAGCCATTTTGATACGGCACACACACAAATGCTATAAGCAGACCCTGCATTAATCTGGCCTCTCCTTATAAGCATAGAAAAGCAGAAAACATGGTCAGCCTGACATTCATACAAGGATGTTTGGTCTGCTAGCCGTGTAATTAAAAGACAGTGATATTCCCCCCCTTGTTTTTACTGGCATGCTTAGAGCTAAAACTCTATCATTGTCTGGTCAGAGAAATGTTATTTTAGAGTATAAGTGGGCAGTAAGTCAAAGAGAGCTATGTCTCAGGATGAAAGTAGCTGTTTCTTCATTGCAAATGAAGTGCTTACACTGTTTGCTAAATGCCTAGATGTGGTGCTAACTAGTTCTGCTTCTGATTTCCAGAGCCACATTGTTGGGCAACAATGAGCAGAGCTCAATGGAGTGAGGTGGCCAACCATCCAGAAGAGTCTCTGAGGTGCACTTTCCTGGAGGCAGAGTCAGTATCCAAAATCCTAGGGTCAGGTGAACAGCAATCCATGTGGTCAGATGGTCCAGAGGTCAGGGAACACAATGGTCAAGGGCCAAGACAAACAGGAAGCAGCAAAGTAGGACCAGAAACTACAAGCGTTGTTACCAGCAGCTGACTGGTGCTGCAAGTTCTGCTTAAGACGGTTGAAGCTAGCTGGTTCTCATCAGCTCCTTCTTCTCTGAGTCATTGAAGGCTGAATAACTGCAGGTGGGGTCACTCCACCTTCTTCCCCTTCAGGTTGCTGTTCAGTAGGTGAAGCTGACTCCTGGCCCATGACATAAATGACTTGGGGCTCCAAATATCTGAAAAGCCACCTAAATCAGCTTAGGGGTCCTCTTGGTAGTTCCACCACCCTAAGGCAGTGTTCACATAACTGGATGCTTCACGATACGAAAAATTCTGTGCATATACAAAATTGTAGTGTTATGTAAAAGGTTCAGCTAACACCCTCCTTCCTGAAATATGTGTGGGGTGTGTGAGGGTGAATAATCTATTAAGTCCTCACAGTCTGAAGTACCATGGACAGGGCCAGCCTAAGACATATTGGCCCCTGAGGTAGATAGCAAAATGGCATCCCACTCTCTGCTAGGGAAGCAGGGGTGAGAGAAGATCTACATCAGGAACAATGAGGAGAAAGAATCAACATTGGGCTCTGCTGCCCTGGTGGATTCTGCCACCTAAGGCAGCCATCTCACCTTGACTCATGTAAACATTGGTTTACTGACTCAGTGAGGTCTGAGCTAGAGTGACGTCTATATCTCCTTACAAAAAAATGTGGCAGGCCACATTTCAAAGTCCTCCTAAGCCTTTTGTTTCTTCCGTTCATATTTCATGCTTCTGCAGGCTGACTGTGGAGAACTTTTAATACTTTGTAATTCAGTGATTGTTTCATGCTGTTCTAGAGGGGAGGACCTGAGCCAAGGTGTTCAAAGTGGGGAAAGGCTGTAGCTCAATGCTAGACTATCTGTTCTGAACACAGAAGGTGCCAGGTTCAATCTGAAGCACCGCCAAATAGGACTAGGATAAAATTCTGCCTGGAAACATGGAGGGCCACTGCTAGTCAGTATAGACAAAAGAAAGATAGATAGACCAATGGTGTGATTTTGTATAAGCCAGATTTCCTTGCTCCTATCTTCCTAAATTACCAGCAAAAAGATTTCGACTAAATGTTATAAAGAACTTTTGAATGGTACAAATTGTTGGACGATAGAACAGGCTGCTTTGGAAAGGAGTGAAACCTCATTCATTACAGGCTATTAGTCAGAGGTTGGAAGGCTACCTCTTAGGGGTGCTGTAGTAGGGGGCTTCCTGCATTGGCAGGAAGTTGGACCAGATGCCTTTGAGATCTCCTCCAAATCTATAATTCTATGGTTATTACATTATTACTGCATCCAAAATTTCCCAAACCAATCAAAAGCATAACACGAGTACCTACACTGCAGCTGGGCGAGGAGTAAGTTATTGAATGCATCATCAGCGGGAACTGTAAATTTGTAAGCCCATCAATATTGCAGCAAGATTATTAAAAGCCTTGAGATATCTACTTGTATATTTGATTCTAGGAACTCAATACGCCAAGTAGTTATCATTTGACCTCCCTTGTTCCAATATGAAAGACACTGACATCAATGATAATTTTGCATGTGAGTTACAGCATCTCGCTGACATCTTAATTCTTTCACCTTCTCATCTTTTTTTGTAAAAAAGTGTCACACTGAGATCTATGAAAGCCTGTAGCTGACGGAAACTCTCTCATAAATCAAACTGAATAGTGGTCATAGACATGAAACACTAAGCAATATAAAAACACTTAGGGGGGGAATAGAAGCTAGCACTGGACTTTATACTTTGAACTGCTTAATTAATCTAATTTGAGCACCTATCATTATAGTCAGGATGATCAAATACAGATTTTGCCTTGAGAAACCATGTTGCCTTAAAATGTTAAGTTGAACTGTGTAATTAAAAAGAGTACATAAAGTTCTGGGAAGGACCATAACATCCCTTCATATAATTTACTTCCAAAAGGGCAAATGGTATAAAGATAATGTTGCAAACCATTATTCTGACATTTTAAACATACCTTTGCAGAGATGTACTTAACCAAGTGCTTATTTCTGTGCAACAAATCTTCCAGAGACTAATAATAATATATGTAACTAAATCAACCCAAACTATTATTAACTGTAGGAATCTGCAGTCAAAAATAACTACGTGTGAGTGCTAGTTAGTACATGAAGGGGTTAAGATGATAGAACTGGATTCCTAGACTCAGCTAGGTTACACACCTTCTTCTCCAATCAGAGGAGAAGTGAAGCCTTCTCCTCCTGTCCACTTTCTCGCCACACCATGTAACTGACCAAGGAAGACATGTCTAAGCAAACTCCAAGGTTAGAGCACATGTTAAGGCTATCTTTCTGTATTTTCTACCCAAAAGTATTCTGCCTGTGTTCTCCTTGCTGCTGCTTGGATGAATGCATGAATCTGACCTTTGGAACATTTTGTAAGTAAAGCATTTTAAACTCGGGTAGAGAAAAGGGAAGTGCTGGATGAAACTAAATAGGACACATTATTCTGCTGTTCGACTTTTGTTAGTTTAAACTCTGCTACTCGGGACTCTCTCCCATTGGAGAGTAAGTTTAGCCCCACATTTTGAATCCAGGAACCCATATGATTCTTTTGTTATTTACCCCACATATGTGGGTCATGGGGATTCCTAGCCCCCCCCCACACACACATAGGAACAGCAGAGATTGGTCCATTAGATCTAATGGGGCACTGCTCCACCAATGTTGGTCTGCCCTTAGTCAGCTTCCACTAGCCTGTCTTCTTACCCAAGCGGTGGCACTGGTTTGCCAGCTTCCTCCTCCTTGGTTTCAGTATTCCCTTTGGAGAACTCAGCAGGGAGGAGGATGGGGACAAAATTAGAATTAGTTCTTAGTTCCACCTAACATTGGCTTTGATTATACCAATTCTTGTTCTCCTCTGCCTTCTGCCCTGCTAGTCTTAGTGGGCACCAGACACTGCTGGTTATAGAGCTATTGTAGTCTAAGAAGATAATTCCATAGTTGCCAGTTTCAGATGTTGGGAACCTATGAAGATGCAGTAATTGAAGTGGAGTTGGGGATTGGTCAGACCATCTACATGCTCTGCATATGGGATCATATGAGATCATTGACCTCACAAAACTCATAGTCCCAATTGTATGGAAAAACCCCAAACATGGACAAGTTGTGTGCATGAAGGCTCAGTGCACCTGTTCAAATATTTTAATTATGTTGTAAACTGCCCCGGTATATTAATTGATGGGTGGTTTAGAAATGGAGTGAGTAAACACATAACACATCAATGCACAGAGAATGGGCCAGGACAACAAACCCAATCTACCCCACCAACCCCCACACACCTGTTCCTTATGGTGAACCTACATAAGTTAGGAATTTCCTGCTATTGTGTATATCCGTGACATCATAGTTAGCACAATGATGCCCCTTCCAGGGACCGAACATGACTTGGCACAATTTCCATTCAGCTGAGGATTAAGCAGCTATCCATGCAACAACCAGTTGATCTTTAAATGTGCTTAATTTAAAAAATAAATAAATAGAGGAAAGCCCATGACAGCTATTGTCAGTAGATTTCCTTCTTATAGCTGGTAAAATCTTGGAACCACAGTATACTGAAATTAGGGAAATGTTGGTATACGTAATATTTAGAAATTCTTAATCCCCAAGAATAATCAAGTCTTCTGTTACAGCGAATGGTCTTTGCAAACTCTTCCCATCATGTGCTGCACTTTTCATTATCAGCAGAATTAACCTAGGAGTGTTCCAGATTGTAAAAATTTAAGAGGGCTGTGATAACATGCCATTAAAAAGACAATCAATCAGTTCAAATGCAGCATTCAAGTTTCCAGTTCAGCTGTTCCAGAGACAGTGAGTACTCACTACTGTTCTGTGAAACTATAAAGAATTTAATTAGCTCTCCAAAGATGACCTCTATAATCATAAACTGAGAAATTAAAATAAGGAACTCAGAATTACAGTTCACCCAAATGAACGGATTAAACTATATAGTAATTTAAAGGCCTCAGATTCAGGCACTGGGAAACAACCTTAATAAGCTTTGGTGCAATATAAAACTCCCTCTTTGTTTGGCTAAAGTTAGTTTATGTATGTGGCAAAACAATTTTTTTAAAAAAATCACGCAGAAGAGGTTTTCTGACTGTTGTTGTTGTTTGTATCTGTTGTTGTTCGTATTCCTTCATATTTTTAAATAATTAAGATAGTCTGCCCTTATTGTTGAGGAATGAGTTTTATTCTGACTTCCTGCTTCAAGTTAAGGAAGGAACTCTATTTCAGGATAGCTGACCTCCCCTATCCAAGAATGGTGGAACAGTTATGTCCAGCTCAACAATGAGCCAATAGTTCCCAAGAGAGGCCAATGTCACGGTCCGGGTTACGGGCAGTCGGAGTCCCACCTTGGTACGTCGGGACCGGGGTTGAGGTCGGGAAACAGGAATCAGCAGCCAAGGGGTCAGGAAGCCAAGAGTCCATGAATCAGGAAACCAGGAGTCAGGAAGCCAAGAGCCTGAGGGTCAGGAAACCAAAGCACAGATAGGTGGGTAGCATGTTGCTGTGGCAAAGAGCCAGAGGGAAATGCTGGGTCCCCTCCTGGTCCTTGCCACCAGGTGCTATGAGTCTTCTGTCAAGCCTCACCTGTGCAGCCGCGCCTTGCCCTTCCTGGCCAAACTCAGGAAGGCCTCAATCCTGCGAAGCCCTACCAGTCACAGTGCCTGGCTCCTGCACACACACCTGACATCCAAGTACTGTAGCAATGCTAATGCTGGAGACAGAACCAGTAGTACAGACCTCGTCCCCATTATTCGCATGTAGAAGAGCTGTGGCTCCTTGATAGAGCACCTTTACTGCATGCAGAAGATTCCAGGTTCAATCCCAAACATCTCCAGTTGGGGCTGGAAGAAGCCTATGTCTGAAACTCCAGAGACCACTTCCAGTCTGTGTAGATAATGGTGAGCTAGCTGAACCAATCGTCTGCCTTCAGTTTCCTGTGTTCCTGTAATAATGGGTGGAAAAGGCTAAACCAGTCAGTTATTTTGTCACTGGTTGTGAACCTCTCAGGGCTGCTGTCAAAGTTATAATAAAGCAACTCCAGAAGCTAATATTACAGGAATGATGAGGCTTCAAAGAAGTACCATTGATATCTTTTAAATTCAAGCCTGCACGCTAGCACTGAAGGATCTTACTGCTTTATGGTATAGTTTGAAAAATCACTAAGTCTAGTCCCGCAAACATCATATTTTCATTGGGAGGGGGAACCCCACCACCACCCCATTCAGCTTAAATGAACTGGAATAAAGGAAATAACTTATTTTTCCTTTCTAGTCATTCAGTTCAAAGGGTGTTCAGACTGTTAAAACTGAGAATGGCTCCCTCTGCACTGGATTAACCTGGGGGAAATTGTATGTGCCCTCCAGTCATTTTCATTTCCAATTTGCCTTTTGAAGTTAACTTCCTCGTCTAAGGCACCTTGTAAGACAATGCTGGTTCTCCTTTCTGAAACCAGGGGCATGGTTTGATGATGAGTCATATTGTCAAAATTCAAAACTGGGAGATTCATAGAATCATAGAATCATAGAGTTGGAAGAGACCACAAGGGCCATCGAGTCCAACCCCCTGCCAAGCAGGAAACACCATCAGAGCACTCCTGACATATGGTTGTCAAGCCTCTGCTTAAAGACCTCCAAAGAAGGAGACTCCACCACACTCCTTGGCAGCAAATTCCACTGTCGAACAGCTCTTACTGTCAGGAAGTTCTTCCTAATGTTTAGGTGGAATCTTCTTTCTTGTAAGTTTGGATCCATTGCTCCGTGTCCGCTTCTCTGGAGCAGCAGAAAACAACCTTTCTCCCTCCTCTATGTGACATCCTTTTATATATTTGAACATGGGTATCATATCACCCCTTAACCTCCTCTTCTCCAGGCTAAACATGCCCAGCTCCCTTAGCCGTTCCTCATTCAGAAAAGGAGCCCTCTGATTAGGAAAACAAAACATGCTCAATCTTTCTAAAGTTTAGGTGTGACTCAAAATGGCCTATCGTACGCCCAGGTCTCTTGACAGCCAGACGTGGCTCCTCCATATAACCTGTTTATTGAGCATTCATCCTAATTTGCTTTCCCAAAGCTTACATGAATGTTAGACCATGTCTGGTCTATTACGCATTCATTCTGATTTGTGTGTGAGGAGGTTATACGAAAAAGAACATTCAGCTTGATTCGCTTGTGCAGTGATTATACATTTCCGACCCTGTACTTTCCCCATCACTTTCCTTACCGCCAAAAGTTTGCTTTATCTTTAAAGAGGATGTGTTACATTAAGGTATCAGAGCGCTTTAAGCCACTTTACCTGGGCTAGCCAAAATTTACAGTATGTGCTGTACTTGAAACTGTTCCACAAAATAGCAAGACTCTGCAGGCACCCACATACCTTCCACCTCCCTTTCCCCAAATGCATCTTGGTGGAAAGGAGGACAGAGTCAGGGCAAATGATTTTTATTTTTTTAATTTACATTTTTGCTGAATTTTGGCAGACAACATTATTAGAAAGACTTTGCTACACGCAAATGTTAAAGAGTGCAATCACTGTGATGCAGAATTTTAATATCAGGGTGCCACCAAGAACTGCAGCACATATTTACAGATAGCACGAATGTGTCTTTCAGCCCCAGGCGTTTATTTCGCCATCCTGTAATTGCTAAAACACTCTCAAAAGCCAATAATGGAAAGCACGTGGTGGGTCCACTCACTGGAAACATATGAAGTAATCTAGCGAACCTGCACTACATTTGTCTTGGTGTATTTATTGTTTGGAATGCCATGGTAGCTACTTCTTTTGTGACTTGGAATTGAAACCTGCTTTCCTAAGATGTAGCTCATTAATCAAACAACTCCCTAAAACTGAATGTTTCGTTTTCATGATGTGCAAATGGGGGAGGGGAAGAAAATAACTACTTCAGTTCTGTAAGATTTAAAGATAACTTTGCACAAATTGGATTAAATTAAATGATTAGAGATTTGTAGTGTGGGTTAGTGTTATTTGTTTTTGCTTTTTTGACTCTTGCAAGCTGAACTATGACTAGCAGTGGCATTTGAAGTTTCATCTTCTGAAATATTCAGCTAAAACCTGGCATTAGTAAATGTACATCCTTCTATAAACACATCTGTTCAAACACAGCTCATAGAGGATGGCACAAAATCAATGGGAGGCTATAATTTTTTTCATCCCAGTTGCATTGTAAATGTGCTATATTCCGGGCCATCTGCTCTAAGAAAAACGTTTCTGTTGTGTCTTGAGTCCCCATCCCAAACATGCCAACAATATTTTTCTTTTTAAAATCATGTCTGTATTACTATATAAAACAAAATTAGTCACAGTATTGTCTGCAGAATCAGGACTGTATCATATATTATTTGTTAAGTTGCAAAAAGTTATTCCTTTTTACTGGGCCAGATATGAATATAGAGATTTACAGATAGTCACATGAACAAATGAGATGAGAAGACATAATAAGATTCTTGCACAAGGGAGCATGAATATTATTTGTTTGTTTGTTTATTAAACCCCTTTCCTCAGAGGAACCTGATGTACATGATACATATAAACACAGCACAATGAAACAGCACTAAATGCACACACAAAGAAACACACATACAGAGAGAGAAACATCAATTAACACAGAAGTACATACACTTATGATGAGGAACACAGCTCTTATTTATGAAACAATGAAGGTCTGAGCAAATAAAAATATTTTGGATTGGCATGTGAAACTCTTGTGGAGAGATACACACCTCTAAGGGCAGATCATTTCGAAAATGGGGGGAGGGGTGTAATTATTTGCACCAAAAGCCATATAAAACTTTGAAAACCATCACCTGCACCTTGAATAAAATCAGAGCTATATTCAGATATGGGATTAATTCCATTAGTTTTATTGGTTATAATGCTAGTGCTTCTGCCCCAATTTCTAATGTTCCTTTTACACCACAGTACCAGTTGGGACGCGGGTGGCGCTGTGGGTTAAACCACAGAGCCTAGGACTTGCCAATCAGAAGGTCGGTGGTTCGAATCCCCATGATGGGGTGAGCTCCTGTTGCTCGGTCCCTGCTCCTGCCAACCTAGCAGTTTGAAAGCACGTCAAAGTGCAAGTAGATAAATAGGTACCGCTCCGGCGGGAAGGTAAACGGCGTTTCCATGTGCTACTCTGGTTCGCCAGAAGCGGCTTAGTCATGCTGGCCACATGACCTGGAAGCTGTACACTGGCTCCCTCGGCCAATAAAGCGAGATGAGCGCCGCAACCCGAGTCGGTCACGACTGGACCTAATGGTCGGGGGTCCTTTTACCTTTACTTACCAGTTGGGTTACGGAAATATGGCTTTTTGGTTGATCTCCTGCTATGTCACACTAAATTTTAAATAGCAGGGAATAACTGCATGCCAGAATACCACCCCAAATTTTGCGACATGAAATTATAGCACAAAAACTCCCAAAATTTTCTGAGTTGGTAGTGTTGAACACTCATCTTCTACTAGATTCCTGGAAGTCACTTTTACATCAAATAAAAGATTACCCAAACTGTGGCATTTTATTCTCAGTGTGATCATCTTTGTGTCGATGCAACCCTATATGTACGGTGATGGGAATGCCATTGACAGCCCAATCAGTTGTATTTCACACAAAGTCAGACCATCTACTCTGCCATTTCCTACTCTGTCTAGGAGTAACTGTCAAGGGTCTTAAGAATGTATAGGTATTTCCTATCACCTCCAATCTGATCATTTGAACTAGAGTGCCAAAGATTAAACCTGGGACATTCTGCTCATAAAGCACGTTTTCTACCACTCTACTACGGTTTCTTCCCAAAGCCAACTCTCACAAAGTTGAGAGCTGGAAAAGCAAGGTAAGGTGATCTATATAGCCAGCAGCAATAGATGGCCTTGTTGCTCACACCAGGAAGCCAGCCTGTTTTGGAGGGTTTTAGAGGTGACTGAGAGTATCAACTGAGCTGGCTTGATGTATTGGTGCTTCTGTAGCAGCTCTGTCAGGTCTTTCTACAGTTGCCTCCTTTGACTGCTGAAATGTAAAATCCCTCCTTGACATCTTATTCTTAACTTTTTAAAGGACCCAGTGTGGATTTGAGTAATGGACAGGCCTACTCAAGATGCCATAGAATCTATGTCAACAGATGCGACAGGGTGAAAGATCATACAGTCTTGAATTCTGAAATCCAGTATGAATTGGGGCCCAAAAGTTCCTGTTCCCCTTCTAAAAACCCGAGCCCCCATCCTAAATAATGTTAGAGCATTGATGTAGAAGCCCCTGAAAATATAGGAACACAGGTTTAAGGTATGCACTTGTAACTTTGTCCAAACTACACCCCTTCAGAGAAAGCTGATAGATAATGCAATGTTTTCTCCAGATCTGAATTTCACTGAGTGAAATAAACATCCCTGTGCCAACATGACAGCCAAATAGCACTAAAGAGCTGCTCAGGGCCTGTCTTGACAATAACTCAAAAAATGAGATGGGCTGGGAGTACACTATTTGCTCTATATCAAGTCCTCAATGATCATTTAACTCACAGGGACATTTTCTTTCATTAAAAGTGATTACCCAAGCATGATGTTAGTAATTTATCAATGCAGGAGTGTACACAGAAGTACAGTTTCTAAGCTTATATGTGGTTCCGCAAACCTTCATTCTTCCTTCCCTCCTTGATAAAGTAAAAATGCTAAATGCTTGAAATAATATTTTGAGTAACATGGCATAGAGTTTTTGGACATTATTGCACATTATTTTATTATTTATAGGGAAATTCAATTCCCCAACATTAATTGTAACCCTAGTTAATAACAATAATAATAAAGCCAATGTAGCTTTATCTCTTTTCTCTAGAGGCAGCTTGGTCTCTTACCAAATATTGTGGGAAGTAATTTGATTAGAAGCAAAATGTTCAAGCAGGCAGAGGCAATTCTTCACTTAGAATTTCTGCCGCTATCTCAAACCATGTAACTCACAATTTTAATTTTAATTTGGCTGCAATGTGTTGCAGCAAGGCTATTATTCTTTATCTGTTAATGAAAGGAGAGCTGGAGCATAACCTGTTAGAGACTGGGCTGCATGGGCCAGATCAGTGCTAGATTACCCAATAGGCAGACTAAGCACATGCTTAGTGCATCAAAGGAGTAATCATTGTTCTAACACTGATGATTACTAACTGCTCTGCAGAACACTCTTTTTCATAGCTGAAAGGAATAAAAAAAACCCTAAGAGACCAATGTGTGAAGACAGACCTGATTTCCTTTCCCTACTGTACATTGAAGTGGACATGCTTTGTCCAGGCAGCTTTGAACTCATCCAATCAGAAAGAAACTATTTTAATTTCAGCATACACAGAAGTTTTGTGCCATTTAAAAAAAACATTTTTTTATATTTTGCAGTTTAGTATTGTTTTTATATTGAATTACATATGGAGGGCACTATCATATTTTCTGTATATAAGGCATCTATAGGGCCTTGGGCCAGATCATTTATTTTTACTAGCCCTGGTGGTTTCTTGACCAGACACTGTACAGTGGAAAGAGGAGTTCTACCAGAACTCATTATAACAGCCTCCATAGCTATGCCCTCAAGGAGTCTAAAAATGGATTTAACTGTACTGATCTATTATTAAGTACTTATATACACATATACGCACATACATACCCACATACCCCAAAAGGCCTAAGTACATAATACCCAGTTCACCATGACTACAGTCTCATGGATAGTTTCTTGGGAGTAAGCTCCAATGCAGTATTATTATTATTATTATTATTATTATTATTATTATTATTAATTCAACTTATAGACTGCTCTATACCCAGAAGTCTCAGGGTGGTTCACAACAAGACCATATAAAATAAAAATCAAAAGCAATAACCACCCCCCCAAAGCCACATTCTAAAAGGGTGTTGGACGTCAATAAGATCAACCAAGGTACAGTCATACCTCGAGTTAAATATGCTTCGCGTTGAGCGTGTTCAAGTTGCGCTCCTCGGCAACCCGGAAGTAACAGAGCATGTTACTTCCTGGTTTCGCCATTTGCGCATGCGCAGACACTCAAAATGACGTCACGCGCATGCGCCGAGGCGACGAAAAGTGTCGCGCGCATGCGCAGAAGTGCCGTCGCTAGTTACGTTTACCTCTAGATGTGAATGGGGCTCCGGAATGGATCCCGTTTGTATCTAGAGGTACCACTGTAAAGGTAAAGGGACCCCTGACCATTAGGTCCAGTCACAGATGACTCTGGGGTTGCGGCACTCATCTTGCTTTACTGGCTGAGGGAGTCGGCATACAGCTTCCAGGTCATGTGGCCAGAATGATTAAGCTGCTTCTGGCAAACCAGAGCAGCGCACGGAAACGCTATTTACCTTCCCGCCAGAGCGATACCTATTTATCTACTTGCCCTTTGACATGCTTTCGAACTGCTAGGTTGGCAGGAGCAGGGACCGAGGAACAGGAGCTCACCCCGTCGTGGGGATTCGATCGGCAAGCCCTAGGCTCTGTGGTTTAGACCACAGTGCCACCCACGTCCCTAAGATCAACCAAAGGCCTGGTTAAAAAGGAACGTTTATGCCTGGCACCTAAAGGTGTATAATGAAGGTGCCAGGCAAGCTTCCCTGGGGAGAGCATTCCATAGACGGGGAGCCACTGCAGAGAAGGCCTGTTCTCGTTGTTGCCACCCTCTGCACACTGGCGGAGGAATGATGATAATAATAATAATAATAATAATAATAATAATAATAATAATAATAATTTATTTGTACCCCGCCCATCTGGCTGGGTTTCCCCAGCCACTCTGAGCGGCTTCCATAGAAACCAAAAATACACTAAAATATCACACATTAAAAACTTCCCTGAACAGGGCTGCCTTAAGATGTCTTCTGAATGTCAGGTAGTTGTTTATCGCTTTGACATCCGATGGGAGGGCGTTCCACAGGGCGGGTGCCACTACCGAGAAGGCCCTCTGCCTGGTTCCCTGTAGCTTTGCTTCTCGCAATGAGGGAACCGCCAGAAGGCCCTCGGCGCTGGACCTCAGCGTCCGGGCAGAACGATGGGGGTGGAGACGCTCCTTCAGGTATACTGGGCCGAGGCCATTTAGGGCTTTAAAGGTCAACACCAGCACTTTGAATTGTGCTCGGAAATGTACTGGGAGCCAATGTAGGTCTTTCAAGACCAGTGTTATGTGGTCTCGGCGGCCGCCCCCAGTCACCACTCTAGCTGCCGCATTCTGGATTAGTTGTAGTTTCCGAGTCACCTTCAAAGGTAGCCCCACGTAGAGCACATTGCAGTAGTCCAAGCGGGAGATAACTAGAGCATGCACCACTCTGGCGAGACAGTCCGCGGGCAGGTAGGGTCTCAGCCTGTGTACCAGGTGGAGTTGGTAGACAGCTGCCCTGGATACAGAATTTACCTGTGCCTCCATGGACAGCTGTGAGTCCAAAATGACTCCCAGGTTGCGCACCTGGTCCTTCAGGGGCACAGTTACCCCATTCAGGACCAGGGAGTCCTCCACACCATCCCACCCCCTGTTCCCCCAAAACAGTACTTCTGTCTTGTCAGGATTCAACTTCAATCCATTAGCCGCCATCCATCCTCCAACCGCCTCCAGGCACTCACACAGGACCTTCACTGCCTTCACTGGTTCTGATTTGAAAGAGAGGTAGAGCTGGGTGTCATCCGCATACTGATGAGCACCCAGCCCAAACCCCCTGATGATCTCTCCCAGCGGCTTCATATAGATATTAAAAAGCATGGGGGAGAGGACGGAACCCTGAGGCACCCCACAAGTGAGAGCCCAGGGGTCTGAACACTCATCCCCCCCACCACTTTCTGGACACGGCCCAGGAGGAAGGAGCGGAACCACTGTATGACAGGGCCCCAGCTCCCAACCCCTCTAGACGGTCCAGAAGGATGTTATGGTCGATTGTATCAAAAGCTGCTGAGAACTAGGAAACAACTCTCACCTTTGTCCCTAGCTCGCCGGAGATCATCAACCAGCGCGACCAAGGCAGTTTCAGTCCCATGGTGAGGCCTGAATCCCAACTGGAAGGGATCCAAATGCATCTCCAGGCGTGCCTGGAGTTGTTCAGCAACCACGCGCTCAATCACCTTGCCCAGGGGGTGTGGTCGGTGCGGCCCACCCTGTGTCTCCTCCGGGGGGGGGGCATCAGCACACCGCCCCCCTGGGACGCTCGCCGTGGGTGGTGCCCCCCTGGGACACTCACCGCTCTCTGTGGGCAAGGCCCCGTGGCAGCTAGCCCTGCCCCTGGGTGCACAGCATGTGTGTCACTCCGGGTACCAGAGCAGCTAGTTCCACCTCTGCCTCTGGACCTCTTTAGGAGGAGGCGCTTGAAGGAGGGCCTCAGAAGATGATCTCAGGGACCGGGTGGGTTCATATGGGAAGAGGCGGTCTTTGAGGTATTGTGGTCGTGAGCCATTTAAGACTTTATAGGTCAAAACCAGCACTTTGAATTGGGCCTGGAAACTAACTGGTAGCCAGTGCAGTCAGACCAGGATCGGTGTAATATGCTCAAACTGTCTTGCTCCAGTGAGCAACCTGGCCACTGAATTCTGCACTAGCTGAAGTTTCCAAACCGTCTTCAAAGGCAACCCTATGTATAATGCATTGCAGTAATCAAGTAGGGTCCTCAGTGCATGGGTTTGGCTCGTGGAATGGAAGTTTAACCAAAGATCTTCAGAAAAACTTCCAAACTATCATACATCCTTTAGCTTTTCATTAGAAATGGAAAAGAAATTTGTAAACAGATTTGCTACCATTTAAACTGCTAGCATGAAATACGAACCTCATCAAAGAAAAAGAAGTACCCAGCTTCTTCTTCAGTATTTTCATCATTCTCTGTTTTTTTTCCCTATGCTCATCTGTCACAAATAAACCCGGAAGCTTCATTATCAACTCATTCACTTGCCCAAGCAAGGAAGATGTCATCAGTTACCCTCACACTCTAGGAGATATGGTTGAGTAGACAACCATTTTGTTGTTGTTGTTTAGTCGTTTAGTCGTGTCTGACTCTTCGTGACCCCATGGATCAGAGCACGCCAAGCACTCCTGTCTTCCACTGCCTCCCGCAGTTTGGTCAAACTCATGTTAGTAGCTTCGGGAACACTGTCCAACCATCTCGTCCTCTGTCGTCCCCTTCTCCTTGTGCCCTCCATCTTTCCCAACATCAGGGTCTTTTCCAAGGAGTTTTCTCTTCTCATGAGGTGGCCAAAGTATTGGAGTTTCAGCTTCAGGATCTGTCCTTCCAGTGAGCACTCAGGGCTGATTTCCTTAGGAATGGATAGGTTTGATATTCTTGCAGTCCATGGGAATCTCCTCCAGCACCATAATTCAAAAGCATCAATTCTTCGGCGACCAGCCTTCTTTATGGTCCAGCTCTCACTTCCATACATCACTACTGGGAAAACCATAGCTTTAACTATACGGACCTTTGTTGGCAAGGTGATGTCTCTGCATAGGATTGCTTTTTAAGACCCATACTGCCAAAATGGTTGGACAAACTATATTGCTGGCTGCATCCCTTTATCTCATATGGAAGCCCTGGAGGATAAATATGTGGGACATACATGTGATGAACATGGAACACCTCCAACTGGAATTAAGGGCTCATCCAAACATCCTTTTGCATTGTCTGCACTGCGCTTTCCAGTCACAAGTCTGTGCTTTAAAGCTCTGTGTCCAAGCAGCTATTTTTTTGGGGGTTTTTGTCCCAGCACTTTCCCCAGGAAAACCCACATCTTACCACTGAATTGGAGCAAATGGCAGTCTGCTTCTAAGAAGGCAGGCAGTGGACTGGGCTGTATATTATTTTAAACCATTTTGACATCACAGATGCTAAATTCCAGAGGCACAAACTACCAACTGGTGAATTAAGCACTTCCAAAAAATAAAAATAAAAATCGGATGGCAATGACTATGCCCCGAGGACACAAACATGTGCATTTGTCAAAGGAAACTAATGCTCAAATTGGATGAATGAATTTGAAATGTGCTACAATTTTTAATGTTGGTTATCACCAATTCCAGGGCTAGTGCAGAATTACTTTGCAATGCTGGAGAGTTGTGTGTTCCTCTAAAGTGAACACAGAGAAATTTCATCCTACAAAGAACAGGAAAAGGTTGTGGTGAAGAAGGCACGTGCACAGATTTTCATGAGGCTAGGCAGCCAAATTGATATATTATGTGCAAAAAGTGGGGGAGAGTTATTCCTGGACTTCAAACATAAAATGAGGATATTATCTATCCCCCATTTCGAAGGAAAGGGTTCTTCTTTCTGTCCTCTCCAGTACTGCTGTTTTTGTGTGTTTATTTTAAGGAGTTGGAGGGTAACCTCATCCTGTCTCCAACAGCCTAAATTGATATGACCAAGTTAAAGCTTTTTGTGTGATTCTGTAGTGTACATAAGCAGGGCTATTTTGAACTCATTTGCCATTATTTCATAACTGATAGATATGAGCAAGCAGATTTTGGAGACCAGTAAGAGAAGATGAAGGGATGTGGGTGGCGCTGTGGGCTAAACCACAGAGCCTAGGACTTGCCGATCAGAAGGTTGGTGGTTCAAATCCCCATGAAGGTGTGAGCTCCCGTTGCTCGGTCCCTGCTCCTGCCAACCTAGCAGTTCGAAAGCACGTCAAAGTGCAAGTAGATAAATAGGTACGCTCCGGCAGGAAGGTAAACGGCGTTTCCATGCGCTGCTCTGGTTCGCCAGAAGCGCCAGAAGAGAAGATGATGTGATGACTGAGAACTTGAAGATACCCTTCGTTTTTATGTTTTGCCAAAGGAGAACAGCATAAAATCTGCAAAAACTATTTTTCTTCTGTATAGCTGTAAATGAAGAATTACATTCCTATACAGTGGCACTTCCTATACAGTGGCACCTTAGAAGTCAAACGGAATCTGTTCCAGAAGTCCGTTCAACTTCCAAAATGTTCAGAAACCAAGGCACTACTTCCAATTGGCTGTTTGGGGTTCCAAAGAACGTTCACAAACTGGAACACTCACTTCTGGGTTTGTGGCGTTCAGGAGCCAAAACATGCAAGGCATTCACAAATCAAGGTACGACTGTAATTTAAATTGAAATAGAATGTACCTCATCTTTGTGAGGAAGACTCTGACGAGCTTTGTTGTCCATTTGCTGACTACTTTAGGTCCCCTGCTGCTCTCCTTTCTTATGGGACTTTATCTTTAAGCTAGACTTGGACCAAGTAGTCCTTCATACAAAGGACAGCCCTCTGTAACATAAATCACATGGTCACGCTACTTCAGACAATAGAAGAAAGGCCTGATGGACATGCTCTTTGAAGGTGTGTTGCTATGACTGCCTCTCTGTTTCCTCCCCTGCCATGTTTAAGATGGATTTTATGGTCACTATTGTCTTGTGAGATACCTTTGGAAAAAGAAAAGGCTAAGGAGTAAACTATACACAAATCCAGAGTGGAGTCCGTAAGATGGTTGGATGGCATCTTGAATGCCTCCTTCAAGCAACTCCTGCAGCCAGGTTGGTGCCAAATGTATTGCTCTGCTTTCCTTTGGACCACATCAGTGAGGTCAAGAGGGGGTTGTGTCATCTGGGCAACCCAGGGCCTCCATATACACTGCCCTGAATTGTGCCCCAGAGAGGTCATTTCAGTGCGCACTCCATTGCCTCTCAAGACAAATAGATGCCAACAACAACAACAATTGTCTTGTTTTGGGTGAGTAGAGAATACATGAAACAGAATTCTCAAGCAGTTCTTCTAAGCCCAACCAAATATAATTTTTTTCACATGTGCAGTATAAATAAACAATGCCTAGGCACCACTCCTGCAACCACAGGAACCCAAAAAGTAGATCCAAGAGAAACATTAACTTTGAGTCACACACCTCCTGATGGCATCTGATCCAACTCATTAAGAAGTCACCATGGAAGCTGTGGCAACAACACAGCTCCAGAAAACATGTAAACTAGGCCATGGGATGCAAGACATGCGTGAAACAAAATGAAATGGAAAAATAGAACATAAGTAGTTAGTGATCCAAATTAGGAATCTGTTAAACTAAAAGATAATTCCCTCCCACATCACACATCTTGTCTGCTGTGCAATTTCCCACTCACTAGTTCACCTGGATTGTATAGAGATTGCTCCCTGTTGAGCAGCCAAGCAGTAAATTGTACTTGCTGCTCTTTCTTGCCACCACCTACCCTTCATACTACTTTCAACAATATCCAAGTACCCATATCTGCCCTTTAAAGCCAAGCTTTTCAGTCCAAATAGTTTCAGAGCACTGCCATTTCAACCTGGAAACACACTTCAATGGTATGATATAGCTTCCCTTTTCTTTTTCTTTCTCTCTCTCTCACTTTGTCTTCCGGCTATAAAATGCCAGTAGCCACAGAAGCAGAAGACTGATGATAAAATCTCTAGGATGTTTAACATGCTCCTTGAAATAATATTGGGCAATATGCAGCTATGAAGATGATGTTAGATTCCATCACAAAGACACATCTCACCTCCATAATCAGAACAATATTGCCTTACATCTTCGCAGTTCATAGCCTGTCCCACAGCAGCTGAAAATTCACCCTTAAACGTACATTCTATTTTATATAGATGATGCTTGCATTTGGCTGCAACCATCTCCATTTTACATAAAGGGAGAAAGTTGGATTTCTACATGTGTGTTCAATGTTGAATGTTTGAGTGGTTTGGTTTGGTTTGGTTTGGTCTGGTTTGGTTTGGTTTTCAAGCAATAACTGGATGTCTAGAGAGCCTGATGGTTGAGTGATTGGGTATGGCAGCATGGTTCTTCTAGTCCTGTTTTGTATTATTACATGTGAGGACACTGACTGAAATGCCCTCATCCTGAATTTCCCAGAGGAAGAGCTATAAACAAAAATAATTAAATATCATCAAGACAGGGAAGAAAAAGATCTAAATCTATGGATCCAGGTTCTCAATTACAATTGAATGCCAATGCAGTAAAAGCATGTTATTTTCTCCTTCATCTTTGGTTCTAGGTTTGCACCAAACATTTACAACATTCCAGCTTCTGGAATCTCACCTTCCTCTTTTTCCATTCCACAGCCATGTTCAACTTCTACATTTTTTCCCCCTAATTCTTATCCAGGGAATAAGACTATTTTAAATGAAAATATATTGCTAAGGTAATTAACTTAAACCTCCTAGTTAAAGCATATGTGGCATTTTATTGTATTTAGTCCATAGTTAAGAACATAAGGAATGACCTGCTGGGTCAGCCCAGCAGTCTGTTCTTACAATGGCCAACCAGATGCCTATCAGAAACCCAAAAGCAGGCCTTGAGGGCAACTTGTGATTCCCAGCAAATGGTTTCAGGGACATTGGCAATGGAGGTAGTTCAGCTATTTGTATACAGGCAACCCCCCATTTACATGCATTCAGTATGTGAGTAACTGCACATACACACGTTGTGCCCAACCCAGAAGTGGCCTAAAAAAATCATTAAAAACATCACAGAAAGTAGTGGAATTGATCAGGGCAGGGGCAGGGGCAAGGTGGGGATGGAATGGGGTGTTTTCAGGCTTTTTCTAATGATGTTTCAAATATACATGATTTCATTGTGTTGCCTCAGAATGTAACCCCCACATAAATGGGGGCCTTCCTATACTTCTTGGCCAGTGAAGTTTCTAAGCTGTGTCCATAAGAATGGCAAATACATGCAATGGATAAAATCAATCACAACCAATCAGGGGGGGAAAACTGTTTTGCTTTCCATTAAGTTATTAAACTTTTTTTAAAAAAGCAAAATAAAAGAATATAGCAAAGCAAAAAAAATATTCTTTTCTTTTATCCTTTTAGGAAAACTTGTATAGCAAGATATGACAAGGCTTGATAAATGGAAAGCCATGTTATTCCAAGCAGGCTGCAGGTGAGTTTTATGTTTTTTCATTCGTTTTCTCACTCCACCTCGCATAAATCTGTGCCAGGAACTACGAGAGCATGATGCAGTGGAGTCAAGTTCCATAATGAATTTTGAATGAATAGCGGGTGTTGGGACATCTTGGCAGATCCTATAAATTACCCTGAGTGTAACAGCCATCTCTAAGAATCAAGTAGGCTTAACCAATTTCCCATCTTCTCACAGCTTCTTGTGTTGAGTTGTATTCTGGCAGCTGGTGAAGGCTAAGACCTTAGTGTCTCATTTTGTGGCCAAAACCAGACTACCCTAAATGAGAAGGTAGGATTCTGAAAGGAAAGAACAAGAAATACTCAGGGGCAAGGCCCACTTTTATAGCACCCCTAACCCCTGCACTGACTGGCCTGGAGAAGCAATGTGCTTCCCTTGCGAGGAAGTCTCACGACCAAGTGGGGCAAATTAACTCCTGTCTAAGGAATGGTAACAGCCACCTCAATACCATGCAAGTACAAACCTAATGAAAAAGAGCATCCTTCATGTTATTTCTCTGGAGTTTCTGAATACATGCAGCGGAGCCACCGGCAATAGTGTCACCTTGATTCCATGAAACAAAAGGTTAACAAAAGTTGGGTGCTTTATGAAGTACTTATGGGCAAACTCTTCTTGGCTCCCCTGGAATCAATTCATTTCCACCATCAATTCATTTCCATTCATTTCCTGCATGGATTATCTAGCTAGCTAGCTAGCTAGCTATCATCTATCTATCTATTTTGCTTTTTAGAATGTTTTATTGAAATAAGAAGAAAGTAACATATAACAAAATTATCCATAGATAAAAGAAAAAATATATTACTATTTGTTACATTGTATCATGTTCTTCTTCAGATTCCATTGACTTCCCACCAACCCCTCATGCCTCTAAATATTGTTCTGCCTATCACACTATTTATTTCAAATAAAAAAAATAAATGTTAGATTTCGTAGATATTAGGTTTTTCTAGTACTCATCCAATATGTCACAGAAGTTATTCAAGAGCTCCCATAGACTTCATGTTATTACAATAATCCTTGAGATACTCTTCATACATACCCCATTTCCTAATAAAAGTTTGTTCAGTGTGGTCTCTCGGTTTTTCTGTTAATTTTGTCAATTCAACATACTCCAACAATTTATTTTGGAATTTTATTTCCTGCATGGATAACTAGATCACCCTTGGGGTCTCTTCCATCTTCAAAATTCTATGATCACCACCAAGCTTTCCACAAAATGCTTTTTAAAAAACCCAAAAATTCCAATATTGAGCCTTTCATAGCTTTTCCAAGAATATTTGTTAATAGGGAGGGGGGGGGAAATGCACATCCCTTTTCCCAAAACTCAAAAAGGGTGTGGAAATAAGCAGCAGTAGACCTCCTATGGAACTGGGAAAATGTTCAGGAGTTCTATTTCCTGTCAGCCAGCCTACTATTTGGAGTTTCCTTTATTTTCCCTTTGTATGTGGTAAACTGTTGAGTTGTTCTTTTTCTGCTGCCCCATTCTGAATTAAACATTGATTCAAATGTACATAGCATTGATTCAACTGTGCATTGATCCAAGTGTATCAGATGTTGTGCCTCTTTACTCAAACATTCATTACTACAATCAGGCTAGCCAGCTGCTCTTTATGGATATCAGCTCCCTCTCCGTCTTCCATGTGTCTTAGGTGGCATTCAAATGTGGGGTTTATTGCATTAATCTTACTGGTTATAAAGTCCCAATTTCTATTGTTCCATTAATGTTGCATTTTCCACTGCATTGTGGAACGGTGGCTTTTTATCAATATACTACCATGCCACAATAACTTTTGAATGGCTGAAAAGAATCTTATGCTAGGATACCACCCTAAATTTCATCACCGAGGGGTGGGGTGGCATGATTATGAATACCAGAGGGAAATTACAGTGCAAAACTCTCACAATGTTCTAAGTCAACAAGGCTGCAAGAGATATCCCCTCTGGAAACAATTAACACAGAAATGAGTGCTCAACTTCCGCTAGATTTCCAGAAGTGGATTTTACATCATGTGAAAAGTCACATAAAACATGAAAATTAACAGGTAACGGAACATTGGGAAGACTGAAAAAAGTGCTGTCTAAATGCAGCCTTAGGCTTTCTCTGCTATGCTATGGTTCTCAGATGATTCTCTGATAATTAACAGCATTTAATCAGCAATTTCCCACGCTGTTATTGGAATCAGTAACTCCCAAGCCTGGTTACCTATGTTGACACTTATTGTTTCATTTTTACAACAAGGATAGAGAACCTGAGACCCTTCAGAATGTGTTGGACTTGAACTCCCACCAGCCCCTGACAGTGCGATAAATGGTCAGGATGATGACATCATCCTTCAGAGACACCTGAGGGGGCAAAAGATTTCCCACCCGCACTTTACAGATTCCAAGTTATTCCTGGTTCCCCAATTTCTGTTGTCACCAAATATTCAACATCTTCTTGCCTAAAGCCAAGAACATGAATTCCAGCCTTGGCAGTGAAAGTCTACGCAGTAGTAGACAGACTTAATTTTTATACACAGTTATTGGGCCTGCTTTGAATAGTCTTTTTATGAAATCAGAAATTCAGCTGTTGCTACTTTAGAAAGAGAGAGGCAGAGAAGCATCAAATTATTGAGATGATGGCGCGCAATGCAGTAGCACATATGACAAAAATTTCACACAAGTCAAAAAAAAAATAAATCCTGTGGGGTTCACAGTAGTAATTTGGTGACTTTCTGATCCCCCGTTCATTGACAACAGATGTCTGAGGAACAGCAAAGCAAACAGAAAACCTCCGTCAGTTTAACCACACTGGGCTCTGCTTCCAAATGTCACATTTCTTCATGCTGTAGGGCAAGACTGGATGAAAAATGACACAGAAAGGTCACAGCACTGTCACTTTTGTATTAAAATGAAATAGGCTTGACTTTGCAGGGCTTCTCCATTTTCACAAGTTAATACGAGAGAGTGTGTTGCATCCAAATGCCATTTCGAAGCTCAGCTCTGTTTTCTTACACTGAGGAAATGGAAATGTGTTGGTTTTGATCCAGCTCCTGAGCCTATTGTGTGCATTTGGGAGAGGGGGGCATAAGTATTTAGAAGAGAAATATGACTTTGGGAAGGATTACTTATTGTACTAAGCGTGCAATTTGTACTGTTACCTGCCAAAGAAATTGCTTTCATAGCCCTCCATCTTCCACAGCCGCTCTGGTAAATTATAGTACTTGAAGTTCTGATGGAAACTATAAGGACCAGTTGACATACTGTAAGAAATGCTGAATACATCACAATTGGCAACTTAAACTAAAGATAATTGGTGACTTTGGAGTTGTTGCTTAGATAGATCCTCCTGTCTGTAGCAACCAAAATGCTCCAAAGAGGAAATCCATTTCCCCACCCCCTACCATATTCATACTGATTTTCCTCCCTTGATATAGAATGGATCAAGGGATTATTTAAACATTTTGCATCCACTATGCCAGGAGGAAAGTTGATCTGGCTCTTCCAATGGTGACTATCCAATTTCTTTTAAATAAAAAATGGTTGTGTTGATTTTTTTAAAGACTCAAAGGACAAGAATGTTGTGTGGGACATGATGTTTCATTATGAAAAGCTAATCTAACCTTGCTTCTGCCCCCTTGTGATTCTCAATAGATAGTGGTGGAACATTAGGTGTTTTTAATCAGGGTTTGTTCCAGATTTGAAGTGATTCCAGCAAAGTGCTCTCTGGTACATCCTCTGTTACATTGGTTGGTGCTCCTAGAAGACTTACCTGATGCTGTTGGTGGTAGGAAGCATCAATGCTGGCACCTGCAGTGATTAGATGTAAGCCTCCTGTCATCTTCATTACCCATAATGCTGAAGCAAAGACATGAGGCAGGAGTTGGTAATGCAGGTGAGCTGTGCATAAGGTGGTGTGGTGTAGTGTGGTGTAGTGGTTAAGAGCGGTAGTCTCGTAATCTGGGGAGCCGGGTTCGCGTCTCCGCTCCTCCACATGCAGCTGCTGGGTGACCTTGGGCCAGTCACACTTCTTTGAAGTCTCTCAGCCCCACTCACCTCACAGAGTGTTTGTTGTGGGGGAGGAAGGGAAAGGAGAATGTTAGCCGCTTTGAGACTCCTTAAAGGGAGTGAAAGGCGGGATATCAAATCCAAACTCTTCTTCTTCTTCTTCTTCATAAGCAGGCTGCCAGCTAGCTCTGCCAAGGCTCTTTTTATTAGCACAATATGTAAAACCAGTCAGATACATTTTGGACTGTGACCTTTACACATCTTCCAATCCCGAGATCGTGGGGTGGTACAAAGTTATTTTGGCACCTGTTTCTACCCCGTCATTTTCCCCTTGAACAATGTATAACGAAAGAGACAAAGGTCACAGACAGGGCACAACAGACCACTAAGAGAGCAAAGGTTAGATAGAGGGCATGATGTTCAGACAGCTGTGGCTTGTCTGCGGGTGGAAGTGTGCTCCACACCCGGCGGTCATTCCTTCATAATGCCTCTGGTGTAGTGTCACTTCAAGACATTTTATATTGTGAGCCACTATGAGATCTTCAGATGAAGGGTGGTATATAAATTAAAATGATGCTGATGATGCTGGATGCTGTTCTGGAGGCAGCTCACAGCCACCCAGTTCAGGGGGTCCAGGGCCAATCCCAGTGGTGGGCTTTGTTGGTGCTCAGCAGTTGCCCATGGATTTGGTGTACTAGCACTGTATCTGGAATGAAATGTGCATCTGCCTGACCCAGTGGGGGCTGGGAAATCAGTTTGGCCTGAAGGTATAATGTGTAGGAGTGATAGACCTAAATAGGCCGTTGAGTTTTGGAGTTAGCTTGCAAAAGTGCCCAGAGGATTTCTGAGTGAAAAATAATTTTAGGGAGTCATTCCATCTGACTTGCTTCTGTGCCCCTGTAATGCTAATTTGAAATAACCAGCAAGCTAAACAAAACCCCACTTGTGTATCACTTGTGGCAGCTGGTACCCTCTGGGCCCTTTTCAACCACCATTGCTGTCATTAGGAAATAGCTGTCTAATCAAGAGCCTGCTTAAGCTTTCCACTGTCTTAGGATAGATGCTACAATCTGGGACTGTGGCTTCAGTTACTATTGCCAAATCCTGCTCTCATCATGCTGGCCTCTTCTTTGGTGGCCAGTCATTGGAAATTTTGTTACTTCCAGTACTCAGCAAGCAGACTCCACTCTGTTTCTCATAATATTGCCCACATCTTTGGCCCTGTGTTTTGGAGATGGGAGGGAGGCAATGGCTGTCCTGCTTCAGTGCAATGGGTATGTTCATTTTTTTTAAAAAAAAAAATATCCATATGGACATGCCATCTTCCTTCAGAAAGTCCTTGGCAGAGCCTCATATATTCCGTATATCATGCAGAAAATTTCTTTCTCAGAGTACAACTCTGAATCGCCACTGAAATTAAAGAAAAGGCACAGTGTGGCATAGTCATTCGAATGTCAGGTTGGGACTTGAGAGACCCAGGCTCACTTGGCCACGAAACTGACAGTGTGACCTGTCAACTCAACTTACATCACAAGGTTGATTAAAGGGGCAGGTAAGGATAAAGGAGAAAACCATGCTAAGCTACTTGTTGAAAATATGGGGGGGGGATGGGATGTGAACTAAATACATTTTTTTAAAAAACTTTCAAAATCTAGTGCCCTAAATTACTGAAAATTAGAGTTGCACAGAGAATAGGTCTGAAATAATTTCCTCTATGCCAGGGGTAGCTAATGAGGTTCCTCCAGATGTTAAATTGCATCTTCCATCATCTGAGAGTTAAAGAGAGCCCAACATCAGTTGGAGGGCACTAGAATAGGAAGGCTGCCATATGGTTGTTGTTTTTTTAATAACATGGAAACACTGTGAACTTCATGCTATGATTAGCTGATAGCTACTGGCCATGTGATATGTATATTTTTTCTAATCAAGGGACAACTGAAATTTGCATGCATTTATGCAAATACACAGAAGCAATAGCTGAGCTGCCCAATCTCTAAGAGAATGACAGTCCTACTCTTTGACCTTTCCCGGTGCTGGAAAATAGCAATTTGGAGTGTATTGATCCCGGTTACCAATAATGCTGCTCTTAACCTTTCTTGCCTTTTAGTAGAGAAACCTCTTGAAATGTGACATGGATATTGTTCGCTGTTACATTTAAATATCAAATACTCCAATTACTGTAGCTGACAAAGAAGACTAAACTGGCTTTGTTCAACCCAAGCTACAATCTTTCAAGTTTCTGGAACCAGACCTGTCCTCTGGGATTAGCACAAGTACAATAACAAGGAACAAGATGTTAAATTGCAGAGGTCAGGAAACTAGTCAGAGGTTAATCTCTAGAGTTCTGTGTGGTGTGTGTTTAAATGTATTTTAGAAACCTATGATCGTGTTTCGCAAATTATGGAGAACTACATAATGATAGATTCTACTCCATGAGTTTAATAAAGTTTAAAATTCAAATGTTTCCATTGTGAACATGAAGAAGGCACTGGTTGCATTTTAAAAAAAACAACTCATGCAAATTATGTGCGCTCATTTCTAAAAATAATAAAAATAGAATGAGCAGTGAAAAATAATATTTTGATTCTCTATAAGAAAACCACAGGGGCATTTTTAAACACAACATTGAAGCTGAAATTCTGCATCCACCTACTTTAGCGAGCCTGATTCAGATCAGTAGAACTTACTTTAGGGTCGATGTGGATACACTTGAGTTCCTCAAGATTGTATTTTGATTATCAAATCTACCATGAATAGAATATCTCTTTGATTTAACAGTTGCTCACATATGTTGCCTGCTTGTAGCATTCACACATACAGACAATTACCATAAGAGAAGCAAGTGGGCTTTTTAGAGCCCCTAAACTGGAATGAATAGTTTCAATATATTTTATTATTTTAACTGAGCACAATTCAGCTTTCTGCCTTAAAAACACATGAAATAGATAATTGAGTGAGTGAGTGAATGAATGGGCAAACGAAAACTTAATCACTGAGATTTCTGGAAGGCTGACACTCACTCAACCCACCCAAAGGAAAACCTGTGGTATGGGCAACATTTTGTCAGAAATGGAAACTTTCTCCATCTCTCTTTTCTACTGGAGCTACAATTCACCACTGCATAGAAGACTGCTATTTTCTCAGAGTATGGGACAGCCATTGGATTCCTTTCTTATCCAGCTTTGATCCTATGCAAACCAAGCCATATCATAAACGTATGTGAAACATGGCTTATCGCTGCCAATGAAACCACACAACTATGTTGACTTTCCCACATATAATTTGTGAGCATTGGCAAACAACCGTTGGAAGGTGGTGTTAGGATGTGGTGAGAACAGAATGGGTTGGCCTGCCTTGTTCCTGCATCTAATACATAGCTGCTTTAAATTCTTTTTGAGACTTTTACAAGACAGCTGGCTTTCATACTCAGAAACTGGAAATGAGCTTGTGCAGGTTTAGCCTAACCAGTGAAGTATCCTGGGATGCTAAGGGAGAGGAACAGAGAGAATACATCTTTTTGCCATATTTTGAAATATTATCATCAACCGGGGTGTGGTATGGTGAAAAGCAGTCAAGGGCAACTACTGATTAACAAAGCCTGTACCTTTACCGATAGTCATCTGTTGTATGAATTCAAGGCAGCAATACTAGACAAGCAATAGTATTCACAAGGTACCTCCCAAATGGTTTACAAAACATAAATGCAAGTGCACTGCCGGTGGATGCCTGGTAGTGCCCAGAACAGGCACTACCTGTTGTGGTATTTGGTCTGTATTTGGATAGGGTGCTGCTGCCATCATTCACCAGCAGCAGATTGGTACTGTGTTGAGTAAATTGCCCACATTGGCTGCCTTCAACAGAAACCTGCCAATAAGGTTGCCCTGGGCTCTCCCACTCAACAAAGAAGCAGCCATTTGTCACTTTGGTTAATTGAGTGTTAATAGTCACTACTTTTTGGCCACCACAGGTAATCAATATATCACCTTCTTTGAAGAATCAAGTTTACAAATCTGACAATTTCAGTTTCTTGGTTTTTCTCTCTTCAGTTCAGTTCTTCAGATTTCCACATCATTTTTTTCTTTACGTTCTCCTGAAATTTAGTATGAATTTATCCTAGGCAACACATCGTTGCCTAGAGTTTTACCTTATATTCACATTTTGTGCAAACTAATTTCACATAATATGATGCATTTGTGTATGTTATTTTCAGTATTATATGCACTCTTTACTCCATAATATGTATTACTGCACACATTAGTTTACTAGAGAATTGCATTGCAAAATTCAGAGAACAGTGAATTCCGGATGACTTTATTTTGGTTTGTATAATTGTTTTGGAATGTGCACATCAGGTAGAGAATCTGAAGAAGTGTGCATGCACATGAAAGCTCATACCAAGAACTAACTTAGTTGGTCTTTAAGGTGCTACTGGAAGGGGAAAAAAATTTTGTTTTCACATCAGGTAGGTTCATGTTTAAATGTGCACTGAATTGAATTTCTCCCCCCATCCCTAGCAGATTCCTATATATACATCTAAAGAAAAAGAAAAGGTATACTTCGGACCACTGAAAACATTCATATTCCCCAAATGATGTTTCTACTCACACCTCCTGCCTGCCGGGTTTTTTCTACATGCCGAATTCCAGATTCAGGATATGTTGCAAACAGCATTAAGGGCAGTAGCTGCAGGGTTAGATATGGGATTTTCTTGGCCTCCATTGAGACTTGTTTTTCTGCATTGCTTGCGTGCTTACTTTAGCTGAATACAGTTTGTTCCAGAAAGCAAAAGTACCATTTTTGCATCTAGAAAAGTGATTTACAAAATATATTGTGGTCATTCTCACTCTGTTATTTGGGGGCCATTTCCATGGAATTCAGCCTTTTTTCCAGTAACAGCATATAATTTACTTTTTGTTTAGGAAGGACTTCCAGTCATGCATGTATTGAACAAGCAAAGAATATAGCAGACAAAAATAAGTACTTTCCAAACACAACAGTATTTATATAGAAGGTCTGCAGAAAAGTGAAGTAACTATGTGCAAGATTCCAGATATCCTGCTGGGCAGTACTAGCCTCAAGTAGATATAGCAAAAATAAAAGTAGTCCTGTCAGAAAAGCAGAGACTTGCTATTATTTAAATGCACTGCCTCTACCTTGACAACCAGGTCCTTTCCCCTTACAATATGCATATGTTACAGCTGTTGTGTTAAGTTGCCAGAATGTGGTAATTTTACCTCCACACCGAACAGTATGAGAACTCTGTTCACCTTTTGCAGTGGGCAGCATTGCAGCTGGACATCCAGGTCACCACAGTGATCTGGCGTAGAGCCGAAGAGTTAACACCCCTCTTGTGCTGACCCCGGCCAAACCACCAGCACTGGGCAAAGCCCTGGGGGGCCCCACTGGCCAATCAGCACCGGCAATAGGTGTGGCCATGGGAAATTTAACCGTGCCAGGGGGCTCTCCTCTTTCATCCTTTCACCGGATCTCCCAACCCACCTGCCCTCTTTTTATGCTTTGCTATGAGAAACCTAGACAGCATCTTAAAAAGTAGAGACATCACGTTGCCAACAAAGGTCCGTATAGTTAAAGCTATGGTTTTCCCAGTAGTGATGTATGGAAGTGAGAGCTGGACCATAAAGAAGGCTGATCGCCGAAGAATTGATGCTTTTGAATTATGGTGCTGGAGAAGACTCTTAAAAGTCCCATGGACTGCAAGAAGATCAAACCTCTCCATTCTTAAGGAAATCAGCCCTGAGTGCTCACTGGAAGGACAGATCCTGAAGCTGAGGCTCCAATACTTTGGCCACCTCATGAGAAGAGAAGACTCCCTGGAAAAGACCCTGATGTTGGGAAAGATTGAGGGCACAAGGAGAAGGGGACGACAGAGGACAAGATGGTTGGACAGTGTTCTCGAAGCTACGAACATGAGTTTGACCAAACTGCGGGAGGCAGTGGAAGACAGAAGTGCCTGGCATGCTCTGCTCCATGGGGTCACGAAGAGTTGGACACGACTAAATGACTAAACAACAACAAATGACACGACCTTACTATGGAGAAACATTGGCCGCCATTTTGTGGAGCCGGGTAGGATTTTTGTCCACTTGGCATCAGCCAGTTGGTTTTTGCCTACCTCGTAAAAATCGTCACAACTTTGTGAAGTTAGGCAATGGGCAAGCCTTTGTTTGGTTGGAAGGGAGGTTGTAACCTCCACCTGCCCCTCTTCATTAAGGGTATCCTGCTAAAAGGATCTGGGGGTGTGGATCCTGTCCGATGCCCGGACATGGGCTAGGGCCATGCCACAACCCCAACGGAGACCCCTCAGGGTGCCTCTATTTGATGTAACTCATAGGTCACCCCCTATTGGTGGTTTATCCTTAGATGGACTCCCTGCAGATGGGCAGGGGTCAAGATATAGCCTGGCACCACCCAATGCCTAAGCCAAACTGCTCACATCTGTAACCAATAAAGTTGTGGCCTATTTGATCCCATAAACCTAAATACTTGTGACCGTGTGTTTATTAATCACTAGGGAATTACGGGTCATGGGGCCTTGGCACGCTAAATAACTTGTAACCCCTTGTTTTAAGTCAATATACATCAGAAACAATTATGATCTTACGTGTGTGTGTGTGTGTGTGTGTACACCACCGAGTCAAGGGAGTGGAAAATTGAGAAGATCTATAACTGAGAAGATCCATTTGGATTTTGGCTTCACACAGGGCACCATATTACCAAACACTGCCAAACTGTCCTGCTGTCAGGTTCAATTTAAGCAGAAACAGAGTAGGGTATCTAAACTTGGCCTAAGTCACTTTGTGCTAAGGTAGGTTCATCTCTGCTTCTGACCACATTTCTGGTTGTTCCTTCAGACCATCACTTAAAGGAGTTTTACTCTCACAACTACCAGAGATACTTGGGATGAGCACTGGTTAATCATTCATAAATATTTTGTATATTTCTTCATTCAGACTCCGTTTCACGATCACCTAAACACATTTAACCCAGTTTTAAAAATGCAGGACACAGATTCCCATTGACTGGGGGGGGCGGGGAAGCCCATCTACAAAAGCAGATGAAGCATGAAGCAGCTTTCACTGTGCCTTTTGCTGTAAAACAGACTGCTAGCTTTATGATTTGAACATTAACCATCCTTTGCAGAGGCTCATTTGGAAAATCCCGTCAGACAAAATGTTAGGCACCGTGCACAGGAAACCACTATCATAATCGAAGGATTGTACCATGTTGGAGACAGATGCAAAACAGAACAGGTCCAATGTTGTTTAATGTCGCCATCTGAAAAAAATGGAAGCCTAATGTATTGCTTATCCATTATAAATCCCTTCATCCCATTCCAAAAATAAAAGAAAAATGTTGGTCTACATTTCTTCAATATTGCCTGACAAAGGAAGGGCCATAGCTTAGTGGTAGACCATGTGCTTTGTATTAAAAGGCCTTGCCTTTGATCCTAGATATCTCCTTGTAGGGCTGGGGAGGATGGATATCTGAAATTCTGAAAAGCTGCTGCCTGTCAGTTTAGACTGTTCTAAGCTGGGCGGGCCAATGGTCCTACTTGACATAGCTCTTTGGGTTTGGCTACATCACTAAGGGCAAAGTCAACTGAAAAGTAAGGTTCTTCCCAGTTCATTTGAGTAGGCGATCTCAACCAATCAGGGATCATGTAGTGAATAAAAATAACATCATTGTCACTACAATTGCCAGATTTGGATATTTGAAAATATCATTGAGAGCAAACAAAAGCCATTTGAAGAGGCGGCAAAAGAAGGGAGTGAAAATGGACAAACATATTTATTATTAAATGGCAAACTGTTACCCAAATAAATGTGTACGTATGACTCACTAGTCTCTTTTCTACATATTTTCAGTCTAACCATTTCATTCATTGATTCTAAAGCCACAGAACCTTCACATACACACCCCTCCTTTGGGTCATTCATTTTGTGCTTGGCTGTGAGAGAATAAAAGGCTATTTTAATGTCTCAAAATAACTCTGGTGTGAATGTACAATTTAATGTGTGAAATGGCATAAATAATGCAGTATGAAAAAACTGTCTCTACCTTAGAGTTGCAACTACACTGAATTATTAATCTTGTTAGATCTTGTTAGCAGAGCTGTTAAATGTATTTTTGGGGTCTCTCACTTAATTGTTCATTTTTAATTAATACTAGAGCTTTTTTACTTCTTTTAAAGAGGTCATGAGGGTCTTGCAACATGGCCTGGCCAAGCTTAGTTAATCAAACACATTCTTTAAAAAAGATACACCCCATGAACCTATTTATATACAGCGGATTCGTTAAATAGCCACTTGTTTCCAGGGAAACAATAGTACATTATTGTGATTAACAGAACAGTATTTTTACAATTTAAGTGTCAAAACGTTTCTGCTTCTGCCATCATCAGCTGCTCTGATAAAAATGAAAAAGCATAATTTTATTTTTATTAGCTGATGAAGGCAGAAGCCAAAATATTTTGACACATAAATAAAAATTTTCTGTTTTGTTAATCACAGCACCATATATATTATTTGAGTGATTAATCAAAGCCTAAAAGGGAACCACAGCAAGCTTGCCTGAAGTACAGTTTGACACCCCCCCACCCCCACAGATATCTATGTCTATTGCTTTGAATGCGCTGCACCAAGGATTCCCTGCCCGAGCTGCTTCAGGTCGTGGCGGATATGCTCCTGGAGACACCTAGCTTGGTTGTCCTGGGGGATTTTAACATCCATGCCGACACGACCTTACAAGGGGCCGCTCGGGACTTCGTGGAAAGCATGGCCTCCATGGGGCTGTCCCTGAATAAGTTTGGCCCAACTCATAGCCGTGGACATGCCTTAGACTTGGTGTTCACCTCTATGGATGTTGGTGATCTGACACTAACTAAAAGCGAAACGAAAGAAGTGCCATGGTCAGATCACTTCCTGGTGCAACTGGACTTCTCCGCAACCCTTCCCCTCTGCAGGGAGGTGGGACCGATTCGGATGGTCCGCCCCCGCCACTTAATGGATCCAATTGGCTTCCAGAGAGTGGTAGGGGATGCTTTATCCCAAGTTGATGGCCTTTCAGCTGATTCCCTGGTGGCACACTGGAATGCGGAGTTAACCAGGGCTATTGACTGTCTGGCTCCGAAGCGCCCTCTCCGATTGCATGGAGCCCAGACAGCCCCGTGGTTTCCCCCGGAGCTGAGGGTGATGAAACAATCGTTGAGACGGCTAGAGCGCCGGTGGCGGAAAACTCATTCTGAATCAGACCGGACACGGGTTAGAGCTCAACGTCGAGCCTACCAAGTGGCAATGGCGACGGCGAAGAGGGCCTTCTTCGCCGCCTCCATTGCATCTGCAGAAAACAGCAGCAGGAGACTTTTTCAGGTGGTTCGCAATCTATCGGAACCACCTGTACCACCGGGGCCTGGTAGGGACCCCAAGATCTCCTGCAATGCTTTTGCCAAGTTTTTTGCAGATAAAATCGCTCAGATTCAGAAGGAGGTAGACTCCACCGTGGGAGCAGGGCCAGGGCGGGAGAGTGCTAGAGTTCTGTCTGGTCCTGTTACATGGGATCAATTCCAATCTGTTACCTCCGAGGATGTGGACAGGCTGCTTGGACAAGTGAAACCGACCACCTGTCTCCTTGATCCTTGCCCATCCTGGCTGATAAAAGCAAGCCGGGAAGGGCTGGGCGATGGGCTCTGCGGGGTGGTGAATGCCTCCCTCTGTGAGGGAGCCTTCCCAGACCCGCTGAAAGAGGCGGTCATTAAACCGCTTCTTAAAAAAACATCTTTAGACCCGGCCAATTTGGCCAACTATCGCCCAGTCTCAAATCTGCCATTCTTGGGCAAGGTGATTGAGCGGGTGGTTGCTGAACAACTCCAAGCACGCCTGGAGGAAACGGACCATTTGGATCCCTTCCAATCGGGATTCAGGCCTCACCATGGGACTGAAACTGCCTTGGTCGCGCTGGTTGATGATCTCCGGCGGGCTAGGGACAAAGGTGAGAGCTGTTTCCTAGTTCTGCTGGATCTCTCAGCGGCCTTTGACACCATCGACCATAACATCCTTCTGGACCGTCTAGAGGGGCTGGGAGCTGGGGGCACTGTCATACAGTGGTTCCGCTCCTTCCTCCTGGGCCGTGTCCAGAAAGTGGTGGTGGGGGATGAGTGTTCAGACCCCTGGGCTCTCACTTGTGGGGTGCCTCAGGGTTCTGTCCTCTCCCCCATGCTTTTTAATATCTATATGAAGCCGCTGGGAGAGATCATCAGGGGGTTTGGACTGGGTGTTCATCAGTATGCAGATGACACCCAGCTCTACCTCTCCTTTAAATCAGAACCAGTGAAGGCAGTGAAGGTCCTGTGTGAGTGCCTGGAAGCGGTTGGAGGATGGATGGCGGCTAACAGATTGAGGTTGAATCCTGACAAGACAGAAGTACTGTTTTTGGGGGACAGGGAGCGGGTTGGTGTGGGGGATTCCCTGGTCTTGAATGGGGTAACTGTGCCCCTGAAGGACCAGGTGCGCAGCCTGGGAGTCATTTTGGACTCACAGCTGTCCATGGAGGCGCAGGTTAACTCTGTGTCCAGGGCAGCTGTCTACCAGCTCCACCTGGTACGCAGGCTAAGACCCTACCTGCCCACAAACTGTCTCGCCAGAGTGGTGCATGCTCTAGTTATCTCACGCTTGGACTACTGCAACGCGCTCTACGTGGGGCTACCTTTGAAGGTGACCCGGAAACTGCAATTAATCCAGAATGCGGCAGCTAGACTGGTGACTGGGAGTGGCCGCCGGGACCACATAACACCGGTTCTGAGAGATCTGCATTGGCTCCCAGTACGTTTCCGAGCACAATTCAAAGTGTTGGTGCTGACCTTTAAAGCCCTAAACGGCCTCGGTCCAGTATACCTGAAGGAGCATCTCCACCCCCATCATTCTGCCCGGACGCTGAGGTCCAGCGCCGAGGGCCTTCTGGCGGTTCCCTCATTGCGAGAAGTGAGGTTACAGGGAACCAGACAGAGGGCCTTCTCGGTAGTGGCGCCCGCCCTGTGGAACGCCCTCCCATCAGATGTCAAAGAGATAAATAATTACCTGACATTCAGAAGACATCTTAAGGCAGCCCTGTTCAGGGAAGTTTTTAATATGTAACGCTGTACTGTTTTTAACACTGATTGGGAGCCGCCCAGAGTGGCTGGGGAAACTCAGCCAGATGGGCGGGGTATAAATAATAAATTATTATTATTATTATTATTATTATTATTATTACTATTGTATATTTCTGTGATCTGCTCACAGGAGGGGATAGTAAAGCTATAGTTTAGGGCCCCACTCTCTTGGGGGCCCCAAAAAATTATGAGTCTTTGTAAATTGTGTTTCTAAAGGAACTTTTGTTATTGCCAAATGCTAATGTGTTTGCATTATTAAGTTTATTATGAATAAAAATCATTTTAAGTTAGAGCTTAATAATTATTTCACTATTAATATGCTTCTTCTTAATTGTATTTCACTATTAATATACTTCTTCTTAATTGTATTTCAGTTCAGCAATTACTTTGATAAAATACATATTTTGTTATGTGCAAATGGCTTTAGATACCTATTCAGTCCATAAATTACCATATAACATATATTCAACACACAAAAACAGCAACAATTTGTTGTTGACAAAGGACAGCTGGACATATAAAGGGCCCCATTACCTTCAGTAGCTTGCAGCCTCATCAAACCTAAATCCGGCCCTGAAGGGGAGACTTGGTTGCAAGGCTGAAGCCACACACTACATATGTGGGGAGCCTCAGGACATGGGACCAAATGCACCCTTCTCAGCCTCTTATCCCTGCCCTCAGGATTCTCTCCAGGCCGCACCTTCTCATGAAGCACACCCTAAGTGCTCCTGCTCCATACCCTCCTGAAGTGCTTTCGTCTGCCTGGAACGCATCCTTGGACTGACAGTTCACCTTGCTTGATTTGAATGGAGTTGGAGAGCTATACATATATGCATGTACCAACCTCTGACTTTTGTGCAGCTCAAATGTAGCCCACAAAGATAAGAGCCATATTAATTGCACCTCCTACCACTACTAGTGGGATGCAGGTGGTGCTGTGGGTTAAACCACAGAGCCTAGGACTTGCCGATCAGAAGGTCGGCTGTTTGAATCCCCGCGACGGGGTGAGCTCCCGTTGCTCGGTCCCTGCTCCTGCCAACCTCGCAGTTCAAAAGCACGTCAAAGTGCAAGTAGATAGATAGGTACTGCTCCGGCGGGAAGGTAAACAGCGTTTCCGTGCGCTGCTCTGGTTTGCCAGAAGCGGCTTAGTCATGATGGCCACATGACCTGGAAGCTGTACACCAGCTCCCTCAGCCAATAAAACGAGATGAGTGCCACAACCCCAGAGATGGCCACGATTGGACCTAATGGTGAGGGGTCCCTTTATCTTTACCTTTACCACTGCTAGTACAACCTGTTCTGTAACCTGGTATCTTTACAATGTGCACTGAACTGCTATTGCTCAATATTATCAGCTGGTAAGAACTTGGGGCATTGCACAATGCTGGGTACATTGTACAAGCTTTGGAGTTCAAGAGTGGGACTCAGCTCAACATAGGACTGCCATCTGGGGAAGCAGACCCATCTTCTCTGCAACGTTTAATTCCACCTAAAGGTGGAATCCTTTGCAAACCTGAAGCTAAGGGTGGACTGAGCAGTTAATGCCATTCCATTTCAGTCTTTCTGACATTCAGTCACAGCTCTGTTCTGTCCCACTCCATGCCCTTGTGGGCTTTTCCTTCTTGCTTTGTCCCAGTGTACACATTTTGTTCCCAATTTTTGCAAAACAATGTGCACTTCTAAGTAAAAAACATGCCTTTCAATGCATTCCCCAGAAGAATACGCATTTAGTATATATATATTACAGCAAAATACATATTTATTTGTGCCCTTCCTGTGCATCAAAAATGGATTGCAAAATCCAGAAATGTTTAATCCAGCTGGGAGTTTCATTCCAGTCTGAAGCAAGTTTGGGAGTGTCAGATTGGGTTGGTTTAGTGTGAAAAGCCCATTACTCTCTGATCCCTACCTTAGCAATTATTACCTGAGTATTTGACAGGATAAGTGTACATGCAAATATGCACAATGAAACTGCATAAGCAGAATTTTAAAATAACCTAGTTTTGCATCATGAATGCCCATAGACACCTGCATGCTTTATATCCCAATTCACCTTCTGTTGCATTACAGTTCTTAATTCCAGTTTTTCCCAACGGGATTGAAGAGGAGAAAACTAAGGTATAGTGGTACTTCTGGTTATGAACTTAATTCGATCCGGAGGTCCGTTCTTAACCTGAAACCGTTCTTAACCTGAGGTACCACTTTAGTGAATGTGGCCTCCCGCTGCTGCCACGCTGCCACCATGTGATTTCTGTTCTCATCCTGAGGTGAAGTTCTTAACCTGAGGTACTACTTCCAGATTAGCAGTGTCTGTAACCCGAAGTGTTTGTAACCCAAGGTGTTTGTAACCTGAGGTACTGCTATAATTATATCCATAACCCAAGTTACTGACTCTGGCAAAACGTTGAGCTACCTGACTCTTAAACGTTTAAAAGAATATTATGTTTGGTTTATGGAAGCATTAAAAAAAAGCAAGACATCTTGGAACAATGTTTTAAATCTAGCATGTGTTTTTTGTCATTGTTTGAAATCCCAGATTAGAAACTCCTTGGTTTTTGGAAAAGAATGTAACATTTTTTTACAAAGTCTGTGGCATTTCAAAATGATGCTGTTGTGAACTACAAGGCAAAAGAAATGCTGGCTACCATCCCAAATGCTTTCCATGCTGGCAGAGAACGGCATGTGGAATGTCTTCTAGTGGGACAACTTGCTGGGCCTTCCCTGCTGGCATGCTGTAATACAATAGTGATTAATGTGTGCATCGGTGATGCCCCAAACCACAACCTTATAGTGAAAGGGAGACTCACACTAGGAAATTGTTTTCAAGGCCAAGACTTGGCTTGAGAAGACAGGAAATCGAGATATTAATCAATTAAACGAGCTATCACCACATCCTACTGTGTTAGGCCTTGCGAGAAAGACTGAGATACTGAGAGCATCTTTGCCAGATACCATTACTTCTCTACAAGGATGGATTGGAACAAAACACTGAAGGCTCCTCTTCCACACAGGGAAATGCAATATATTCTTCAGCTAGGTTTATGTCACCAAGTCGCTTTTGCTGCTAAGGCTGCAGTTGTATACACACTTTCCTAGGAGTAAGCCCCATTAAACTCAACAGGGTTTTTTAATAGGCATGTAAGGGATTCCACTGTAAGAGGCAGAAATAAAACTAGTGTCAGAGATTAATTTTCATAAGGGCTCACCAGTGTTATACTCTGGAATCTGATCTGGTTCAGGATAGTTGGAGAGTCACTACATAAAGGTGGATGAGAGAATGAGTACCATAAGCATCTTCCTTGCTGTTGGAATTAAGACATTAATTTGGATGCAGGCAAGCTTTAACCACAGAAACTAACGTTTTCATGAATTAACATAATAGGGTCATTTATTCATGTGCAATACACCAAAAATTGCATGCATGCTCAGCTCAAAAAGGATGTTTGTGTATATCAGGGGTAGTCAACCTTTTTATACCTACCGCCCAATAATGCATCTTTCTTGATGGTACAATTTCCTTATCGCCCACCAGTGCTCGATGGAAGGAGGATTCAGCTCGTGCCGTAGAACCCCCTACTGCCCACTCAGAATCCTGAAACGTCCACTAGTGGGCTGTAGGGACCAGGTTGACAAGCCCTGGTGTATATTGTGTACATGGGTATAATAGTCTGGTTTGTTGTGAGGGCGAGGCTTATTAGAACCTGTGGTGTATATCTTTGCTGATACACAACTGGACTATTAGTATTGGTTTTTCAGCATATCTGAAATATGTATTGGTTGCCTGGCACTTGAACAGATGGTAATATGAGTGGGATATCGTGCACTGTAACATATTACTTAAAATAAAACAGAAGCCTGTTTTCCACATTGTGGCAGATGTAGGCATAACATTTTCCAACGATGCTGGGCGTGGGTATCTCAGTTTACTGACTGATTTATGAAAGGAAAAAATCATGTTTATTCTCTTTTCAGGTAGTCCTATGAAATGCGACTATAATTACTAGGCAAGGCAAATGCAGACAGTTGCAGGCTGACATCACCTCTTCTTTCTGTAGCTTCCAACAAAATACTAAGAATACAACTTTTCAGATCCAATCACACAAACATACCCATGCCAATTCTCTCTCTCCGTGTTCCCTACCCAAATGGGATTACCGAAAGCACCTTAATCAAGGCAAGCATTTCACACAACCATTCAATGAAAAAGCATGGCAATCACCTGCTCTGTAGAATGTCAGGCATAAATAGCAACACCCCAACTTCAGTATATTCAGTATCTCTAAAAATATACACAGAGTCCCTTGATTCTACAGACAGTCTCCATGTGACTATGGATATACCAGAACTATTGAGTTCATATTAGGACATAGTGCTGAACTTAATGTGTCAGCAATGTTTTGTTGTGTATTAATTTTAGTAGCCATGCTGATGTCTGGATAGTATACTGTCTGAAATATAAATCAACAAGTTTCTTCCGCTGTGGATTTACTAGGTGGACTTGCCACATAATCCTAACCCTCTGCCCTCCTCACATTGTTGGTGGGTGAGGGGGATATTAGGGTTGGTGAGAAATGTCATTCAGTTGGCATTTCCCAATCCATTGCACAAACTGCAGCTGATCACACTTTTCTGAATTTTGTGAAGCAGTCCTTCGATGAATAAAAATGTGCAAAAAATACGATTAGGGTAAAGCATAAAATAATTTTGCTGTTTTGTTCTTTTTTTGTAAAGTGCTTTGAGGTTTTCTACAATCAAGCAGTATATAATTTTTATGAAATAAATCAATCAATTGCACATTCCCTCATTCCGTACACAGACATAGAAACTTTCTCCAATCCCTTTTATGCATGTGTGAATGCAGCACTTCCTGGACCTCACTGCTGTTCACTCTCTTGCATGGACTTGCACTACCAGTCAGAAGTCCTGGGCAGGGGCTGACTGCCACTGGTGAACAGCAGCTAGCTCAAAACTAGTTGGAAATGGGAGGCAGCTTTCATTTTCATGACTTGGGAAAGAGGTGCAGAAACCCCATTGGGAGACCTACAGTACTCTGAGGTACATCAAATTCTGAGTTTCCATTTCTATGCATCTCCTACGGCAAATCAGCTTGCTGATCTCATTGAAAATTCATTTCCCTTCAGAACCCAAATGCTAAGCTCTCTTGAATTCAAATGTATCACCAAGCTGTTATAGAGTCATAAAAGGCTATTGCAAGGGGTTTCCCTGAAAAACAGTCCAGAAACTACAGCTGGTTAAAAATAGGAGTGCAAAATGGTTAACTGGGACCAAGCATTTTGATCATATTGTGCCAGTGCTTCAACAGATGAGCTGGCCCTCTGTCAATTTCTGGGCCCAATTTAAAGTGCTGTTTTTAGCCCATAAACCATTTTGAGACCAGACTACCTGAAAGGTTGCTTATTCTCATATATGCCTCCCAGGACCTTAAGATTCTATTCTGTTCTGGGTGTCACCACCAAGTGGAAAAAGGCATGAAAGGGCCTTCCCAGTCACTGCACCCCAACTGCAGAAGAACCGCCCCACAGAGACTAAACCAGGATCTCTTGGGAGAGGTTTACCTGACACTTTTTTAATGGGCTTTTTGATTTTGCAATTCTCCAACCAGACAATGTGTTCAAAGATATGCATATTAGAGGAAAGAATGCATACAAATGCATGTGTTAGTGAAAATGACATACATATTTGCATACAAAAAAAGTGTATATGGGTGAAATTTGCACTAAAATGCCAATGAAATTTCATGAAGACATTTTTTTAAAAAAATCTGTGAACTGATGCAGAACTATGGAGAATGGAACTTATGACTGGAAAAATGAGAAACTAAAAGGGACCAATTTCTCCAGTGCTTCTCATATCACTGACCAAATTCCTATACTCTGGAAATCACTTAGCACTGCCCCAGCCTAACAGATACAGATCTCTAATCATTTGTTCTTTATGTTTTGTCCTGCCAAGAAATTTACAGGAACAGCGTGCTCCTTGAGTGTTCCCTGAAGCTAAGCAGAAGAACTGAAGACAAGGAAGTAGGGAGCAATGACCCCAAGTCTATAGCCAGAAATGATGATAATTGCTTTTAAATTTGAGCCTGCTCCTGCTGAGGTCACCACCAGCATGTCATAAGGATTCCAGTATCTCGCTCATAGATCTTTCCGGCAAAGTCTGCATGGATTTTCCATTCCAACGAAACCTTTTCCATATGTATTCCTCTGCAGGAATCGTTCCAAACCGCTTTCATTAGAGGGGAATATATTGTGTTAAAACAGCCCTTGTGTCAGTTTCCCCTGAAGCAGGATAAGCATTTGAGCCTCTTATATTGAGCCCACATCACAGGAATGTGGGACATACCTCAAGCATCTTACATTGGCTACGCTACAGCAAGCTTTCTCCAGAGCTGCAGGAGGTGAATTGCAACGGTTGTGAACAGCTCCATTTTTAAAGCTTTCTGTTTTGTAGTGCCTACAACACAAGGTCACCTTTTAATCAATGCTTGGAGAACAAGTAATATGCTGCCAAGTAATATCTTTTGTAAATGCATGAGGTTGCTTGAGAGGCAAATTGTAAAAACAGGAGCACTGCAAATTACATGTGTTTACTCTTTTTGGGGGCGGGGGACCAGAACTGTTTCCCCTACAAAAACATCATGCACCCCACCAGCTCCTCTCTTGATAGGTAAAGGTAAAGGGACCCCTGACCATTAGGTCCAGTCGTGACCGAATCTGGGGCTGCAGCGCTCATCTCGCTTTATTGGCCGAGGGAGCTGGCGTCAAGCTTCTGGATCTTGTGGCCAGAATGACTAAGCCGCTTCTGGCAAACCAGAGCAGTGCACGGAAATGCCATTTACCTTCCCACCAGAGTGGTACCTATTTATCTACTTGCACTTTGATGTGCTTTTGAACTGCTAGGTTGGCAGGAGCAGGGACCGAGCAATGGGAGCTCACCCCGTCGTGGGGATTCGAACCGCCGACCTTCTGATCGGCAAGCCCTAGGCTCTGTGGTTTAACCCACAGCATCACCCGTTTCCCTTCCTCTCTTGATAGACCACACATTAAATGCAGATGTCAGAAAGAGGAAATCTATATGCATAGAACTGTCTGTGTGGAGATTTACATGGGACTGAGAAACTTATGTTATTGGGCTACCCAATTGCATGGTAGCCTATGTATTAAGAACATAAGAAGAGCTTTGCTGGATCAGGCCAAAGGCCCATCATAGGCCAGCATCCTGTTTTCACAGTGGCCAACCAGATGCCTATGGGGAGGCGACAAGCAGAACCGAAGTGCAGCAGAATTCTCCTCACTTGCCATTCTCAGCAACTGGGACACAAAGATATACAGCCTTTGGCTGCGGCGGAGAATATAGTGATCCTTCATGTTGAAAATCTCCATTTAGAGTGCACAGTTGGGTGCACCCTTGCTGGTTACATAAACCAGCCTTGCTAGTTGCATAAACCAAGGCAATGCATATAGACCTTAACCACATGTTGAATATTCTCAAAGGGGTTGAGCAAAAGGATGTCAAACATACAAAGTTACATACATGTCAGTTTAGTTTATCCGTGGGCTGTTAGTCTGCTGAAAGGAAAATAATATAGTGCAACTGACTTTCGGGGTTGGTATGTTGTGCAACAAGCAAACAGAGTGCAATGAGATTGAGTGTTTGGGGGGGGGAGGCTCGGTTAATTTCATTGTACACAGGATGTACATTGACAATAAAGGTATTTTTATTATTATTATTATTATTATTATTATTATTATTATTATTGCCGTCCTCTTTTCAATGTCAAACAATTATTTCATGCCACTCTATTCTACAAGGTTAATACCTGTTTTCCATGAAAATGCATTTGAGGGGGGGAAACTACAACAACCCATGAGGTAGACTGAAACATTAATAAAGTGTGGTCTAGCCAGCAACTAACATAGCTTTGTATGCATAATTCTATATTACCATCTCTTACTATAGATCAAAGTAAGCTGTAATGCTTGGTTTCAAAGCAGTAGCCAATGTGCTGAGGGCCACCCACTGTTTACAATTAACTGATGAGAGACCTTAAGAGGAAACTGCCTCAGGGATGACCATATAATTTGATGCTGGTGGTACCTTTTTGGATGAGCATACATATTATGCTTCTCCCCAAACTAAAATGTGATCAGGTTTATGTTACATCTGCCAAGGTACGGTAATAAGACAGAAGAAAGCTTAGAGACTCAGTAATAAGAAGAGCTACTGTCAAACTGCGGCCTTTCATTTGTAGTCCTTTCCCTTTTAAAATAAATGTAACATGAACTGTGCAAGATGTGTGAACATACAAAGCAGAATAAGCTTACATCATCTTAGCGTTCGGTTATGTACATATGTACATGCAGGAGCTTTCTACATTTCTAGTGAGGTGCCTATGTGAAACACAACCTTACACACTGAAGCAATAAAACCAACTCCAAATTGATGAAGCTCTGGCCATATGGCTTGCTATGCCAGTACAATGTGGGTCAGGGTGTGGTACACCAGGGGGTACAGGATTACAATGATGGAATATTATAGATGAATGCTAACATGTATGATTCCAGTATCCTCAGCTTTACGGTACCTAAAATTTCATGTTTTTTAAATACTATTTTCTAGTTGTGCCCAATGTTTTCCCTACAACTGTGATACTGGCCACAACTGGCCAGTTTGTGCAAAAGTTTTATCTATAGACATGCAGTTCTAATAATCCTAAGCATGCCTTTTGATGGACACAATGTAATATGAACCAGATAACAATAAATATATGTTAGACTACATTCCTATGGTCCCAGTGGGTTGGAGATATGATTTTCTGGGTCTCCGTCTCTCTAAGGGTGAAGAGAGATGTACAAACTTGCAAGCCTCTTCTCTGATGCCACAGAAAGGGCCATGGTCAGTGTTTCTCTAGCACTGAAGCTCCAGTGTTGGAGAGGGCAGAAAAGAGGTTTTCAGCAGTGCATTTGGTGAAGCTCTGAAACCACCGGATCAAAAGCTCTCCTATTCCAAAATGTCCCCCGTAGGAAAAATTATGGAGCTTGTGTAGCTTATTGGTGAATCAATGCAAGCAAAATTGTTTTTTTAATAAATATGCTGATGCTAGCCAGATTATGGCTGGGGATTCCCCACTATCCACCCTGCTGGATTTTAATAGAGTGATTCCTCAACTTTCGTCTCTTTCTCTCCCTTCCCCAGTAGATTCTTCTGCTTTGCAATTGGTTGCAAAAATTGCCACTGAAGTCAGTGCTTATTCCTCCTTGCTAAAGCTCTTTGTCTGATAACACTAGATTTGTCCACATGAGCCCCAAGATAGTTAGGACTATTTGAGTGTATGTGTTTATATGACCTTTAAAAGCTGGACTAAATCAGGCAGCCCTATAACATTTATTGCTAGCTCATCTATGGTAAAATGTTATCCAAAGAGCATTATTTTAAGTACTCATAGAAGCACACCCCATCTGATGCTAACCGTTCCAGCTGATCAAATGTGTCAAAATCAGATGTGACAATTTTTTTCATCTTTTCCACCTAGAAAATTAATTGGGCTGTGTGTCATCTATCACAGTCTCCACTAAGCTATGATACTTTGATCAACAGTCACATGGTTCATTAGTGGAGAGAAGTCTAGATTGACTTGCTGTCATGGTTTTTTATTTAAGGTACACATAATAAGAGGCTATTCTCCTAACAAAACTGCATTGAAGTCAGGAAAGCAGTTCAGCTTAGCCTTAGAAAATTGCTTATTAGCTCTCTCTAATTGGAATAACTCACAGCCTGAGAAGATTTATCTTCCTGGCCTACATTTCATCTTCAATGTGTGCATTTTATTATTTTATCAATCTTCATAAATTTATAATAGCCTAGTTAAAAAGAAAAGTTTTCTAAACTATACCCATTTCACTAACAACTCTTCAAAGACTTGTTCAGGTGTTACAAATGTGCTTCAGCCTTTTCTTTCTTAAAGCTAGCAAAATCTATATGAAACAGAGAAAACATTTATATTTTAATTGATTATGCCTCCTCAGTCATATTATTGCATGGGGGAAAATAATAACATTTTGTCATTACTGATTTTGAAGCAGTAATGGCTGGCAGGGCGGTGCAGGCTGTGTCACTAATCTGCCTTCCCACCCAGTGCCTTGCATCACTGCTGCTTACAATGAGGAAGAGGAGAAGGTGAAAGGGAGTATGAACTGGGTGTGGAAGGAAACTGATGCTAGCCAGTAAACTGAACTCCAGAAAAATGCAAGGAAAACAGCATGAGCTAGTGTGTGGAGGGGATTCAATCACATATCAACAAATTCCTGTTCAGTTAAAGAGCAAACTTTGTACAAACAAATCAGGATGAATACTCAATAAATGCTCATCTAGAAGTGACCTTAGTCCAGGCATAACCACTCAATAGAGAAACTATACAATTAAAGATCTTTCATTCATTCATTCATTCATTCATTCATTCATTCATCTTCTTCTTCTTGGGTTTTTGGACCAAAGCTAACAATTTGACAGTTAGTACAGATTAAGGAAAAACTACTGTCGTGCTGTGGGTTAAACCACTGAGCCTAGGACTTGCCGATCAGAAGGTCGGCGGTTCGAATCCCTGCGATGGGGTGAGCTCCCATTGTTCGGTCCCTGCTCCTGCCAACCTAGCAGTTCAAAAGCACGTCAAAGTGCAAGTAGATAAATAGGTACCACTCCGGCGGGAAGGTAAACGGCGTTTCCGTGCACTGCTCTGGTTCGCCAGAAGTGGCTTAGTCATGCTGACCACATGACCCGGAAGCTGTACGCCAGCTCCCTCAGCCAATAAAGCGAGATGAGCACCGCAACCCCAGAGTCAGCCACGACTGGACCTAATGGTCAGGGGTCCCTTTACCTTTACTGTCTAAAATGTATAAATTACACTGGGCAACAATTTTTTACTTTTTGAATGTTGTATTGATTTCTACAACTGATTTAGGGTATTTTTGCACTGCTGAATCAGGAAATAGCATCCGTTTCTCTCCATCAGGTCAGGTTTACTGTAAACTGAATGGTGGGCATTGATAAAGGTAAGTACACGTAAATTGCATGTTGCTTCACCATTTTTCAAACTTCAGGGCTAGAACTTCCATTTCTTGGAACTCCTGGAATGCTCAGCGGCAGGGAGGTCTCTCTTCAGAGTCCAACAGTAGTCAGCCATCATGACTGCGTCCCAGCGACCCTGATACCTGGTCTCCATCTCTTTCATGTCCTGATGGAATCTCTCCCCCTGATAATCACTCATTGAACCCAGGTTCTCAGGAAACCGGTCCATATGTGAAAATAGGTAGTGCATCTTGACGCTCATGTTGCAGCCCAGGTTTCTGAAAGCAGTCAGCATGTTGTTGACAAGTTCTGCGTAGTTTCTGGCCTTATTGTTGCCAAGAAAGTTCTTCACTACCAGAACAAATGCCTTCCACACTTCCAGTTCCACTTCGTTCATTGACTTTCCGAACTCTGGATCTCTGATGAGCTGACGGATCTGAGGACCGTCAAAGATGCCAGCTTTCAACTTCTCCATGGTCAATCCTGGAAAAGCCTGGCACAAGTAAGTGAAGCAGTCACCATCCTTGTCCAGAGCCTTGGTGAACTGCTTGATTAAGCCGAGCTTGATGTGCTGCGGTGGGAAGAGTATTCTGTCTCTGTCCACCAGAGGGTCGTTGATGACGTTCCTTTTTTTGCAAGGCACCAATTCCTCCTGCACAGGCCAGTCCTTCTTCGTGTAATGCTGAGCACGGTCCCTACTATCCCACATGCACAGAAAACATGGGTACTTGGTGAAGCCAGACTGTTGTCCCAACAAAAAGTTCACCATCTTCAGGTCAACACAAATAAACCACTTATGCTGATCATAACCAATTTTCTCCAGCACATACTTCACCGCTTCATAGTTCTCCTTCAGTGTACTCGAGTGAGCCTGGGGTATGGAGGCAAACTGGTTGCCGTTGTGTAGCAGAACACATTTCAGTGATCGCTTGCTGCTGTCAATGAACAGTCTCCAATCTTTGGGTTTGTACTGTGGCACTCCAAGCTTGAGCAGAAGCTGCACAATATCTGCACAGTACACCAAGTCCTTCTCTTCTGAGAAAAAACGGAGGTACTCTTGATGCCTGTTGCAGAAGAAGCTGATGCGAGAACTGTCAGAGAGGAGGTTTTTTTCCTTCAATCTGGATGCCAACAGTTTGGCAGAGTCCTTTGACAAGCTGAGGTCGCGAACTAGATCATTCAACTCCTTTTGGGAAAATGGATGTGGAGCATCATCTTCAAGAACCACTTCTTCTTCATGTCCTTCAACACTGGAGGCATCTTCGTCACTAATGTCAGGAAGTTCTCTGAAGATAGGCACTGGAATTTCATCACAATGAGCTACAGGACGACGTGCTGATTGAAGATCAGGATACTTGAGGCTGCTCCGGTTCTTTCTGTTGATCCCAGCCGCACCAATTTATGGAAGATTTCGAGGTTTTATGACTTCAAACTGATCCCTTTTCGACATAATCACCCAGAACTATCGGACCTGAATACTTCTTGTCATTAAAATAATCATTTCCAATCAAAACAATTATTCGACATGGCATTTTACCCCCACCAACTTCTTCTAAAATGCTCGACACAAGCGTACATGTGAACAAAAACGTAAAAAAATGACATGTGGCCATAGCTCAAAAACTTGACCAATGTGATTTTTGGATTCAGCGCACCAGATTCGTCCTAAATCAACTGAAAAAATGCAGACAACAAATTTGTTGTTGACCAGTGTTATTATTGGAATGTGAAACAAAGGACAAGCTGGTTAAAGCTTCAATGAACCACTGGGCAATGGACATAGGGCATAATATAGAACTATACCTCTGGGAGAAACTTTGGCAGAATGATTTGAAATTTACTGTTTGCTACACTTTGAAAGAGAACAACATGAAAATGATTCATAGATGATACTTAACCCCGAGCAGATTGGCTAAGAGGTATAAAGTAGAATCAGATTTGTGTTGAAAATGTAAAGAAATGGAAGGAACTCTTTTCATATGTGGTGAGCATGTAAAAAGGTTAAAGAATATTGGGAAATGATATATAATGAGATAAAAAATTGTTTAAAACAACCTTCCAGAAAAAGAAGAACCAGAGACATTTTTGTTAGGAATTGTTCAGACAGAGGTCCCCAGGTGTCAGAAAAACTTATTTATGTATACAACAACGGCGGCTCAGATTTTGTTAGCCCAGGTAAGGAGGATTTGCAACTTAAGATGATAGAATATACAGAGTTAGCTGGTCTAACGAATAGAATAAGAGAGCAAGAAGAACAGGTATTTAAAGAGGAGTGGAAGTTTTTTGCTGAGTATATGGAATATGATTGTGTACAGTTGAAAATGCTGGCAGTATTAATTCAACAGTAAAATAAATGTTGGAGTGATGTAAGATAGGGGAACTGAATTAGATGGTTATAGTAAAATATGCAGGAATGGTGGGTAAACTAAATGAACCATGGAAGGGGAAGGAGGGAAGTCACTGAATGTATGGTATATTGAATGATGTTTAATTTGAGATATAAAACTGAAAACTTAATAACATCTCTCTCTCTCACTGTCTCTCTCTGTCTCTCTCTCAGATTTTCCCTTCATTGAGCTTGGCTCAGTTGATGAGTCGTAGCATTAAAAACAAAATTCTCTAGGTGGCATATACTGTAAAATAGAGAAAATTAAAACATACCATACAACTCAATAAAGCCATAAATCAATAAAACCCTATTCAGCAGCCATAAAATCAGCCATAAAATCCAACAGGCAGACACAAATCAAAACACCAGCAACCAATCCAACAAAACACAGCCCACCTACAAAAGCTAAAAACTTCCCAAATTAACATTATTCTACAGATAATAAAATAATAGCAATGATATTAAAGAGGTAGTAGAGAAGTTAAAAGACTGGGGTGGCAGAGTCATTATCTGGTGCAAAAAAACAAAAACCCTAAAAACATTGAAGTCTCTCTGGGAGAATGAGATGCTGAGATGACCAGTGATGGTAGGTAATTTGCAAAAGGGAAGACATATGCCGGGGGGGCGGGGCGGGTTGATAGCCAGGGTGACATAGCGAATCCAGAGCTTGCTACATCATTAACAGCTAGCTGTTATTGTTGTGTTTTTATTGTTATGATGTACACTGGTTAGAACACATTGTTATATTTAGTACAAATTTAATAAATAAATAGCTTTTATACTTTTACAGGTAAAGTATATATATATATATATATATATATATATATATATATATATATATTGGGGAAAATACTAGGGAAAACCCCTAAGTTAAGGTGCAATACCCTTGGCTTAATGTAACTGCACATCATTCTTCCCATCCAAATGGTTTAGAAGGACCATAGCTCAATGGGCTTAATGCTAGGGCATCTGCTTTGCATGAAGAAGGTCCAAACTTCAACCTCTGGTGCTGCCAGGTAAGGCTGGGAAAAGTTCCTGCATGACACCTTGGACAGCTGCTGACAGTCATAGAATCATAGCATTGGAAGGGACTCTGAGGATCATCTAGTCCGGTGCTTCCCAAACTTGAGTCTCCAGCTGTAGTTTTGGACTACAACTTCCATCATCCCTGACCATTGGTCCTGCTAGCTAGGGATGATGGGAGTTGTAGTTCACAAACAGCTGGAGACCCATGTTTGAGAAACCCTGATCTAGTCCAACCCCCTGCAATGTAGGAATATGCAGCTGTTCCTTATGGGGACTGAACCTGCAGCCTTGGCTCCAACCAGCTGAGCTATGCAGAGTAGGCAAAGCTGAAGTAGATGGACCAATAAGAGCATAAGAAAAGGCTGCTGGATTAGGCCAAAGGCCTATCTAAACCAGCACTCTGTTCTCACAGTGGCCAAGTAGATTCCCAAGGAAGGTCTCGCTGGGTTCAGTGGTGCTTACTTCTAGGTAAGTGGGTACAGGACTTCAGGTTTAAATGGACCCTTCCATCTGGTCTAGCTGTGGTGTTATTATGTTTTTGTATTATGTGGAATACCTAGTAATAATAATAATAATAATAATAATAATAATAATAATAATTTATTATTTATACCCCGCCCATCTGGCTGGGCCTCCCCAGCCACTCTGGGCGGCTTCCATAGAAACCAAAAATACAGTAAAATATCACACGTTAAAAACTTCCCTGAACAGGGCTGCCTTAAGATGTCTTCTGAATGTCAGGTAGTTGTTTATCGCTTTGACATCTGCTGGAAGGGCGTTCCACAGGGCGGGCGCCACTACCGAGAAGGCCCTCTGCCTGGTTCCCTGTAGCTTTGCTTCTCGCAATGAGGGAACCGCCAGAAGGCCCTCGGCGCTGGACCTCAGCGTCCGGGCAGAATGATGGGGGTGGAGATGCTCCTTCAGGTATACTGGACCGAGGCCGTTTAGGGCTTTAAAGGTCAGCACCAACACTTTGAATTGTGCTCGGAAACGTACTGGGAGCCAATGTAGGTCTTTCAAGACCGGTGTTATATGGTCTCGGCGGCCGCCCCCAGTCACCAGTCTAGCTGCCGCATTCTGGATTAGTTGTAGTTTCCGAGTCACCTTCAAAGGTAGCCCCACGTAGAGTGCATTGCAGTAGTCCAAGCGGGAGATAACCAGAGCATGCACCACTCTGGCAAGACAGTCCGCAGGCAGGTAGGGTCTCAGCCTACGTACCAGATGGAGCTGGTAAACAGCTGCCCTGGACACAGATTTGACCTGTGCCTCCATGGACAGCTGTGAGTCCAAAATGACTCCCAGGCTGCACACCTGGTCCTTCAGGGGCACAGTTACCCCATTCAGGACCAGGGAATCCTCCAAACCTGCCCGCCTCCTGTCCCCCAAAAACAGTACTTCTGTCTTGTCAGGATTCAACCTCAATCTGTTAGCCACCATCCATCCTCCAACCGCCTCCAGACACTCACACAGGACCTTCACCGCCCTCACTGGTTCTGATTTAAAAGAGAGGTAGAGCTGGGTATCATCCGCATACTGATGAACACCCAGCCCAAACCTCCTGATGATCTCTCCCAGCGGCTGCATGTAAATGTTGAAAAGCATGGGGGAGAGGACAGAACCCTGAGGCACCCCGCAAGTGAGAGCCCAGGGGTCTGAACACTCATCCCCCACACCACTTTCTGAACACGGCCCAGGAGGAAGGAGCGGAACCACTGTATGACAGTGCCTCCAGCTCCCAGCCCCTCAAGACGGTCCAGAAGGATGTTATGGTCGATGGTATCAAACGCCGCTGAGAGATCCAGCAGAACTAGGAAACAGCTCTCACCTTTGTCCCTAGCCCGCCGGAGATCATCAACCAGTGCGACCAAGGCAGTTTCAGTCCCATGATGAGGCCTGAATCCCGACTGGAAGGGATCCAAATGGTCTGCTTCTTCCAGGCGTGCCTGGAGTTGTTCGGCAACCGCTCGCTCAATCACCTTGCCCAAGAATGGAAGATTTGAGACTGGGCGATAGTTGGTCATCGTGGCCGCATCTAAAGAGGGTTTTTTAAGAAGCGGTTTAATAACCGCCTCTTTCAGCGGGTCTGGGAAGGCTCCCTCACGGAGGGAAGCATTCACCACCCCATGAAGCCCATCGCCCAGTCCTTCCCAGCTAGCTTTTATAAGCCAGGATGGGCAAGGATCCAGGAGACAGGTGGTTGGTTTCACTCGTCCAAGCAGCCTGTCCACATCCTCGGAGGTAACAGATTGGAATTGATCCCACTCAACTTGACTAGACAGAACTCTAGCACTCTCCCGCCCCGGCCCTGCTCCCACGGTGGAGTCTACTTCTTCCCGTAGTGATTTTATCTGCAAAAAACTTTGCAAAATCATTGCAGGAGAACATGTGGCCCGTACTGGGCCCCAGTGTTGCAGGTGGTTCCGCTAAATTGTGAACCACCTGAAAAAGTCTCCTGTTGCTGTTTTCTGCAGATGCAATAGAGGCGGTGAAGAAATTCTTCTTCGCCGTCGCTATCGCCACTTGGTAGGCTCGACATTGAGCTCTAACCTGTGTCCGGTCAGATTCGGAATGAGTTATCCGCCACCTCACTCTAGCCGTCTCAACGATTGTTTCATTGCCCTCTTGAAACATTGCCCTCTTGTGGCCTCTTTTAGTTTAGCTTAGTTTAGTTTTTTAATTTGAGCTCACATTCCTATTTCTAAATCTCGAATGACAATTTGATATCCAAGAAGCATAAGGACATGAAATGAGCTCTGGTGCATCAGAACAAAGGTCCAACATGTCACCATGACCGACAAGGTGTCTGCAGGAAGTCATAGGCAGGACCTGAGTGTTCTAGTCCTCTCCCTTCCCATGATCCCTAGGAAATGGTATTCAGAGACAAACTCTCCATATACAGTTTTGAGACATGCTTCACCATCATTAAGTGTAGCACAGTGATTCCTCATAATGAATATATTTCCAGATCTGAGTAGGACTGTCAATGCCTCATTAAATAATAAAAATTATTTCTCTTCTAGTTCCAAATCTATATTAATTTGAATCTTCATTTTATGTAGCTGTATTGCCTTCATTATTCTTCTTAGAAAGGAGAAATGGGAGTTGCGGTGGAATCTGTTTCACTCAGATTTGGTCACATGCATAATCCCCTGAACTTGATAGGGATAAAGAAGTTGGGTAGGGGTAGAAGTTCACCTCCTTAAATTTTTCTTCCTTTAACTTTGGATTGAAGCTATGCTTAGCCTTGAGAGCTTGTCTTTTGGCATTATGACTAATAGCCTTATATGGTATAATGCAATTGGCTGGTATTTTACACATTTTTGGCAAGGTTAGCTGTTTTCCCTAAGCAAAGATTAGATCATTTATACATACATCAGATCATTCTGAAATGTTGGATTTCAGAAGCATCAAGTGGGAAACATATACCAGTTAGAGGGTTGACAGATGACATTCTTTAACCTCCCCTTGAGTGAAGTAAAAATACGTGTAGCCCACGGGTGTCAAACACAAGGCCCGTGGGCCGAATCCGGCCCGCCAGACCTCATCATGTGGCCCGTGTAGCCGCCGCCGGCCGCCAGCCTTCACCTTTTATTCTCGCTTTTTTTTTTTGACACAAGAAAGCCACCTCTTCAGCGCATGCGCGGCAGCCTACAAGCCAGAGAACGTCTGCCCTCTAGCGGCACCGGCCGTTCTACACAGGAAACCTCCACTTTACATGCATTCAGGAAACCTCCACTTGTTTTTACAGATACAACCGGCCCTTTGAGGGTGACCAAACTGCTGATGCGGCCCCCGATGAATTTGAGTTTGACACCCCTGGTGTAGCCCATCAGTTTCCATGGTGCTCTTCCAGCTTAGGTACTATAGGTAAATGTGGGTCAAGCAGTTAAATTGGTAAACTTATCTTGAGAGCAGCTAAGGCCACAAGTTTCATTATACTAAACAGAAGGTTTGCTAGTCCCAATGTCATTCTCAAGTAACAACAAACATGCTATTCAACTGAGTTCCATATCTTCTCATTCTATTGCCAGAAGAAACACACACTCTCTCTAAAACTCCAGTAGGGAGCTCTCCCTCCCTCCCTCACACACCCAGAGTGCAGTCTCACACATTTCTACTTAGAAGTGGACATGGGACGCAGGTGGCGCTGTGGTCTAAACCACTGAGCCTCTTGGGCTTGCCAATCAGAAAGCCGGCTGTTAGAATCCCTGTGAAGGGGTGAGCTCCTGTTGCTCTTTCCCAGCTCCTGCCAACTTAGGGGTCCTTTACCTTTACCTTTTTTTTACCTTAGAAGTAAATCTCATTGACCTCAGTGTGCAGCTCCTTCCTTAAATGAAGCTCATACTCTTTCAATTATTTCAACTCATCTTAACATACACTTAAATGTGTGAGTTGAACACTGAATCATTAAGAACATAGGAAGAACCTGATGGGTCAGTTCAAATGACTCATTGAGTTCAGCATCATGTTCTCACACTGGCCAAATAAATGACTGCAGGAAGACTGCAAACATGGCCTGAGTTTAACAGCCCTCTCCTCATCTTGTGATTCCCAGCAACAGGCATTCAGACTGTCTCTGACAGTGGAGGCAGAGCATAGTCATCCCTGCTAGTAGTCACTGATAGCCTTATCTTCCATGAATTTGTCTAAACCTTTTTTAAAGCCAGCCAAATGTGGACAATACATATTGTACACTGTAATATCTAAGCCAGCCCAGCTGTCCTTTCTCACTGAAGGCCTGATGTTGTGGTGTTGGGTTCCAAAGCATGAACTATTCATCTGAAATGGAAACTTCTTCTGCACTCTGGACAAAGATGACATTTTGGGTGGAACAAGTTGCCACATACACATTTGTGGATCAAACGCTGCTGGAAGTCAGTAATCGCTGGGTGCCGCTTTTTGGATTGTACACTGACCTCAGAATTATTTCCTCTCTGGGTGAGTCACAAAATGTCATAGCTGAGGTAAGTTTCCTGACCAAGCTGAATACATCATGGAGTGCCCTCTGAATTATCTGTACTTAACTTACCAGCTACTGCGCATGAGGTTGCCTCCAATCTTTTTATTTTCCTTCCAAATTGATAGTCCATCGTTTCCAAAGACATGAACATAAGGGTGGGGTTCCATGCATTCAAATGCATTCAAATGTAGAAAGGACAGCAAGATCTTCAAATCACCGGGTGACAGATGGTGGATATTTGTCCTTACAACCTTGTAGTAAAAGACTCTTAGCGTCCATAAGGTCTCACAGACTCACTTGTTCATCTGTTAGTCCCCATACCGCCGGAATATAATTTAAGAGTGTGGGAACACCAGTTTATATGAACATAATTTGTGTAATGTAATTTGAAAGGGATATACTGCAATAAACTGAAGTGTCCAAACCTTTTGAAAAGATTCTCCTTAGAATCAAGTTATAATGGGTAGTGTTTTTTTTATTATCTCAGAAACCTTCCACCTTGGACTAGATGATCCTCAAGGTTCTTTCCAGCTCTGCAATTCTAGGATGGAAAGGCAAGTTAGAAATAGACTTAAGGTGAGTCTAGAAATAGAACCAAAATAGGATATTCTGTGCATTAGCAGATGCTCACTTGGTCCATAGTCCTTAAATATAATGGCAGCATCAATAAGAACAGAAGAGTCCTGTGTCACCTTAAAGACTACCACATTTATTATAGTATGAGCATTGATTGATTGCCTTCCCCTTCACCAGATGCATGAATCATTATCCTGAGTTACCAGTATATACTGTACTGGTACATACTGTATATACTGTACTGGTACTGTACTGTACAGTATATACTGTATTGACACTTGCAGTGTGTGGATAGAGATAGATAGAAGAAGAATAGAAGAATTTGGATTTGATATCCCGCCTTTCACTCCCTTTAAGGAGTAGATAGATAGATAGATAGATAGATAGATAGATGATAGATGATAGATAGATAGATAGATAGATAGATAGATAGATAGAGATAGATGATAGATAGATAGATAGATGATAGATAGATAGATAGATAGATAGATAGATAGATAGATAGATGATAGATAGATAGATAGATGATAGATAGATAGATATAGATATAGATAGATAGATAGATAGATGATAGATAGATAGATAGATAGATAGATGATAGATAGATAGATGATAGATAGAGTGGTACCTCGGGTTAAGAACTTAATTCGTTCCAGAGGTCTGTTCTTAACCTGAAACTGTTCTTAACCTGAAGCACCACTTTAGCTAATGAGGCCTCCCGCTGCCACCACGCCGCTGGAGCACGATTTCTGTTCTCATCCTGAAGCAAAGTTCTTAACCTGAGGTACTATTTCTGGGTTAGCGGAGTCTGTAACCTGAAGCGTCTGTAACCCTAGGTACCACTGTAGATGATAGATAGATAGATAGATAGATAGATAGATGATGATAGATAGATAGATAGATGATAGATAGATAGATAGATGATGATAGATGATAGATAGATAGATAGATAGATGATAGATATAGATAGATGATAGATAGATAGATAGTAGATAGATGATAGATAGATAGATAGATAATGATGATGATAGATAGATAGATGATAGATAGATAGATAGATGATAGATAGATGATAGATAGATGATAGATGATAGATAATTCAAATAACAGGAGATAGGACTGAACATACTGATGAATTCTAATTCAGCTGTTTCATGTGGCAGTCTCAATAAGTGTCAATAAATGCCACCTCAAACCAAAGGGGAAGCGATGGGATATTTCATATCTGCCTGCACTGGCTCTTTATAGTATATTTTCAGCTTAGTTGTTGCCCTACCGCTACTAAAACTTTATCCCGGAGAGACTGAGACAGAGAGAAAGATTGCAGAGATAAAGCAATAATATAACATGCCTATTTTTTCCATATTCCTGTATCTTGTAGCTTGAGTTTGAACACTGACTGCAGATTTAGTCTCTTTTGTGCCAAAACAGCATGTTTGAAATCCTCTGGAGAAGCCCCAGGCGCCCAACTGCTGCATGATTGATCAAATTAGCCTTCTGATAAATAGCAAAGGGGAGGCCTGCCAATAGCTTTAGACATTCCATTGCCCACAAAATATGCTGCTACAGCTCTGCGCATCTTTATTTATGCTCTCGTAGCAATGGATGCAAGCCAAAATAGATAAGCAATGGGTAGAGAGAATATTTTTTCGGCTGTGTGGATCCAAATCAAAGTTCACCTTTTGCACAAAATACGAAATACAGTGGTATCTTGGTAGTCAAACGGCTTAGTTGTCGAACAAATTGGCTCCCGGACATTTCAAACCGGAAGTGAGTGTTCTGATTTGCAAACGTTTTTTGGAAGCCGAACATCCGACGTGGCTTCTGATTGAGTGCAGGAAGCTCCTGCAGCCAATCGGAAGCCTTGCCTTGCTTTTTGAAGCGTTCCGTGAGTCGAACAAACTCCCAGAATGGATTAAATTCAAGAACCAAGGTACCACTGTACTACTACTACTACTTTCTGTTCATTGCCTGATGAACAGAAAGTCTCTCTCCCCTCAGAGTTCTTCCTCTGGAGCAGCTCTCTTATGAAGGCTCCCAAGTCTCTGTGCAGGTTTTTGCAACACCAGCCCATAATGCTTAGAGGAGGGTCCATAAGGCAGTGGTAGAGCACATTCCTTGCATGTAGAAAATCCCTGTTTCATTTTTTGTCATCTCCAGTCCAGCTTGAAAAGACCCCTGTCTGAACCCTGGAGTGTCACTGCAAGTCAGTGTATGCAATATGAGCCATATGAACCATTGTTCTGGGTATAATGCTTTCCCATCAGTGTTTTATGGGAAAGATGATATATTGTTTCTAACAGAGAAGAAATTACAAGATATAATAGTGCAAGAAGGTGCGGAAAGGAGCTGCAGAGTTATTTCAACAGCCTCTGTGCTTAGTGGGTATAAATCAACATATGGTGACATTTCCCATGATCAAAATGTAACCCTCAAAACCATCCAATACTTTTATACCTTTGACTAGCACACTTTTTGATCAATTCATCAAAGGGACTAAAATGATATTTGCACCTCTTTAAAGAATCACATAGCTCTCCATATGTCCGATCACTACAGCTCTAACATGGTTGCAGATGAGCACCACAAGCGGTTCGAAAAAGGCTCTGTTCCACTACAAGTCCTTCAAATATGGTCTGTGCGGTAAAAGATTCCAGTGACTATTCTCTAGATGTTTTAGGATTTCAGAGGTGCTAACGTATACATTGCAATTTTTAGAAAAATAAAACCAGACAATAAACTTGTTAACATGAAACTCGCTTGATATATTGTCAAGCTCAAGGCTTTTCTAACAAAAGCTGTTAGGAAAGCAAAACAAAAGGAAAGAGCGCCATAAATCCTCTATTTATAAAACTGTTTAGTGACACTGAATGGGACTCCAGCGATTTTGCAACAATGCCATCAGACACAACAACGTCTTCTTTTACATTCAGCTGCACACATTCCCCCCCCCCCACAATGGCATAAAAGTCACATAGTTTGTTTCGAAGAAAAGACGTGAGCTGCCATTATACCTGTGCATTGGGGAGAGTATTACCACTCTGGTTTATATAATTAAGAATTCTTTGTATTTGGATTAATTTGTATAATTTCTCAAGGTATTGCTTGGCTTGTGGGTGGAGGAGGAGGAGGAAGAAGAAGAAGAGGAGGAGGAGGAGGAGGAGGAGGAGGAGGAGGAGGAGTTTGGATTTGATATTCCACTTTATCACTACCCTAAGGAGTCTCAAAGAGGCTAACATTCTCCTTTCCCTTCCTCCCCCACAACAAACACTCTGTGAGGTGAGTGGGGCTGAGAGACTTCAGAGAAGTGTGACTAGCCCAAGGTCACCCAGCAGCTGCATGTGGAGGAGCGGGGACGCGAACCCAGTTCACCAGATTACGAGTCTACCACTCTTAACCACTACACCACACTGGCTCTCAGTAAGATTGCTTCAGTAATGGTTTGTCTCATGGGTTATTTCAGTACTGTAATTCCACACATCCAGGCTGATGGGTGGGTGATGTTTGCAAGCATGAGGTCATGCTTCACCTGAAATATTGCCCCAGGTTCTCAAGCGTAGTGATAGGCACGAATTCAGGAATATCAGCATGTGAGGTCTTCCAGTTTGAAAAGCCTTGGGACAGACTTGTTCATAGTAAGATTCCCACCCCCCATCTACACTCTACACCACCTCTACAGGCTCTCCTAGGTTGGAGCATGGTGCTGATAAAACCAAGGTTGCAGGTTTGATCCCCATATGGGAGATATTCCTGCATTGCAGGGGATCGGGCTACAGGATCCTCAGGGTCCCTTTCAGTTCTACAATTCTATGATTCTATGAGCACAAGAAGAATAAAAAATCTTTGCTTTCGGAAAAGAAGCAGGTAAGTGGTGCTAGGGAGAGATTATCACAGGCAAGTGAGACCTGTTTAAGGGCTTCATTCTTAGCTGAAAACAATACTACTGCGTATACTACAGGAGCAGCTGGGGATTTTGGGACTGTAGTTCCCTCCATCAGTAAGCTCAATTCAGAACACAAAATAAAAATAAAAACCCATGGTATCTAGCTGAAAGCTATGACTACTGAGAATGCTCAGGACCATTAATTCCTGCAAACAAGAAAGCAGCAAGAAATCTCCTGACTCTAGCAGCCCCTTCCAGTTGCTGATGACAATCTCACACTTCTCAAGTGTTTTTGGTTGTTTTTTTCTGCTGGGGAAACTAGTCAGGTACTGGAAGAAAAGTGGAGCACATCACCCATTTGTCTTTCTCAGAAAAAACCGGCAAAGGCCAGATATATTTTCTTCAAGCATCCTCTATGAAATCTCAGAGGAAATGGAATTTCAAAGTGAACAGGGGAAAATCTCACTCATAACTACTCGAGGAAGTGTCAGGTTTGTGAATATTCTGTCTGGCCCATCCAAGAAACACTGTGGATGTGCCATTTCAAAAGCAGTATTCTCAGACCTGGCAACCATCCTCCAATGTCCATTTGAACCCTTACAGAAGTAGTAGTTTGAGGATGTGGTGCCCTCCGTATATTTTTGGAGTCGGCAGCACAAACACCCTCTAGATGTGTTTCCACAATTACATTTTCTAGAAGGACCTCAGAGCCACAAGATTCAATATGGCACCATGCCACTGTGGAGCCATTCCGGAAGTGTGATTGGCTGCTTTCTTCCTGCCACACTTCCTGGAACTACACAGTAGTCTGAGGCCATTGAAGTAGAAGGAGTGGGAATAGAGGGACTTGTGCCACTGTAAGCAGCAGGAGGGACATGGGTGGCACTGTGGGTTAAATGACAGAACCTAGGACTTGCCGATCAGAAGGTCGGCGGTTCAGATCCCCGCGTCAGGGTGAGCTCCTGTTGCTCGGTCCCTGCTCCTGCCCACCTAGCAGTTTGAAAGCATGTCAAAGTGCAAGTAGATAAATAGGTACCGCTCTGGCGGGAAGGTAAGCAGTGTTTCCGTGCACTGCTTTGGTTCGCCATAAGTGGCTTAGTCATGCTGGCCACATGACCCGGAAGCTGTATGCTGGCTCCCTCAGCCAGTAAAGCGAGATGAGCACCCCAACCCCAGAGTCATTCATGGGTCCCTTTACCTTTACCTTAAGCAGCAGGAACCCTTGACTTTAAAGTGTTTTTTTTTAAAAAGTGCAAAATGAAAATCAGCTGCCTCAGAAACTCAGCACCAACCCCCACCTAGAGTGTTGGGCAGCATGCCCAAACTTCTATAAGAGGTTTTCAATAAATGCTAGAAAATGGGAGAATATCCTTCTTCACTGTCTGGTAAGAACGTGGGGAGGGTGTCCTTTTTTCCTTTTGTTTCTGATGGCCAAAAGAAACAGGGGGCCTGCAGAAAGCTGTGGGTGGGGCGGGGGAGAGAGAATTGATTTCTCTCTTCTTTTTTGCTTACCAGAATGAAAAGGGGATTCATTCTCTCTCCCTTTTAACCAGGATCTGGACAGCATCTTGCCTGGTAGGGAGCTATTTTGCATGATTAAACACATCATTTATGTAAAATAACTTATTTCTGCAAACCCATATCAATAATGGTCCTGCATTTAATTTTCCAAGACAGAATGAATGAGCACTTCTGTAACTATGAAAAGAACTAAGCTTATGAAAATGATCCAAGAAGATACAGAACAGCTAGACTATTTTGTAACCTTTATTGGTATCTGGGTGTGTTTTTTTCCTGCTTATTGATAGCTGTTTAAAACTGTATAGCATAAATCTGTATCTTTTGTCTCCTGAATTGACTTGGTTAGCAGGGGGAACTATTTTCTCCCTAGCCAGTAAGAAGCTCAGTTGCTCCCAGGTTGACAGTGGTGCTCCTCTACATACCCAGTAATGTTCTGTCTTTTTCAGGGATCAAAGTTTCATGGTTCAGGATAGACAAATCTCACCATTTCAGTTTCTTTCAGTTTCTCATTTTTCCAATCCACATCAGTTTGTAATTTTTAGAGTGAATTTCCCTAATAAAAAGATTTGTGTGTGGAACTTTGCCTAATTTTTAACACAATTTTCCCTGGCACAATTCAATTTTTCACCAGTGAATGCTTTTAATGCTTAACTTCCCAAAATCTGTTCATTGCTTGACTGGAGGATCTCATCACAAAATCTGGAGAATTGCGAATTTTGAAGGATAGCTGTCTTTCGGATCACATATTGTTTAGACTCAGCAATGAATATTAGGTATATTCATATGAAAATGCAAATCAAACTGAATTTCTCCCCAATCCTCGCTATTAACAGACTAAGACTGGTCCTTAATATGATAATAACCTTTAGAGGCAAAAGAATCAGATGCAGTCAGAGTTTTAGTTTTGTGACAAGTTAAAGAAAACTAGGCAGAGCACACAATAATATGGTTTTCAGGGTTAAACACAGAAATCATGGGTTTACATGGAATACCCTAATTAGATCTTTCAATGCAGAAACACTCGTTCATTTAATTGAGTTTCATCCCAGCATGCCTCAAAATAAATTGGGTTAAAAAAAGCAAACTTGCTGATTTTCACAGGGGGGGGAATGGTAGTTACGTTATTGCTCATTATACTGTATGTCAGCGGTTTGGAAGCTCATTCTGAGTGACTGAAAATAGAAATTACACTCTGCAACCTTACTTCATCAAGCATATTGGATTTGAAAACCATATGCTTCAAGCTTTGGAATACTGGTATTTTCTATTATTGTCAATCCATGAATAAGGGCTGAAGTTCTCCAAAACGAATAAATCAAAAGGGAAAATCAAGCAAGGCTCTCCTTTTACATCAACCATAGCGTACTGAGGATTAAAGAGAATGAATTTTCTGAAGAACTGAAACTTTCATTGATAAAAGAAAAACAGAACTTACTTTTCCCTTTGTACATTTTCCTCATGCAACTTGCTGTGCTATTTCACTGAGTTCGCCTACTGAAATTGTCTTTTAATGTTCTCTAATAATGTATAGAGGGAGAAACACTTTTCTATTCCACTACTGTAAATCATGGTACATGGGTGCATACATGTGATAGCGATATAACACAATCCTTTTCATATCTTCTCAGAGGTCCATTTGACTGAGTTTAATGTAGCCTCCAGGGATGTGTGCACAGAATTGCAGCCTTAGTCTTACTTGGGAATAAGTCCCATTGAATGGAAGACTTGGGCCCTAACCATGTTAAGTTAAGGAAGTCTGAAGAGGGAAGGTTTCCTGTCCCCTCATCTTCCTTGCAGCCCTGAAAAGCCTCTCTGAAGGGCAGAAGAGATGATGGGAGACCATTTTTGGAGAATTTTCTTAAATTAACCCATCTTAGGGTCCAAGGCATCACTGCTTGGTTCTAAGTAGAAATGCATTGTACCGTTAAGTAGCAGGTATAAATCTGCAATCATTTTCAAAAGATTCATCCAATGAAATCATGGTTGTTGTTTCCACTGATTAGAAGGCTATTCAGTCCTCTTTATAAGAACAAAATATAAAACAGAATGGATCTTCAATTTTACAAGGGGCATACATATCTGTGTCTAAAACATGGGAATGGCCAGGATTTATATTAGGAGAGGGCAGGACTTTTGTTGTGGATGAGGCAGAACCAAACTATCTGTGATGTGATTGGTTAGTTAGTTAACTGATTTTACTTTATTTGGTGGGGTCAACTGCATCTAAACTACATCTAAAGATGTAACCTGGTTGGGAGAACTAACCTTCCAGGATCATGATAAGGATGGTTTGCAAGCAGAGACTGCTGAAAGTCAAAGAATATATATTTGTGTCAGAGTAAGACACAATGCTCTGCACAGCATATATCTTTTCAGTGTATGCTATACTTCTCTTTATTGGAAAAAAAGAAAGAATTGTGTTTCTGTCAGTAGTTTCCTTTTTAAAAATCAATTTAGACGTCAGCTTTGTAGGATGAGCATTATGATCTTAGTACTTCAAAAACCTCTGTTGCTTGCCATAGATAACAGCTCGCTGAAAAGAGATATTCTGGTAATGTTTATGATGTGTTATGCCCATTATATCAAAAACGCAAGCCCTCTAGCAATGAAATGCCACGCTCCTTCATTCCACAATGCTAGATCATCATATCATTCTGATTCCTTCATTTTCCTTTGTGAAAATGTCATGGACTCCTTAACTGTCAATCCTCCATACTAATAGCAAACTCATTATCGGAACACAGGTCCTTGTGTAGCCAAACGATGCCATCCATGCAAGAAAGGGAGGCATCGCCATGTCTGCAAGAACTGCTGAAGTACAAAAAGATACTGAGGGGCTGGGGACCCTAAGTGGAACACCCAAAAGAAAGTGAGAAAGAATGTACCACCTTCAGTATCAGGTGATGAATACCAGTTGCATTTGCAAGGAGTGCACAAATGGTCAGGGATAATGAGAGTTGAAGCCCAGCAACTTCTGGGTGGCTGCAGGTCCTGCCCAACAAGATACATATAGGAAATATGACTATGTTCTACAGCCACAGTCAGAGGTAGCATGCCTTTGAATGCCAGTGTGGCATTCATACAGAGCCCCCGGTCGTCTCAAGGACTATTGACCCGTACACCACTAATCCTCTGCCACAAACCAGGTTCTCCCCGGTAAATCACTTAGTCTCAGTCGGGTTCTCAAGTTAACAACAAAGATTGTAGTTTATTGCAAACACAAATAAACTTTGAATGCATTAGAAACGCTGTTACCCTTTACTCTCTTGTTTTATCCTGTCTCTAACTCTTCTACCTCCCCTCACACAAGAACCAACTACACTAACTGTCTCTCTATTTCCAAGTGTCTTCCAACTGCTTTCCCAATTGCTTTTCCCCCAACTGCTTTTCCCAACTGTCTAAAGCTCTGGCTAAGACTTTTTAAAAACAGGTAGGCTCCACCTCTGGCTTTTCTATTGGTCTACCTATTAACCCTTTCTCTCCCCCTGTACAGACATTTCCAAAAGAACGGGCAAACACCACAGCCAGTTGCAGGGAATAGCAGGTGGAGACAGTACTGTAGTGCTCATGGCTTCCATGGGCACCTGGTTGGCCACTGTGAGAACAGCATGATGGACTAGATGGGCTTTTGATCTGATCCTGTAGGACTCGTTTTGTCTCTTAAGAACATAAGAAATGCCCAGCCCACAAGAGGCTCTTGTGCCACTTTTTCCTAGCTTCTGGCTGACTGTGAAAGGAAATTCCAAGAACAGCAGAAACTCCTGAGTATATCAGCTGCAGTTCAGATTGTAGGTAAAGCAGATGTCAAATACAATATGAAAGCCAATTTGTAAATGATGTTAAATAAATGTGAGCTAAGCAAATAACTTAACATCGCTTTGTATAGGGCAAGGTTCAGAGAGGGTTCAAAATTCAAATATTTGTTATGGGAGCTGAATAACTGGCTTTTTTGTGAATCGTTTTAGTTATATTCCACATACCATTCATCAGCTCTTTAGCTAACACATATTTACCAAACCCCAACTGTAAACTGACCCTGTTCTTTTACTCTGGCTTTCACATGGAAGTGTGTTGGGGTGAGGGAGTAGGGTGACCTTCAAGCTTACTTATATTGAATGCAAACACACCATTCTGCAGGAATTTTTCATGAAAAAAATAAGGTTCTTCAGATGAAAAGATGGTTGCCTAGTGGTAATAACAACTGCGAGAGCCAGGTATTCTGAATATACAGAATACTGGAGTTGGGTTGTGAGGATAGCTTCATATGTAATAAGCAGCAGCAACTAGAAGCAAGAGTCACCCTGCTGTTAGATTTACCCACTTTAACCTGCTGCGCACACTTTAAGTCATAACAGGCTAGAAACTGGCCCATAAAACCCCGGGATCCCTTATTTATTAGCCACCTCCCTGGTCAGATGAACCCCACTCACCATAACTCCATCATGCCAGTAAAGGTAAAGGGACCCCTGAACCTTAGGTCCAGTCGTGGCCGACTCTGGGGTTGCGGCGCTCATCTCGCTTTATTGGGCGAGGGAGCCAGTGTACAGCTTCTGGATCATGTGGCCAGCATGACTAAGCCGCTTCTGGCGAACCAGAGCAACACACGGAAACGCCGTTTACCTTCCCGCCAGAGCAGTACCTATTTATCTACTTGCACTTTGACGTGCTTTCAAACTGCTAGATTGGCAGGAGCAGGGACCGAGCAATAGGAGCTCACCCTGTGGTGGGGATTTAAACCAACGACCTTCTGATTGGCAAGTCCTAGGCTCTGTGGTTTATCCCACAGTGCCACCCATGCCAGTAGCAAGCTTCAATTTATTGGCTCTCATCCAGTCCTTTCTGACCACATCAACAAGTTAGTTAATCACAGCTAAGAAGTGAAGACTAGATGGCACATCTCCAGGGGGATGTTTGCTCTCTGTAAGAGGGCTGTGCAACAAAAGACTGGTTTATTAAAGTGATGGCCATGCCATACATTGAAAGCACATTTAAACCACTGTAGCTGCCATGGTTTCCCTTAAGGAATTCTGGGAACTGTAGTATGCCCCTGTGATGGCCTAGGACTCGGGCTTGGACTCAGAACTAGAGGAAACTCAGTCTGCACCGGATCCTTTGCCTCAGGCATCACCTGAATCAAGTCTGGGGCCTGATCCTGAAGAGTCCCAGTCTGCACAGGTTCCCCTGCAACAAACATCAGCCTGAGCCTGCCCTGGCTCCAGATGCAGGGATTACCTCGATGCCTTCAGCTGGGCCATCACTTACAGCTGCTCCACTACTGGTTTGGTCAGGGGAGGCTGAGGCGTCCCCTGGGTCTAGTAACCCACCGACGTCTCCCAAGCTGCAGAGACTAAGGTCTGAGAGAAGGAGAGACCTTAGTACTCGCAGGAGGAGTGTTCGCCTTCGGGTGAAACAGGGAGGTGACTTGCTGGGGGATCAGGACCGGCCGCTACCCCAAAAAAGATAAAAGGCTGTTGGACCCCGCCCCAGGTTGCGGGAGCAACATTGCTGTATGCTAGATTCTGCCTGAGATCCTGTACCTGTCCTTGCTTGGTTTCCTGCCTTGTGCCCTGCCTTGGCCCTGTCGGACTGACTCCTAGCGGAACCTTTGGATTCTGGACCGGTCCTGGACTGCATTTCATGAGTTACCCCCGGGCCCAAAACAGCCCCTCACAGAGCTACAATTTCCAATAACCTTAACAAACTACAATTCCAATAATTCTTTGGAGAAGCCATGTGCTTTGAATTTATGGTGTGTGGCTGTAACCTAAATCTGGGCAGTTCACTGACTTTAGGAGGGAACAATTGGAAGAAAATGGAGACTAGGTTTCTAGTATATGCAAAGATCAAGGAAGGAGTCTAACCTCAAACAGAAGTCACAACAGAAATAACTGAAATGAAGTTTACAGCTTAATACACATCAAACCAGAGGGTTGTTGTTTTCTGTCACTAACTTGGGCAGCACCCAGTGTAAGTAGCAGAAGGGGGTTATTACAGCCCAGAGAAAGAAATCCTAAATATATGTTGGGCTTCTTCTCTCTGCATAAATGGTGCCTGGCATGCCCTGAACCATCAGTTTGTGTGTCAAACCTATTATTGAAATGTGGATAATCTCATCTGATAAAACGTGTTGGGCTCTTCAGATGGAATGTACAGTTGGAATCGTAGGAAGCTGTGGCCCATGTAGCTGAGTATTTCTCTATATCACAGATGGGGAACTTTTCCAACCCAAACTTTTTCAACTGATTTCCCCTCTGGGCAAATTTCTGAGGGCCACATGCCAGGTATTCCGTCCTGAGACTTCTCTTTTCAGTCTGGATAGTATTCAACAAAACTTCAAAAAGCTGTCATACATAGATTTATTGAAGATAATCAAGACACATGTAGAAATATTACTCACATTCCAGTAGGCTGTTCTTTGGCACAAAAGTGGGTGGGGCAACAAATGAAATGTTTATATTTGCCCACTTGACTGGTTTCTGCACACACACACACACACACACACACACACACACACAGACCCATTTCTATTCTCTATCCAGACATGCAAGAGGCATGATCAGAGCTGAAGGAGACAGTCCATCCAGGCAAAAACACTCAGAATGCAAAGCAACACTAGTGAGGAGAGTTCTGAGGGCCAGGTGGAAAGACCCGAGGGCCATATTCCTCAACTGCCTGGAGATGCAAGGGATGGAACTTGTAACCTTCTGCATACAAAACACTTGCTCCACCACAGAGCTATGGCTTTACAGTTCCAAACTGTATCAAAGAATAAAATGCCTGGTATCAAAGATGTTCCATCAAATTGTATAAGCAGGAAGAAGCTGGGGGTCATTTTTTTTACAATGGGGAAAAAAATCAATTTATTATTTGGAGTCATACTGGTAATGAACTGGCCTGGTGAAATGAAAAAGTTGAAATGTCTTCGGGTTTCTGTTTAGACTCTTTTTGCCTTTCAGGGCACAAGATATTTATTTCAAAGTAAACATGCTGGTGTTTTTTGGCTAACAACAGCCAAGTTATAAAGGATATTACCGGAAATTCTTCTGGCTGAAGTGAACAAAGTCTGGAAAAACTGGCTTGTAACAATTATGACAAATTTATCTATTTGAAATGAAAATCTTGCCTGGGTTATTCCTTGCCTATTGCCATGGTCACCCTGACCCTGCAAGATTGGTAATATTTATTCTAAGGTGACCTAGAGGCTACAAGAGGACACAATCCTAAATGCTTCTAATATGACACAATGTTAACTTGGTAGAGAAAAGCCCACTGTTATTATGAGAATGGTGAGAGTGAACATATTTTAGTCCTACTGTAACCAGGGCGGGATTTAGGTTTGATGAGGCCCTAAGCTACTGAGGGTGATGGGGCCCTTTATATGTCCAGCTGTCCTTTGTCAACAACAAATTGTCACTTTTTTTGTGTGTTGAATATATACTATATGGTAATTTATGGACCTAAAAGGTATCTAAAGCCATTTGCACATAACAAAATATGTATTTTATCAAATTTGTTTGTTTTTTAATCTTATATTTTGGAAATTTACATCCAGTTTTTTTCTTTGTTTTTTTTTTGGGGGGGCCCACTCTCTTGGGGCCCTAAGGTATAGCTTGTTAAGCTTATACGTAAATCCAGCACTGACTGTACCATTGACTTTACTGGTACTGAATTTTATTTTTATTTTTATTTTTATTTTATTTTTATTTTTCTATAGATATAGGAAACAGCCAAACATGACGAATAAAAGGGATCCACTCAAGTGACAGTACTGTTGTCGAGCTAAACTTGCTATCCTATGATCAAAACTACATATTTATGTTGAAACTCTGTTAATAATTGTGTGCGCTAAATCTCCTGGCCCCCATTGGTGGCATACTTTCTCCTCCATGCAGTTTTAAGAAAGCAATATGAATAAGGGCTTCAGCATGGAGGGAAAGTCTTACACATTCTTCAACTCTGGCCTTCTTCCTGATTTCTTGGATGGAGGTCGTATGTAAACTTTCAGGTCAGGTCAGCTTTATCCTGGCTAGAATTTCCTTTCCAGTTGCACAGCTGTGTCTTGATTTGTAAAACTCCACTTTCTACTTGCCATTTGTCGCTTTAGACTGGCTAGATTCAATTGTCCCACCCACCCTCCTACGATGCCATTCACAGGAGGGGGCAGTGTGGGAGTGCACTGACTGGTCCCACCCCTTGTGCTGTGCTCCCAAAGGCCTACACTTCGGCCACAATCTTTCGGAGCCAAAATTCTGCAGCAGGGCAGCCTGCTCTGGATGTCTTGGTTCCCAATACAATTTAGAACCCTGCCACGTTCTGGGTTGGTTGCAGTTTCCAAGTCACCTTCAAAGGTAGCCCCACGAAGAGCACATTGCAGTAGTCCAAGCGGGAGATAGTCAGAGCATGTACCACTCTGGCAAGACAGTGCACGGGCAGGTAGAGTCTCAGCCAGATGATGCTGGTAGGCAGCCGCCCTGGGGGTGCAGATATTGGGTACACCCAGTGGTGTCTGTTGTCCATTGAGACTGGTGGGGTGGGAAGCAGGGAGACCAACAGTAGATGGAACCAGAGTCAACTTATTCTGGTTTTCGACCCATCCTCCTTCTCTCCGTTGAGTTCTACTCAGGCAACAGTGAGACTAAGGAGGACAGCTTGCAACTGCCTAGACTGCTTGTAAGTAAGAAAGCACATGGGTGGGGGTGACTGAGGGCAATCTGTGATTGGTTGGCCAGTGTTTTATTCATTCTAATGGATCAGGCTCTGCTGATATCTACCTCATGCAAATGGACTCACATGAGGAGGAATGGCTGAATAGGGTTAATGACCCCTTCAGATAATGAGCAATGGAATTTTTTGTCCATAGTTGTTTATTTTTATGACTTTGTTCTCCATTTTCAGATTGAAAATGATTAATGAACAGCAGGCTATAAATACTGCAAATATATAAATACTGCTTGGATACTAGACAATATTAGATAATGACAAAATACACCTGGTCTCAGAGATCTGGCTATGATATCTGACTTTGTCTTATGAAATTTGCTCTAAATTTCATGTGTAGAAAAGTTCCGGGGTTGTTTAAAAGTTTTGCAAGTAAATAAATGAAAATATGACCCTACCTAAACACCAAGCTCTTCTCAAATAATCACGGAACCATGGATAAAACATTTAGGGCCATATGGGTGATAAGTTCTTTGAAGACATCTGTTGTATACTAAAGGAAAAAAGTGCAGCTGCAGAAATGCTGAAAATGAATGTCTTTCTGCTAATGTATACATTGCAATTCAAAGATTTGCATGTTGTTAAAATATTTTGAATCTTTCTGCTTGTAGAATAATTACTGTGTACGCCAGAAAACTTAGCCCAAGCACAGACTTTAACAAACTGTGTATTGCATTTGAAATACCAGCCCAGCCATTTGCTTATGCAAAACAGCTACAGTTGCAAGCTTCAAAGAGCTTATGAAAGGATAGCCTCATTGAAATCAATTGCACTGTGATTAGCAGATTGCTAGTTACGTTTCTCACATCTGCAGATAAACTTTTGAAAGCATACAGTGGTAACAGGTTGCTGGATTAGATACTTCATACTTTTGAAGTAAAAAGACAAAACATAATTCATTCCAAGGTTCAAGCCAATGCCAACACTGGTAGCCACAGGAGTTTCGTTGCGATCATCCATTTGCTCATTTTTTTGCATTTTGTTTTAAAGAAGGCTTTTTGTTTCATTATATATATATATTCCATTGATGCATAAAAAATCAGTTTTGCAAAGTCTCCCCCAATAAATATCAGACATGTTGCTTCTATTTCATTGGAATTTCCCCACTAAAATCATAGTTGTTGATATATATATATCAGATTGAAAACAAACTTTATGGGTAGCTATAAAAGAAACCCCACTTCAAAGGCTTGGCTTTAATTCTCTTGGCTCTTTGGATGTTGCTATTGTATTCCATCCATGCAGGAGGATGAGTCACAAACTACACTATGCATGGGCACTTTTTCTCTCTTGCTGCATTGCCCAGTGCACATGGAAAATGGATCAGCAGAGTCATTCATTATAAAAACAAACCGTCATTTTTGCATGCCAGAATAGACCTTCCTAAAGCAGGCAAACTGGTGCGTGGAACTTCATCTGTAGCAAACCATCCAGATGGCCTGGTTCACCACCAGCATGGGATAAACCAGGCTATGGAGAAAGATGTTGGAGTGCTACTGGGCTAGTTTCAGAGATTGGCCTCACTGGCCATTTGCCAAGGCCCACACCTCAGCAGGGAGCCCAATGCTTAACACTCTCCACATGGCTCTCTGTGCTTCAGCTCCTTCTCCTTGCTATTTGTGTCCATTCATCTGCTGTCTCCAAGGAGAAGGATGACAGCCTCCACTTGCTTTGCTGTCTCTTTCTGGTCCATGGGGTGCATTGTGCACAAAGGAAGAACACAGGAAGCTGCCTTATATTGATTCAGACCATTAGTTTGTCTACCTCAGTATTTTCTATGCTGACTTGATAGTAGCTCTCCAGGATTTCAGACCCTACTGAGCTATTTCATGGATTGAACCTGGGACCTTATGTATGCAAGGCAGGCACTACAATTGAGCTATGGTTTTTTCTAGAGAGCAAGCAACTTGAAAGAGTCAGAAGTTTCAAGGAGCTATTTATGAAGATGGCAGCATCTTGGAACCTCCAAAATCAGGAGCAGTACTGTGAACTGATATTTGAGCTTTGAGTTTATTAGGGCTTCTGTTTCAACACATCAACTGTACGTAATTCAAGATCAAGGCATTCCAGATCATGTCTGTATGGTTTGGCACACATTTATTGTTTGCATATGCCAGGGAAACTTTTCAAAATATACTTCTAAGTACTACTATCAAATCTTGCTATGGATCTCAGATTTCATACAATTGTAGAATTGGGTGGGACCCTGAGGACCATCTAGTCCAACACCCTGCAATGCAGCTATCGTATACCCTTGACCGAAGAACGGTACACTCCTTCTATCTGGGATGGTCGTCCTCTTCCACCGAGCGCGCAGCTTCGGGAGGGACGCACATGGAGCGGTGAGGGAGGAAGGGGACACCCGCCTAGCCAGCCAGATCAGCTGAATTAACCCTGGCAATCAATGGGGTGACAGATGTCACAGCCAGATTGCCCTCACATCCAACCCTGCAATGCAGGAATCTCAACTGAAGCATCCATGACAGATGGCCATCCAACCTCTGCTTAAAAGCCTCCAATGAAAGAGAGTCCACCATCTCCCAAGGGAGTCTATTCCACTGTCAAACAGCTCTTGCTGTCAGAAAGTTCTTCCGGATGTTTGCATGTCATAGGGCAGGGACAAAAAGGTTCATTAACCTAACAGATTCCTAAACTTAGAATTGTGGAATGGAGAAAAGAGAACATCTAGTATCACATATACCCAATAAGTATGTTTTATTCTAATATCTTTCTGTATATTTCTTTGTTACCTGTACTGCACTTATTAAAAAGCACTGCTGAGAAAGAGGAAAGCATAATTTCAGAGGACTGTAATAAATGCTCCAACTTCCAGCACATAGAAACATTTCAGCAGCTGTCATGTCATAAAGGTGTTTTTCCTTAATGCAATATTTTCACAAGCTGTATTCTGAAGTTCTACAAGCTCATCCATGTTTCATGCAGCTACTGCTACACATAATTAATTGAACTGAGCCCCAACACCCCAACCTTTTAAAATAGCTTCCAGAGTCCCTGGCTGCATTTGGCTGCATTGTATGGGCTTGCTTTAAAAAAAAATTCAACTACTGTAATTCATTAGAAGTCTTTCCCTTCTATCCTAGTATCTTTTCACAGCATCTGTCTTCATCACTCATTTCACCAGTGAGAAAAGTGAGGCCCAAGGTCATTAACTGAACTTTGTGATTATTTGGATAATTCTGAGTGAGTATCCTGCAGCCAAAAACCCAACCCTCTTATCTCCTTCAGTCAACAAACAATCAATCTGGACAATGTAAAAGGGAAAAGTTTGTTGTTGTTTTTTTAAGAAAACATTTTGCTTCAAGAAACTGTTAAGCTGCAAAGTGCATGAGAAAGTCCACCTTCTGTAAGGTTGACCACTTACACATCACCTTCCCCAAAGGAAATGCATCACCAAAAGGGAAAAGAAAATATTACGCAAATTTTCATAATAATTGACTGGATTGAAGGGAACAAAGTTGAGAAGGAATGGTGGAGATGCCCCCCCTTTCTCCTGAAGCTTCCAGAGAAAAGAAGGTGATATTAAACTATTGCAGTGGTTTGAGGAATGTCACAGCTCAGAGACAGGCGAACAGAAGAGTTGGGAGGTGTTGGGTGAAGGGAGGGTGGACACAGAGCAAGAGCAGCCAGCTGACACATTATCACTGGAGAGTATTTCTGACCCTCCCTCCTTTCTCCCAAAACACGGCGTTCATTGAGAGTGCAAGAGCAAAGGACTAAGAGACAATTAGCCACTGGCAGCCACCTTAAGGGGAAGTGATGTTGCTAGGAAGGGAGAAGGGAGGAGCTCAGTTAGAGCAACGCCATTAACAGGAGGTAGACTGCATTCCTTTGTCCCTCACTGTGATGATTGAATAAACTTATTAGTAAGAACTCTTCCTTGCTTTTCTCTGCTCCTTGCTGCCACCGGAGGAGGGATAGAATTCCCCGAAACCTGATATTGCCTATATACATTTGTACAAATTTCAAAATAGTGTCCATCATTTAAATGGTAACACATTGCCTTCATGCGAATTTTAACCCACAAATGATTTCTTGCGGGTTTGAATGCAGAATTACAATTCCAGGACAATCCAAGCTAAAAACAGCTGGAGAATAAGAGAGTCCTGACACACCCATAGGGGAATATTTCAGTTTAGTTCACATTTAAAGGCAAAACCTACCTAATTCACATGTTCTAGAACAATGCAGGAACTGAAACACAGCAATCCTTGAAAAGCTGCATTTTTCTGGATTTTGCAATGCAGTTCGCCAGCCATATAAAAGTGTACAAAAATGCATATCCTGAGGCAAAGTGTACAAAAAACCCCAAACATAATTAGTAAAAACAGCATACAAAAATGTATTCTGTTAGGGAAATTGCATTACAATGCAAAAACATGTACATATGTTAAGAAAAATCACACGGAGACATGTATATTAAGAGAAACTGGCACTAAAATGCTGATGAATTTTCATAAGGTCTTTAAAAAATGATGTGGAAATGTGAGCTGAACTTTCCTAACAGAAACTGAAATTGACAGGTTTGCCCATTTCTATGGCAGCGCGCACATTTTTTGGTTATGATGTATAATTCCTCCGCACTCTTAACAGTAAAAAAGGTTCAGTCCTGGGTATAATATATTAAGTGGCACATGTCATATTGGAAAAATTACCTGAGGGGGGGAAACTGAGCATTTAAACAGTTGCGGCAACCAAAGATAATGGCTTGCATCTGTTTTTTCTGGGCTTTCGTTCCTGCAACTTGGCTTCAGAACATAGATCTTACACCCGTTGGAGGGAAAAGCCATCTGGCCTAGTCTGACCACCCACTGAGTTGCACTGGTTCCATCGCAAGGCAGAACTGTGATGCGGCCTCACCCTGTCACTCAGGAAAGAGGACCAAAATCTGTGTAGAGTGTCAGGGAACTGCCATCGCAGCCAGGAGTGGAGGAAGGACTCCCAAGCGATGCCGGAGAGGGTCCCAGCAGGAAAAGAGGGGACTCAGCGACCAGGGAAGGAAATCAGCGTTACACCAGGGAAAAGGGCGGGCAGAGGCGGGCTTCGGAGAGATGGCTCCAGGACTCTTCGCCAGAGACCAGCGGGGAGAGCACGGGTCCTCCACTGCCCACACCCACCCTGCACAGAAGACTTCCACGCAGGGAGGCTAGGCGGAGACTATCCGTCAAGGAACTTTTATGTTGGAAGAAGTTCAGGAAACGCCCACTGACGGATCCTGCCAGTGACTGAGACAGACGCGGAATCAGGACTGTCCAGCCAGGGGAAGGTTTATCCAGGCAACCTCGCCGAGAGTGGCGGCAACTTACGCATGAGCAACCCCCAATTCCCATTACATAGAGGTAGGGAAAGCCTTCTGCAGAACATTTTCCATTGTGAAGGAAGCATTTATCGTGCACTAATTCGGGAAGAAACAGCTTGCTTAGCACTTAGGCTGATGCTGACAACTTACTGTGACTTGCAGCAGCCGTGATTTGTTTAGCAGTAATTTACCTCATTGTATTAATATGTGCAAAAGGGGGAGAGGAAAGACATGACTACCAGATGAGCTGCCCCTTTTGCCCATGGCATGCACAATCTTGTTTTCAAAGCAAAAGCCATGCTAAAAAAGGCCAGCCTTGTATTCCAAAAAACTCACAAAGCACCCACTCCGGAAAATGGTGGCATTGACAGGACAGTGCCAATTCTGAATGTATTGGAATTGTGACCATTAAGCTCATTTGCCTTCAGTCGCAATAAAGCTCTGCTGGATGAAATATTAATTGCCTCTGGTCTATTTTTTGGGAATCCTGCAACGTGTTTAAGTTGTTACTCTGCTAACTATACGCTGGAATCTGCTCTGGATCAATACTGAGTAGAATTTCATGACAATAAGTTAATTAGAATGGAATACATCTTACTTTAAATGGGGAAGACTGTGACAAGGTGACCTGTCCTGTGTTCCTTCTCAGTTTGCAGGGCCACTCCAAAGAGTCCTGCTGTTCCTTCATCTGGCAGTTTATCCTTATACTTGACTTGGGATTGTCCCCTGACAGCCTTATAAACAAAAGATTGTCCTCTGCAAAGTAGGGCACATGACTACCCGACTCTTGGCGGAACTTCCTGCCCACTAACCTTTCCCTCAAGTCCCACAGCAAGGCAAATGTAACAAATGTATTTTCCATTCAAGGGTTGTTGTCAAATATTCATTTAAATAATTAAAAAAGCATTGAGGGGATGAGAAAGGTGGGCTTGTTCCAGCAGGCACATTCTGTGACCAAGAAGAGCAACAAATGACCAGACAGGACAACAAGTGTTGGGATGAAATCAGGCCAAATCTTCATTGTTGGCAACAGGCAGAATAAGAACTGGCCTAGCAGTAGGAGCAGGATCAGTTCATCATTCCGCTCATCTCATGCTGGTGGAATGTGATCTGCTGGGGCTGGACAGTGCCAAACCTGTTCCATGGGCGTTGGCCACTGTTCAACCCTGTCAAGGTGCAATCCAAACTGGCAAGGTCTCAATGGACAACCAGGGTGAGGATTCCAGACAGACAGAGACCCCCAACCCAAGCTTTCTTATATCTATCTCTCCAGACACAGCAGTTGCTGCAACCTTCCAATAGTTTGACTTCACCCCCGAAGGCACACTCCTCCATTGCCTCCTGAGACAGACAGATGCCAACAACAATAAGGCTGCAAATCCTAATCCCACTTATGTGGGAGTAAATTCCATGAAATTCAATAGGACTTACTTCTGAGCTGACATGGTTAAGCTTGCACTGTAAGCCAGTGAAATCATATATGTGCAAATGTATGATTCCTAATTTTTCAGGAATGTGTGTGTGCCACCTAACCTGCTTTTGTTAAATTCAGTCTGTTAGGAGTCTGAAATCATTGTCAACAACAACAATTGCATATGTTAATTGATTGATACAAAAAAAGTCTCAAAGCAAAGATAAAACACAAATTGATTAAATCAATTAAAAGCCAGAAGATTTTAAAGCAACAAAGAATTCAAAATTCCATAAACGCTCATCCAACAACACAAGAAGGGCAGGTTGCACCCCACTCCAATGAAAGTGGAAAGCTGTAGTAGAGGCTTACTTAACCAGCAGAGGTAAATTAGTAAAATGGTTTAGCCTGGCACCTAAAAACTGACAATGATGACACCTGGTGTATTTCTCTGGGGAGAGCATTGCACAAACAGGAGGCTGCTGCTGAAAATTACACATTAGTCTATGGTAATACCCAAAGTAAAAAGTATAGACTTTATAAGCTTTTGTTTTCAGGTTACATATTAATTACTGGTTTTAAAACATCTGCACACTTGCTTAGAGGGGATCTGGAGCCACTGGGTGATTTTCGTATGGAAAATGTGCTTTCAGAAAGGGTTTACTTTGTGCAGCCTGAAGCCAAGCAGTTACACTACTAAAAATAAAAGCTAAAGTCTCTGGCTGTCATATGTGTAAAACAGATTTAGGGATGAGTGACTCACTTTCATACAGACTGTAACTTCCCACCTGAACTGTCAACCCATCACGCCATTGGTAAACTTGCCAGATACCAACCAACTTTATACCACCAACCTGTGCTCTCTCTGTATAAGAAAATCAACATGAGAACACAAGAGCCCTGCTGGAAAAGCCCGAAGGCCATTCTAGTCCAGAACCTGTTCTCACAGTGGCAAACCAAATGTCTAGGGAACCCCACAAGCAGGATGAGTGAACCAGAAATAAAGGCAAACATATTTGAACAGTGTACCAGTCTCACTTCAGCAACATCTTAACATTTATGCATGTGCAAATTGGTAAGTTGTGGGTGAACATATCAGACGACACAGCGATTCTTCAAACAGCTCTTGCTTATTCACAGGCCAGAACAGAACTGAACTGAAGGGTTCAGCCAGCCTGCTTATATTGAGCTCCACTACAACGCAACTGTAACAACTTTCTGTAACTTTCCAATCACTGAATATCACTTTCAATCCCTTATTTGCATATGTGGACCTGAGTGAAAACTATCTACAGTATCCCCTGCTGGCTCAGGGTGAGAACTTCAGTACATAACACAAATATACACCTTATTTGAAATTTACAGATCTAATTTGCCTTCATTGGTTTCTGTAAGACGAGTGAGTCATGAAAGCATTTGAGAATATGCCAGGCTGGATTTGAGACATAAGACCTTTTCGCACCTTCACTTGAACATGTGAAAAGGAGCAGGATTGCATCTACTGACCTCAGCCTCAGTCTCTGTGCATTCAGCAGAAAGTGTACAAGAAGGGGTGGCTTCTACATAGCATGTGATTCTGTTTCCCTGGCATACATTCAATATAAGCTACAGTTTTAACCTTTTCACTGTTATTAGGCACTCAGAAATTTTCTGTTATCTTTGTGCCTAAAGGAATAGGGTTGTGCATGTGGTAGAGAATAGCATCAGAGGTTAGGCTGCAGTCCTAGACACACTAGACTGGGAGCTGGTTCCATTTAATTTCGCATTGCTTAACTGTGAGTAGACACACACAGAGTTGTGTTGCTAGCTCCAGCTAATGAAACTCAAAGTCCCTCATGTCTCTACCTCTGCAATGTTAAGTATCGGTATAAGGAACCTGTCACCTATTTCACTGCCATTGTAAAGAAGAGTATAAGATACAGCTGCAAGTCTCCCACATTCAAGCCTGAGACTTCCATCTGATCAGCTAGACTATGCATGCAGGCACCTGCACAGTTATAGCATTATTATTGTGCAGAACAGTCGGAAATAAAGAGCAGAGAAAGAAAAAGTCATTTTCCTGGGAAAGCAACAAGTGAGTTGCGTGTCTTGCAAAGACTTAAAGCTTAGTTTCTTATCACATGATCTCCAGAGACAGATATTGAAGAGAGTCATTTAAAAGAAAGTCCTCGACTTTCATTCTTCCTTCTTTCACCCTCCAATGCCATACCCTCCAGCCTGTCACGATGAAAAACTGGGATGCCAATTTCTGGGGTCCACACTCCCAGGCAAGGCACATGACCCCTGTGAGATCACAGTCCCGAAAAGTGTTTTTTAAGGGCCAAAATTGCAGTGCTAAATTGTGCTCTCGTGAGGGAAAAATGGGGTGTCCTGTTTGTTTTGGGAGCATTGAGGGGTATGCAATGCTGCACCCGCATTGCACTGAGCTCCCTTCTGCCTTCTCCTCCCTTTCCCTCTCTCAGCAACCAGCATGGTATTGGGTCGCTAAGTCGGCAAAACAGTCATCCCTATGGAGCCCTAAACAGCAGCTATTGGTCATCTCCAGCTAGGGCTAGAAAAGTCTATCTGAAACCCTGCTGCCAGTTAGTGTGTGTGTGTGTGAGAGAGAGAGAGTGTAAGTAAGTAAGTAAGTAAGTAAGTAAGTAAGTAAGTAAGTAAATATTACTTACTATGTGTAAAACAGATTTAGGGATGAGTGACTCACTTTCATACAGACTGTAACTTCCCACCTGAACTGTCAACCCATCACGCCATTGGTAAACTTGCCAGATACCAACCAACTTTATACCACCAACCTGTGCTCTCTCTGTATAAGAAAATCAACATGAGAACACAAGAGCCCTGCTGGAAAAGCCCGAAGGCCATTCTAGTCCAGAACCTGTTCTCACAGTGGCAAACCAAATGTCTAGGGAACCCCACAAGTAAGTAAGTAAGTAAGTAAGTAAGTAAGTAAGTAAGTAAGTAAGTAAGTAAATATTTATACCCCGCCTATCTGGCTGGGTTCCCCCAGGCACTCTGGGCAGCTCCCAACAGAATATTAAAAACACAATAAAACTTCAAACATTAAAAACTTCCCTACACAGGGCTACCTTCAGATGTCTTCTAAAAGTCAGATACTAAGCTAGACGAACCAAAACTTTGTTCAAGGCAGCTTCCTATGGTCATATCAGTGCACTAGAGTTGCAAAAGAGTCTTCTATTGAATGTACCATTTGACTTGAACCAGTGAGAAGCTGCTGAACCTCAGAAATCTGGTTCATTTTAAAAACCACAGGTAGCAGCATCTCGAAATAAGTTCTGCAAGAGAAGTTAGGACTACCCAGAGTCAGCCACGTATGGCTAAACATTCATTCCAAGAGAATGCAAGAGCAGCAGAGAATGCTGCGAGACTGGCCTTTTACTGATTAGCTTGCTAATATGAAAAAAAAGAGATTTTTAATTAAAGCTAGAGGCTTTGATGGCCAAAGATCACAACCATGAGGTCCCTTTAGTGCAAAAACCAAAGTCCTTTAAAAGAAAAAGGAAACACTACATCTAGCATAGAGAGAAAACAAGGAGTTTTGAAGTCAGTTCCCTTTTGACACTGAAAAAAGAAAGATAAAAAAATAACAATCAAAAGCTCTGATGTAGGAGGATTTCTGGCTGGTGCACCCAAACCTAGCTGGTTAACGAATAGTTGAAGGAAATTAAGGGTTTTTCCTGTTTGGATGTGGTGAGTAACTCAGTCTAGTTAGCTTTAAAAAGGAAGTGAACATTGCTGAATTCCTCCCCATGACCACATTGGAAAAGAGGGAAGGGAGAATCAGAGGATGCTTTCTCTTGCTCATCCAGGTGACAATAAAGTATGGCTATTGTCATATCCAAAATGGGCCACTGTATTCCAGCTGTCAGTTTCATAACAGCTTGCTACTGGTCCTCCTTTTGAAGGGCAATCTGGTCCATGTCCAGTTTGATGATGAAGACCATAAGAAGGGAGAGTAGGAGACTTGAAGCTTCCCATCAATAGTTCTCACCTGGACAGCAATCTGAGTAGACACACAGGTTGTCTTGCCATGGTCTTCTCCATTCTGATACGATATACTGTATTTATAGGGTTAGATGCTGCCTTGTGGGATAGGAAAGGCTTTGTGTGTTGTTGCCCAGAAATGCTGAGAAATGCTATATTTCAAAGAAACTGCTGGATCCTTGTCTGCAGGCCTCTAGTTTATATATGTTAAAATTATTTGTCTCCTGCTCCATTTATGAGTCCTTTTCCGGTAATAACATTTTATTTTTTAATAAAAGGAAGAAGAGCGCCTGTCCTCGCTTCCTCGTTAACAGTCTGGTTTCTCAGAAAATGAGCCTGCTCTCCATTTCATTCTGTGTTAAAGGAAATTTAACCTGAATCTTTTTTATTATGTGCTTGCAACTATGTTAATATTTTAACCAGAAAATATTCCACTTCATAATTGCCCATTTAGTGGAGCTATTTAGAAGAGGTTTCTGAAAGCATCTGAATCATTAGAATTTCAGAAATTCATTATCTTTCTTTTATTCGTGCAGCCTTTTATACTGGAGACAATCTGTCCCTAAATCTGCAATCTAGGCCTGGATGAGAGCTGAAAGAAGGTAAAATGAAATCTATGAATCTTTATTCTAATCTCAATATTTTATTAGAACTGATTCTTTCCTCGCTGGGATACGGTCATCAGTGCCATAGCTTTGCCAATACATTGCTGTGTTTTCTGTCTCCACCACTTTTAGAATAATGGTAACTATGGTAAGACAAGAAGGAGATAGTGGAATTTAATGACAAGCTTTAAGAAAGCCACTTCTGCCTACAAAGGAGGTGGTATTGCGGGCTACACGCCCCCACCACGCGCGCAGCGGCTGGCTCTCAGCCTCTGCGCGATTGAGGGAATCCCTGGCCACGTCACCCCCTGGACAGCCAATCAGCTGGCTCAGGGGGCGTGGCCAGCCCTATTTATCGCTGGCTCAGCCGGGAATCTCCCTCTTTTGCCGCCTTCAGCTGTTCCGGTTTCCCACCCTCCCGCCCTTTAAGGTTTTCGTCCTTGACCTTGCTATGGACTTCAGTTGGTCGCCGTTGAGGGGCCTGGTAGGAATTTTTTCCACTTGGCAAATTGGCACGAGCCACTTGGTTTTTCGCCTACCTCGTAGCAAATCGTCACAACTTTCTTAGTATTGGCGGTTAGGCATTGATATTGGTATTGTTATGTAGATGGAAGAGGGGATGAAGTGCCCATCACCTGCCCCGCATATTGAAGGGTAATCCGATAAAGGATTCTGGGGGGGCGTGGCCCTGTCCAAAGCCTATGGAGGTGAGGGCCTAAGGCACGCCCCCGAGCGGTGACCCTGGGGGAGTTCCTAGTTGATGTGCATCATCAAGACTCCCCCTACTGGTGGTTAACCCTTCCCAGATGTCAGGCGGATGGCTGAAGCCAGATAGTCGGTTAGGATCAATGCCTAAGCCAATACCGCTCATCCCCTGTAACCAATAAAGTTGTGGCCATATTTAGCCCATTAACCTTAAATTATTGTGTCATGTGGTTTTATTTCCACTGGGGTAGGAGCGGGAACTCGCCACACAACAACTTCTTCTTCTTTTTCTTTATTAACAATCTCTTATATGATATGACACATTTCATATAGCATATCTCATATAACATATACCGCCAAGCTTTAAGAACGTCAAGAACTTAACATAATTAAGAACTGCTGATCTTTTGGGAAGCTGGGTAGAGTTTTGCATTTCTGGCCTTTAGCTTTAGTTGCAGAAAATTCATAGATTCCATAGAAATGTATAGAAAAGAAACCGCCCAGGAAGCTGTCTTACAGTGTCAGACCATACTTCCATCTATCTTCCATCTGTACAGATAGCAGTAGCTCTCCAGCATTTCAAACTGGGGATATTTGCAACCCCACCTGGAGACTGTCAGGAATTGAACCCAAGACCTTCTGCATGCAAAGGCAATGCACTACCATTGCCTTGGAAGCATAGTACAGTAGAACTGGACAGGACCCCAAGGATTATCTAGTCTAACCCCCTGCAATGCAGGAATCTTTTGCCCAACATGGGGCTCAAACCCACGACCCTGACATCATGAGTCTCATGCTCTGCCAACTGAGCTATCCCACCTTGCAGCTACCTTACTGGCTTACCATTCTAGGGAGTCTCACTTACTTGACTCCTGCTCCATGCACTGACAGAAATTCATTGAGAATTCTGTACATATCTATTCCATGGCAGTCATCTGATCCTCGGGGCCACATTCACACCATGCATTTAAGGGACGATGATACTGCTTTAAACAGTAATGGCTCCTCCCTAAGATTTTTAGGAGCTGTAGTTTGTTAAGGGATCTGAGAGTTGTTAGGAGAACCCTATTCTGCTGCCAGAGCTGTGATTCCTAAAACAGTTTAACAATCCATCTCTCATCACAGGGTGAAAGGGAAATACTAGCTCTGGGAGGTGAATAGAGGGTCTCCTAACAACTTTCAGCTCCCTTAACAAGCTAAAGCTCCGAGAATTTTTTGGACGAAGCCATAACTGTTTAAAGTAGTGTCACCATGCTTTATGGTGTGACTTGGCATTATGCTACATACTGCTGCTCTTGGTGGGTTCAAGAAGAAGAAGAGTTTGGATTTGTTATCCCGCTTTATCACTACTGTCAGGGAACTGCCATCGGCTCAGAGGCGAGAGGGGGAAGGGCAGATGGATTACAGAGAGCCTCCAAAAATCGTGGGAAGCAGCACTTCCTCCGCGGAGGAAGGAAGCCACGCCTCTAGTGGGGAAGTGCTGCAGGGCTTGGAGGATGCAAGGCAGTGCCAGGACACCTTGCCTGAGCAAAGCAGGGAGGTGGGAGGTCCCCCTTTACCCAAGCCTTCCTTGCGCAGTAAGCTTCCGCACAGAGAGGGGAGGCGCAGACTGGGGGTCAAGAAACTACTTTGCTGGGGAAACTTTAAGGCCTGCCCACTCTCAGATTCTGCTAGTGAGTGGGCAAGACATGGAATAGAGGCGTTCTGCATTGTAAAGGTTTTTGCACCGATAATAAAGCTTTTGAAAAGATCAGTGAGGGATCTTGTCTGATCGCTCTCGAGCAACCACGCAATAGCCATAACAACTACCTTTAAGGAGTCTCAAAGCGGCTAACATTCTCCTTTCCCTTCCTCCCCTACAACAAACACTCTGTGAGGTGAGTGAGGCTGAGAAACTTCAGAGAAGTGTGACTAGCCCAAGGTCACCCAGCAGCTGCATGTGGAGGAGCGGGGACGCGAACCCAGTTCACCAGATTACGAGTCTACCACTACACCACACTGGCTCTCAAGCATAGATGTGTATATATGGAGCAACACACACAGTTGTCTGCAATTTAGACTCTCTGTGGTGGGGCAGCAATGAGCTCCAACACTTCAAAATTTGCCATTAAACTACTTCCCATTTCATCTACGTGCCCGTACTTTGCTATTCAAGAATTTGCTCACGGATGCTGACAACTGAATCCTGAATGTAACAACAGATGCCCACAGCTGGTTTGTCAGAGAGGATGAGAGCTAGCATCTACCAGCTTCCTTCTCCATGCTGCTATGCATCCAATGACACTTAGAAAACATTTGTGAAAAGTCTTTCTCCAACTACTCAATTCCTACCTGTGGGACTTGCAGTGTTGCATGTTGTTCAAACTTAAAAGGACAGGAAAGAAACTAACTATACTAAGGTGTTTTTTTCAATCTGTTGTGGCTCGTTTTCCTTCAGAGGTGTGTATGGCCTCTTCTGTAGAGATTTTTGGAAGGTTTTTTTAAATTCTTCTTTTCCAAAAGGCTTTTTCCACAGAGTTGTATTGCAAAATACAGCTAATGTGGCTGCCTTATTCAATTTTGATTATTTTGGAACATTCTGTTTATTGCACTACTATAATTTTGTGAGCCACCTTGGATGCGCCATGCCTAAGAAGGCAGCTTATAAATAATGTTTAAATAAATAAAATATAACAAATAAGATAAGCAATAGCAATCTCTTTTTTTTGCTGTTTATGTTTCATTCAGCATCTCTCCCTACAAAATATATTTTGTCCCCACCCCTTACAATGAAATAATTGAACTTTTGCTAGACATTTAGCTTTATTTGACTCTCTACAACGTGCAATTTGCTATTTCTTATTGACAAAGGTAATTTGGAATAATTGAGATATTAAGTCTAAATAGATACCAACACAGGAAGTCGGCCTGGATGCCGACTGGCATGGTATTGAATATCTATAAAGAAAGTGAAATGTTTTATATTTAACTCTTTTGTTTCCAATCATTAATTTTTAAATTAATCAGTCTACACCTAACTCGACAAAGGCTTTGTCAGCTTTCAACTGTAGTTCAATGTTGCCCTCTTCTGGATTGACAGAAGGAATAACTAGAATGTTCAAACCCTTTTAAACCTTAATTTAAATTGTAAATGTGTGTAGCTTGTAATTTGTGTTTGTGACACAATAGCTTCAGAGATACTGTGATTACAGTAATCAAATTACTTTAATCCATTTGTTCAAATCTATTATTTCTTTTAATTCCATTACATATTCAATACAGAAGAGCTTCTTATATTTGTGGATTGCTTTAAAAAAAACATTTTCTGTGGTGGCTAATGGCACATAATTGGAAGCACATAACATTCTGTGGTGATTGTGAATTCAGCTACATTTGAAGGAACTAATGGGGAGACCCAGCCAGATGGGTGGGGTATAAATAAATTGTTGCTATTAATAATAATAATAATAATAATAATAAAGCCAAATCAAACAGGTGTTGTGGTGGTGGTCAAACTCAAGGATTCATACCTCACAATTGCTCACTATTTCCAGCAATCATGGCCCTAAAATAACTTAGAGCAAGGGACTGTACAGTGGTACCTCGGGTTAAGTACTTAATTCGTTCCGGAGGTCCGTTCTTAACCTGAAACTGTTCTTAACCTGAAGCACCACTTTAGCTAATGGGGCCTCCCACTGCTGCCGTGCCACCGGAGCATGATTTCTGTTCTCATCCTGAAGCAAAGTTCTTAACCTGAAGTACTATTTCTGGGTTAGCGGAGTCTGTAACCTGAAGCATCTGTAACCTGAAGCGTCTGTAACCCGAGGTACCACTGTACCTTGGATGGTAAAATGTCACATCCATAACAATATAATTAATAGATAAGATAGAAACAAAGTTGAAGGAGTGTCCTTCATGAAATCCACCCTCTCCTCAAACTGAGAAATTGTTGGTTAAAATGTTTCCATTTAGCCTACAGGCAAGAATATTGCTCCCATGCTGGATCTCGACACATTAAAGAAGTGTTTCAGTTTAAAGTGTTGTAAATTTAAACAGGAAAAACAGGTAGAGAAAAACAGGACTCCATGTCACCACCTGGTGACACAATGTTGTATCGCACATACAACACATATCCATCGCTTTTTCTTTACCAGTCTAGAATCATAGAATCATAGAATCATAGAATCATAGAATCATAGAGTTGGAAGAGACCACAAGGGCCATCGAGTCCAACCCCCTGCCAAGCAGGAAACACCATCAGAGCACTCCTGACATATGGTTGTCAAGCCTCTGCTTAAAGACCTCCAAAGAAGGAGACTCCACCACACTCCTTGGCAGCAAATTCCACTGTCGAACAGCTCTTACTGTCAGGAAGTTCTTCCTAATGTTTAGGTGGAATCTTCTTTCTTGTAGTTTGGATCCATTGCTCCGTGTCCGCTTCTCTGGAGCAGCAGAAAACAACCTTTCTCCCTCCTCTATGTGACATCCTTTTATATATTTGAACATGGCTATCATATCACCCCTTAACCTCCTCTTCTCCAGGCTAAACATGCCCAGCTCCCTTAGCCGTTCCTCATAAGGCATCGTTTCCAGGCCTTTGACCATTTTGGTTGCCCTCCTCTGGACACGTTCCAGTTTGTCAATGTCCTTCTTGAACTGTGGTGCCCAGAACTGGACACAGTACTCCAGGTGAGGTCTGACCAGAGCAGAATACAGTGGCACTATTACTTCCCTTGATCTAGATGCTATACTCCTATTGATGCAGCCCAGAATTGCATTGGCTTTTTTAGCTGCCGCGTCACACTGTTGGCTCATGTCAAGTTTGTGGTCAACCAAGACTCCTAGATCCTTTTCACATGTAGTGCTCTCAAGCCAGGTGTCACCCATCTTGTATTTGTGCCTCTCATTTTTTTTGCCCAAGTGCAATACTTTACATTTCTCCCTGTTAAAATTCATCTTGTTTGTTTTGGCCCAGTTCTCTAATCTGTCAAGGTCGTTTTGAAGTGTGATCCTGTCCTCTGGGGTGTTAGCCACCCCTCCCAGTTTGGTGTCATCTGCAAATTTGATCAGGATGCCCTTGAGTCCATCATCCAAGTCGTTGATAAAGATGTTGAATAAGACCGGGCCCAAGACAGAACCCTGTGGCACCCCACTAGTCACTCTTCTCCAGGATGAAGAGGAACCATTGATGAGCACCCTTTGGGTTCGGTGAGTCAGCCAGTTACAAATCCACTGAGTGGTAGCAAAGTCAAGACCGCATTTTACCAGCTTCTTTACAAGAATATCATGGGGCACCTTGTCAAATGCCTTGCTGAAATCAAGGTAGGCTACATCCACTGCGTTCCCTTCATCTACCAGGCTTGTAATTCTGTCAAAAAACGAGATCAGGTTAGTCTGACATGACTTATTTTTCAGAAATCCATGCTGACTATTGGTGATCACAGCATTCCTTTCTAGGTGCTCACAGACTGTTTGCTTAATGATCTGCTCCAGAATCTTCCCTGGTATTGATGTCAGACTGACTGGGCGGTAATTATTTGGGTCCTCTCTTTTCCCCTTTTTGAAAATAGGGACAACATTTGCCCTCCTCCAGTCTGCCGGGACTTCGCCTGTTCTCCAGGAATTCTCAAAGATGACTGCCAGTGGTTCTGAAATCACATCTGCCAGTTCTTTTAATACTCTTGGATGCAGTTCATCTGGCCCTGGAGACTTGAATACATCTAGACTAGCCAAGTATTCTTGTACTATCTCCTTAGTTATTCTGGGCTGTGTTTCCTCTGCTGAATCATTTGCTCCAAATTCTTCAGGTCGGGCATTGTTTTCTTTATCGGAGAAGACTGAGGCAAAGAAGGCATTGAGGAGTTCAGCCCTTTCTGTGTCCCCTGTTTGCATTTCACCATCTTCTCCTCTGAGTGACCCCACTGTTTCTTTGTTCTTCCTTTTGCTACGAACATACCCATAAAAGCCTTTTTTGTTGCTTTTAACCTCTCTAGCAAGCCTGAGTTCATTCTGTGCTTTAGCTTTTCTGACTTTGTGTCTACACGTGTTGGCTATTTGTTTGAATTCCTCTTTGGTGGTTTCCCCCCTTTTCCATTTTTTGTACACATCCTTTTTTAATCTTAACTCAGTTAAAAGTTCTTTAGATAGCCACCCTGGCTTCTTTAGGCACCTTCCATGTTTCCGTCTCATTGGTATTGCCTGAAGTTGTGCTTTTACTATCTCCCTCTTAACAAACTCCCAGCCATCATGAACTCCCTTTCCTTTTAGTATTACTGTCCATGGGATCTCACCAAGCACTTCCCTAAGTTTTATGAAGTCGGCTTTCTTAAAGTCGAGAAATTGAGTCCTAGTATGCTTGGCTGCTCCTTTCCGCTGTATAGTAAACTTCAGAAGAGCATGATCACTCGCGCCTAATGATCCTTCCACTTCTACCCCACTAACCAGGTCATCAACATTGGTTAGGACCAGATCTAAAATGGCTGTTCCTCTTGTTGCTTCTCCCACTTTCTGGACAATGAAGTTGTCTGCAAGGCCAGTGAGGAATCTGTTTGACCTTATGCTCTTGGCTGAGTTTGACATCCAACAAATATCCGGGTAATTGAAGTCCCCCATTACTACTATCTCCCTTCCTTTTGCATGCTTGGCCATCTGTTCCAGGAAGGCATCATCTATGTCCTCCGTTTGGCTTGGGGATCTATAGTAAACTCCCACAATGAGGTCACTGTTATTCTTCTCTCCCTTAATTTTGACCCAAATGCTCTCACTTTGGCTTTGAGGTTCTAAATCTTGGATCTCTTCACAGGTATACACATCCCTGACATATAACGCCACTCCTCCTCCTTTCTTGTCTGGTCTGTTTCTCTGAAATAGATTGTATCCCTCCATTATTACATTCCAATCGTGGGACTTATCCCACCAGGTTTCAGTGATTCCTATTATGTCATATTTAGTTTGCTGTACCAAGAGGTCAAGCTCGTCTTGTTTATTTCCCATACTTTGCGCATTAGTGTACAGACATTGAAGTCCATTAATCATTCCCCCGTGTCTCTTATTTAAGGATTTTTTCCTCCCACCACTAGGTCTGCGTGCTGTTTGCTCCATTCGGTCTATGACATTTGGATGATCATCTTCATCAATTGATAGACTCCTACCTTCAGGAGCACTGTCTCCCTCCCCCACATTAGTCAGTTTAAAGCCCTCCTGATGAGGTTTCTGAGATTTTTTGCAAAAACATTCCTCCCAACCGTTGTGAGGTGCAGCCCATCGCTTGCCAGAAGTCCATCTTCAAGAAACTGCATTCCGTGATCTAAGAATCCAAACCGTTCCTGTTTACACCATTTGCGAAGCCAGTTGTTCACTTCCACTATTTTTCCCTCTCTCCCTGGGCCACGTCGTTCAACTGGGAGGACAGATGAGATGACAATTTGTGCATTTAATTGCTTCAATTTCCTGCCCAGAGCCTCGTAATCTCTTTTGATCTTCTGGAGGCTATTGCTTGCAGTGTCATTGGTTCCCACATGAACCAAGAGGAAGGGGTATTTGTCAGTGGGTTTTATGATTCCTTGCAGTCGTTCAGTTACATCTTGGATCTTAGCCCCGGGGAGACAGCACACTTCCCGAGACATCTTGTCAGGCCCACAGATCACTGCTTCTGTTCCCCTCAGTAGGGAATCCCCTATCACCACTACACGCCTCTTCTTAGGTCTGGTCGGGGTTCTTCCGTGAGCTGTCCGTTCCAAGGTCGCCTGCACATTCCCTGAGGACTGCCTTTGCTGCTCGTCTTCATATTCCTGATCGACTGTAATGAGGGAGAGATCCTCAAATGGAGTCTGCTCTTCGTCTTCCATGCTAGGGGAAAGGACCTCAAAGCGATTGCATATTTCTAAACAATCAGAGCGAACCCTGGGCCTCCTACTTCTTTGAGTCACGTTTCTCCATATATCTGGCTCCTGTGTTGGTGAACTAGCCTCCTTCTCAGGGGAGTCCCCTGTCTCCTCCTTGGTGGAGACGGTGTGCTCTGTTGCTTCCAAGAAGAGCTCCAGCTCTCTAATTCTTTGGAGCGTAGCTACACGTTCCTCCAGTTGCTGGACTTTGTCTTTTAAGAGGGCAATCAACATGCAATTGCTGCAGGTAAAGCTGTCTAGCTGAGTCCTGGTTTGTGACATTGTCGCATGGTCCAATCTGGTAGATTTTGTGGAGTCATCAAGAATGATTTCTTTTGTTTTGGCTTTATGTCACTATGTGGCCAAATTAACTGGTTCTGTGATATTGTAACATCATCATGGTGATCCATAATTGTTTGAGATAATCTTAGAAGGAAGTCCTTGTTTCAACTAAGTATTGATTGGGGAAAGCAGCAGCTGTGAGCAGTTGGTGTCCAGTGTATCAAAATCAAAAACAAGGGTGTATGTAAACTTTTCTCCAGACATCCACCTTTAAACCCCCAGATTTGATAGGTGATATTCTGTGACAGACCTGCATTTAATGAAATTAGCTGATATTCTAAAGGAAGCTCTTAGTAAGGATGAACATGTCAAATTACTTCTGGTGTTTGCCAAATTCACATGAGTTCACATATAAATCCATTTCATTTCTGCCTAATCTGTGGGTTTATTTTTATTTTTTTAAAGAATCTACATGAAAATACATATTTAAATAGCACAAGAATATATGCAGATGCATATTTTGAATGCTATACAACTCCCTCATCCCATCAGTGCAAGGATTCGTCTTGTGCAGCAGAACCTCCCCTCTTCTCTGCCTGTGTCCACCCTGCACCCTCCCCAAATTTGACTCAGAAGTTTAGAATTGTACCCAAAGGATAATCTAGTCGAACCCCCGGCAATGCAGCAATCACAGCTAAAGAATCCCTGACAGGTGGCCATTCAATTTCTGTTTAAAAACCTCCAATGAAGGAGAATCTCTGAGGTAGTCTGTTCCACTGTTGAACAATTCTTACTACCTGAAAGTTCTTCCTAATGTTTAGTTGGAGTCTCCTTCAAAGGAATTTTAATCAATTGGTTCAGGTCCTACTGTTGAATTGGCATAAAAAAGCTGGAGACATCTTCTTTGTGACAGTCTTTCAGATATTTGAAGATAGCTATCATATTAGCTTTCAGTCTTCTCTTCTGCAGGCTAAAAGACGCAGCTCCCTCAAACATTCCTTGCAAGGCTTGGTTTCCAGAACATTGATTATCTTGGTTGCCCTTCTCTGCACACGTTCAATATCCGTCTTAAATTGTGGTGCTCAGAATTGGATACAGTATTCCAGGTGTGGTCTGACCAAGGCAGAATAGAGTGGTACTATGAGTTCCCTTGATGAAGCCTAGAACAGCATTAACCCTTTTTTTGCTGCTGCATCACACTGTTGACTCATGAGAAGTGTGTGCTTTAACTAAGACCCCTAGATCCTTTTCACATGTATTACTGGCAATCTTATATTTATGCTGCTGGCTCTTCCTGCTTAAGTGCAGAACCTGACAATTGCCCCTATTGAAATTCATTTTGTTAGTTTTGGCCCAGTTCCCCAGTCTATTAAGGTCATTCTGAATCCTGATTCTATCTTCTAAGGTTGGTAGAACCCCCAGAACAGACTTGGGAGTGGGGTGAGGAGAATAGGGACAAGGGAGTTAGCATTATATTGGATTCCACACTCTATTACAATATATGCATTTCAAAGCATATTTTATCCCAATACATTTTGATACTTTTTTGAGCTCCAAACAGTATTACAAAATTCAGAAAAGTGCAAAATCACATTATCACATTACTCCAGGAGGTTCAGATCAGGGAATTTAAAATTGGAACTGACAAAAATAGAATTTGTCAGGAATCCCTAATATGTTAATCCCATTGCAAATGTTAACTCCATAGTAAAAGATGAATTGCAGTGATGACTTTGCAGTAACTCCTGTGTGTGCCATAATCAGGCACTCTCATGTTAAGCTAAGGTAGTGTAATAAACTTCAAAACAGGCCTTTGAACCAAGCCTGAATGCTGACAGTCATCTTGTGATATGCAAAAATTCACACAGTGTTTCACTGAGCACCATGTTCCAAATGCAAATTCTTAGGCATTTGAGAACTTGTGAACATCTGCAGATCAATCCACACACTCATTAAGAGAATAGTTATGCTCTCCCTTCCAGTGACAATGAACAATTTGGTATGAAGGAATGTCAATGAGAACAAAAATAGAGCTGAAATCTTTAACCCCCCCACCCCCCACCCCCGGATTGTGGAAAAGAGAGAACAAAAATACTAAACCAAGAGTGTGAATCACTTTGAGCATTGTTGAAGTTTACATCTGCATCCACATCCAAATTTTACCGCAATATGTAAAGCCAAACCTCATTCCCATGGATTTTAAATTTTGGGAGAAGCATAGATATGAAATTAGGGACTTGGAAATGTGTTTCTAAAGACTTTCCTTTGAGGAAGATGGGTGTTAAAAATCCAGCGAATAGCCCAGTGCAAACAGGGTCATAGGGGAACCATCCAGGGGAAACATCTGGAAGTAGTAAGGAAGGACACTGAAGAGAAAATCATAAGACAAGGCCAAGTGCTTGGTTGCCAAGGATGAAAACAATGTTAACAGTAAGAGAATTTCCTCCTTCCATCACAAAAGGAGGATTTTGTAACTAATACAGTTGTGTCGCCAAAGAAAGACAGCCTTCTCCCAGCAAATGTGTGCACAGCTGCTTTAAAAAGGGCATTGGAAAAGAACTAGTGGGAGTGGGGGCCGGATTTACATATAAGCTAAAGAAGCTATAGTTTAATGCCCCACTCTCTTGCCCTCCCCTCCAAATTAAGAGTATTTCACTATTAATATACTTCTTCCTAATTGTATTTCAGTTCAACAGTTAGTTTGATAAAATACATATTTTGTTACGTGCAAATGGCTTTAGATACCATAAATTACCATATAGCATATATTCAACACATACAAAAACAGCGACAATTTGTTGTTGACAAGCTGGACATATAAAGGGTCCCATTACCTTCAGTAGCTTAGGGCCTCATCAAACCTAAATCCGGCCCTGGGGAGATGCATCATTTAGGCTGCAGTTTGTCTGGGACAGGATGTCTTAATTAAATATGAGGATCATCATATGGAATCACCTGTATCTCTATCTCAGAAGATGGGTCTTTCTTTCCTAGAAAGCAGCATGAAAAGCCCACACTCGTAGGTGCCGTCCATTGGCAAACTTTCCCTCCCCTTGAGGGGTGTGTGAACTCTGATGCTGCAACAAACATGTTGAAAAAGTTCCTGAGCACAATTGCAGAACCATCTCAAAGTCACCAGAGTAGCATATTTGGCACACAGAAGAAGCTTTTAAAATTCCATAGTGGGTGGAGCGAAGCCCTTTTTAGTCCATACAGAAGGTTTAAAAAACGAGATGTGATGAAAGAGACAAATGATTTCTATAACCGGCACCTTGAGTCTGATGATCTTCCTTCACAATTTGTTCATGTGCCAGTATTCTTAAGCTTTGTAGGGAACAGATGATATATCAGCTTGCACAAAAGAGGCCAGCTGTAGATTCTGAAGTCAAAGACGCAATTATGTATACTTCAAATGCACCAGGGATCATTACTATACGGTTCACGAGAGGCCCCTTGTATAACATTTTCAAGAAATCTGGTAATTTAGAAGTTCTGTATACTCCAAAGCAAAAAAAGAAAAGAAAGAAAGATAGCAGCAGAGTTTAGTTGACAAAGTAGTTCTATTCTTTTTTTTCCCACATCTGTTGAGAAAGGCTTGCTTCATCTTTATCAGGCTGGCCAAAGCTAGTAATTATTATCTTGCCATTTTTTCTTCCTTTTCTTTCCCTTCTTGAACTGGCATAAATGTTCCCATTTAAATGAAATTCACTGTAGAATTTTTTTTTGAAGCTATAAAGCTACAAAATCATGATTTCTGAGAGCAAATCTATGGAGGTGATAGCATAAATGTGAAGCACCAGTTATATCTTAACACAAACTATGATTCTCAGGGTAGGATGCCATTTTCTGATTTGCCTCAGGTGGCAAAATGTCTTGGGCTGGCTCTGGGTGCAACTGAGGAGATTTCACCCCTCCCATATCCAAGAATCTGCTGATGTTCTCTGCTGATTCTCCAGAAAGGAGGGGGCGGTTTCTGCTCTCTACTTATTCCGCTCCAGCCTCACATCAAAGAGAGAGAGAGAGAGAGACTGAGTGTTAGAGAGAGATCGTGTGTATAGATAAGGTTGCGGCTAAGAGCAGCTGCAGACACTCAGTGCAGTTCAGCCTTTTCGTTTAGACCTCATTTAGCTCTGTACATAGTTGTGTATTATTGTTGTAGATAGAATAAAAGAAGATATTCTACAGAGCTGCTCTCCAAGTTGTTTATGCTCTGCTATACTCTGCTATACTCTGCTGTGCGATGACTGTCTTCTTGTTGGAGTGAATCCGGTGCTCACAACTCTAAGCTGTGAGTCCACAGCACTTTGACCTGTTCCTGTGCAGAAGGTGGTCTCTGGAAGTGCTACCCAGCTCGCCTAGCCCAGTCGGGGCTGAAGTGTATGAGTCCAGTCGGTGGCACTGGCTCAAGGGCGATGCTGACAGCAACCACCCTTCCTGACCATTGTCCATGCTTGCTGGGGTCTGATGCCTGGAAGGTGATGCTCAGAACACCTTGGGATCAAAGGGTGAGGAAAGCTGGGGTAGACAGACACGTCACAAAGAAAAGAAAAAGATGAAAATATAATAATAATAATAATAATAATAATAATAATAATAATAATAATAATGTTATTTATACACTGTCCATCTGGTTGGGTGTCTCCAGCCACTGTGAAAAGACAAGACTGTCCATTTTCTCCAAACATTGGGGGTGGAAGATGGGTAACAGAGAACTGGCAAAAAATGAGAAGAAACAGACAACCAGACAGTGTGTATTTGTTTACAGCTCTTCCTTTTTGCCAGGGCTTAGTGTCAAAACTAGTGCTTCACTTTCACTGAAAATGTATCTGTTGGCTCATTCCTCCCCAGGCTTTGTTTAGATTTGTTACATAAGACATGCTAAATCAATTCTCTGTCATGAGATACATTAATCTGCTGGATGCATCTAACCTGCCGTTTTAAGAAGGGTGTGTAAACCAGCTAATCGCCACTCAGGAACTAATGACTACGTGGAATCCTGCTTTCCATTAGTGTGGATTCCAAAAGCAGCTTTTCGTTGTTGTCGTTGTCATCACAAAAAAAGTGGTTTCTCCCACAGCTACAAAATTGCTGAACGGCAAAAGGCTGCATTTTCTGTCCTCTTATGACACTGTCTGAAGGATCAGCCATGCCGGTTTCATTTTGCATTTCCAGAAATGGAAAAGCTAGCTCAGCTCCCCACAGGAAAACCTTTCCAATCCTTGCTGGTAAAACTGCTTAATATATTCAAATTTACAACCACAGCAGGATTTTCAACATGCAGCCTAAATCTCTCTCTCCCTGCCCCCACCACAGCCACCCCCCACCACTCTGTTGGAAAAACAACCTCAGCTGATTCCCTTTACTATCTATAACAAGAAGCACAGGATACATTCACTGCAGAAATATTGTTCTTTGTTCACATGTAGTCTGAGACTTTAAAAAAAAAACATTTTAAAAATACTGAAAATTGGATATTAACACTGTTGCTGTCTTTGCTTTTTATGTGATTGGTGACTTAGTCAGTATCCTAAACCAATTCAGCTTGGTCACATAACCTGGCAACCAGGTGTAAATTAAGCTAGAAAAAGGGACAATATGTACCTCAAACTCTATTTTAAAATAATCTGGCTCAGCCTGAACTGGTGTGCTTTACCCTAGCTTAATTTAAGGCAGCATAATTTATGTTTCAAGGGACGTGGGTGGCACTGTGGGTTAAACCACAGAGCCTAGGACTTGCCGATCAGAAGGTCGGCGGTTCGAATCCCCGTGATGGGGTGAGCTCCCATTGCTCGGTCCCTGCTCCTGCCAACCTAGCAGTTTGAAAGCACGTCAAAGTGCAAGTAGATAAATAGGTACCACTCTGGTGGGAAGGTAAACGGCGTTTCCGTGCGCTGCTCTGGTTCGCCAGAAGCAGCTTAGTCATGCTGGCCACATGACCCGGAAGCTGTACGCCGGCTCCCTTGGCCAATAAAGCGAGATGAGCGCTGCAACCCCAGAGTCAGTCACTTCTGGACCTAATGGTCAGGGCTCCCTTTACCTTTAATTTATATTAGTTTCCCATTCTTAGGATTTCTCCTTTAGTGTGCATCCATAGTGCGCATATTGAAATCAGTGGGCATTACTAACTTACTAAATTTGAACAAATCTATTATGAATACAACTTAGTTGAATACTAACCCCATATCTGAATAGGCTAATGTGCAAATCACTCTGTTCTGCCAAGGGGAGTTGTCCTTATGCATCTGGAGGTAATAAGCACACTTTGCGGCAAAGTTTTACAAGTTCTATTAGCTACACAGCAAATACTGGACATAAAATGTTCATACACAATAACTAAGGCAAACTGCTAAACGTTTATTGGATCATAACCCAGACTATTTCATTTGTAGGTTCCATCTCCTGTCAAAAGTTCTATCACAAGATTTTGTCAGGACTTCCATCTAGGATGAAATCATCACAGGTCTCTGATCGCTTCGGTGCTCCAGTCTCCTGAATTTATATTATTTGGGCATGAGAATTTGGCAGGCAGCCATCTCCCTGTGGTCAGCCAGGGCAAGTACCAATGGCATCATCCCAGGTACCTCAAAGGCTTGGCAAGCTGCCCTCCCCACTATCAGCATGGAAATCACTGGCTCCTGTCATTCCCATGGGCTTGATCCTGCAAACCCATGAATTAATCATCAGTCTTGGCATTCATCCCAGACTGACCTCATGTACTAATAATTCAGGTTATGCCACCACCTTATCTTTAAAAATAAGCTCGCTTTCCATTATACGGCACTTTATACACTGTTATAATTAACCCCTTAAATGATGCCACCTAAAAGGTCCAACATGACTATTACGGTAAGCAGATTCAAGGTCTTTCACAGCCCCTAAATAAAGCCTTAAAGAGATAATTGCTGGATATTACATTATCACAATATCCTTCTGGTTATTTCCATACACGCTCTTGCATCATTCAGAAGATGTTTGTGAACTGACTCTGTGAACACACTCATAGTATAGGGTGATGTTATGTTATTGCGGTGGTGGAGATGATACTGAGCCTTATTAGGAACGGTAGTTCTGTTCCGAAACTTATTATAATACTAGAGGTGTCTTTAGTCAGTTGCCTTAAGATAGGAGATTTCTGACTTCACTTGTATTCTAGACAAATAAGCTCTTTTAAACAGGGACAGTATTAGACTCTTTAATAAGGCTAAGAATCTCATACCAAGGGAATAGCAAAAGAAAGTGTGAAAGAACTCTGAATAACAAGATGCACAAAACTGACCACCTGATATTTCTTTTTCATTTTTTGCTTGAATGTAAACAGAAAAATCTTTGGGGGCCTCCAGCCTGTGGAGCAAATTCCACACAGTAGACAAAGCTAATGACTCAGAAGCAGAACTGGGAAGCTCCAGCACCACTCCAAGTTTCGAAATTCACGCCAGTTTTCCAGACACTTTGTGATGCCTGCAAACCAAGTGTCTGTATACGCATAATTTGCACCTGAAGGCAGCCTTGCCATAATTTACAGCCAACAGTGTAAATTTCCCTGATCAAGAACACATCTGGCAGCCCAACAATGCCTATAAACAAAAAGTCCTTAGCCAATTTTGCGCAGAATCCGTATTTCACACAGAGGAATGTATATACCCCACAGAAACATAATCAAATGGCACGGAGACAATGGCTTATTCCAATTGCACCACGAACCACAGAAATTGGTTTCCAGCACTGGATCCAATCTATCCCTCAAATTTCTAAGAATCCTATTTTTAAAAAAGATTGTGCTATAGTTTCAGATTGAAACTGTGGCATCAATAACAATTCCAGACATTCAGTCCCCCCCCCCCCCCGTAATTAGAATTGCATGAAGGAGAGAAAGGACAGGCTGGCTGTTTTGGTGCTCATGTTCCACACATGGTTTTAAATTGCATGGTGAACTGCCATACCCAATGGGGGCCAGAGATGACAATGTAATGGAAGGGGGTGCAGCCACCCTCTTCTTCTCTGATCTCTCTCTATCACATAAAAAGAATGCTTGAATAATAATAATAATAATAATAATAATAATAATAATAATAATAATAATTTTATTTATATCCCGCCCTCCCCAGTCAGGACTGGGCTCAGGGCAGCTAACATCAAAGTATATAATACATTAAAACATAAAGTCAAACAATCAATTAAAATACAGCTTAAAATCAAGTTAAGATCAGAATGAAATCAGATGGCAACCCACGAATTATATCTATGAGGTTGAGGCAATTAAGTGCTCACCCACTCTTTTAGAGGATGGGTCAAACTAGATGACCCTCTCAGTCCCTTCCAACTCTACAATTTTGTCACACACACACACACACACACTGCAGGAAAATGCAATGGAGAAACCACTCTAACCTTAAAAAACTAATATCAACATTGTTAAGTCCTTCTCTGTAAGCAAGACTTTCCTTGACCCAACATTTCAGTTGGGCAATGTACTTGTCAGGAGAAAGAGAACTGATGAGTACAATAGATCGAAAAACCAGATCTAGCCTATGACCTCCATCTCTCCTGCTGATACAAAATAGCCAGGGATTGCATGGTATGGTATGGAGTGAAATACAAAACACTCCAGTTTTGTTTTATAAGGGACCTTTTCTGCACTCTTTCAAATATATATATTGTGGCAGCACTACTCACTTAATTCCTGACTCTTTTTTCTTTTAAAAAGTTCAGCAGGGATGAATTGGGAAACATGCCAAAAACAATCCCAGTAAAACAGAAATTCTGTTTGAGCAACAGTTCAATTGATGCAGGCATGTACAATGAAATGAGCAACAGCCTCCAACTGAATATTCTCCAGTTGACTGGTGAAATTCCTGGAGAAAAATTCTTTATATCAGCCAGGTTGTAATTTGCAAAAGTGTCACTGACAAGAAGACATGGCCATGATGGTTTGTTCTGCTGTTGCTGATATATTGTGAAAATTCTGGCACCTCCTAAAACGAGAAAGCCCAGCATTGGACAGACGATGTACAATGTCTACTAAGGCAGTCTTCTCAATATATCAAGGCTTCTGTTATTTCCCAAAGCTAAATGTGCGTCAAAGACATGAATTTTATTCATGTAGTTCAGCCTTCCATGGCCAAGAGAGATGAAGGGAGAGTGAACCTTTTGCCCTGAGTCAAAACTGGGGCTCTCTGTGTCTTCTCTGGATTAAGGAAGGGAAGAAGGCTCCCACTGGTACAATCCACTCATTGAGAAGAACAGTTGCACGGAGTCTCTGACTTGGATTGGGACAGGAGCAAAGAGTTCAAGACTCCATCCTTCATGTCATGATTTTGAACTGGAAGGCATCCTTGCTAGATATTTGTTGAAAATGAAAACATCAGCCATGCAAGGCCAGACAATAGGAATAAAAGCACACCTAGTTCGCCCTAGAACTGATGGTCTGTTTGCCTCTTCTTCCATCACCACCACTTTTTCCTCCCACTAATACTCAAGGAAGGCTGTAGTTCGGTGGTAGAGTACCAGTTTTCCATGCAAAAGATCCTGGATTCAATCCCTGGCATCTCCAGGTAGGTTCTGGGAGATAATGCCAGCATCCTGTTCTCACTGTGGCCAAAATGATGCTTGTGGGAAGACTGAAACTGGGATATGAATGCAACAGTGAATGCAATTTCTTAATACGTGGAAGTATTTTTTAAAAATGGACTGCAAGAAGATCAAACCTATCCATTCTTAAGGAAATTAGCCCTGAGTGCTACCTGGAAGGACAGATCCTGAAGCTGAGACTCCAATACTTTGGCCACCTCATGAGAAGAGAAGACTCCCTGGAAAAGACCCTGATGTTGGGAAAGATAGAGGGCACAAGGAGAAGGGGATGACAGAGGATGAGATGGTTGGATAGTGTTCGCGAAGCTACCAGCATGAGTTTGGTCAAACTGTGGGAGGCAGTGGAAGACAGGAGTGCCTGGGGTGCTCTGGTCCATGGGGTCACGAAGAGTCGGACACGACTAAACAACTAAACAACAACAACAACATTTTTTAAAAAGCAATAAAAATACAATTAAAAACCATACAGCATCTAACACCGGGTACTGAAACTGTAACAACAACAACAACAATTTTTATTATTTGTACCCCACCCATCTGATTTGTGACTAGTATGCTCATTTGCCTTCAGTAAATAATACTGGATGAAGCTGATTGCCTCTGAATTATTTTTTGGAACCCTGCACCATATTTACTCTGCTAAATAAGTGTTGTGACTTGCTCTGGATTGTTATGGAGCAAAACCACGACAGCCTCAGCCACTCTGGGCAGCTTCCAACAAATATAAAAGCATAGTAAAACATCAAGCATTAAAAACTTCCCTATTTATTTATTTTTTACAACAGGCAGAAAAAAAATCATTAGGAGATCCACCAAGACCCCCAGCAATTTACAAGTGGTCTGTGGGGACATTTGGGAACCACAGGACTACATGATCTTTGAGGTCCTTTCCCAATTTAGAATTGTATGCATCTGGAATCCCAACCTCAGAACATAGCTTGATGGGGTTCCTCTGCCAACAGAAGCTTTTTTTAAAAAAAAAAAACAGCTTGCCAATTGCAGTTATCAAGATGAAGGAAAGAGCTTTCTAATGTGCTGTTTTTGAAATCATGTTTTATGGCTCCAGTCAAAGAATTTTAAAAAGGTAATGGAAATCAGATGATCCACTGTTAACAGCAATTTCCAGGCATGACCCCAAAACTGATACTATTATTTGTTTTACATTGAGCATATTATCTTTGTTGTGGACAGGCTACAATTACTAGTTGTTTATTTTACACTTAACAGAGCTTTTCAATGCTTGCCATGGTAATTTTTTTAGCAACCACTAAATGAATTAAATTAAGACTATTATTGTAGCATGTTTTGCTTGACAGTTGTACCCAGTTTGCATTCTTGACGGCAAGATCAAGCTAACCCAAAGGTGTACCAACATTTATTTTATTTTATTACACAGCTCAGTTTGATAAAAAGAACTTTGATATATTTATTCCCACTGTTAAAGTGATTCACATTAACAGTGGCCACACACACACACACACACACACACACACACACACACACACACACAACTTTTGGCATGTCCAAGGGCTTAGTGAGCATAATTTTGACTATAAAATCCAGAACAGCTACAAAGGGAAATTTTTCAAGAAAAAAATCAGTTCAACAGAATATTAATGTGCACTTCTTTGCATTTGTGCTTAAAAAGACAAATAAACAGTGTTGGGAAGTCACTGAAGAAAGACCCAGGCATTTTCTTTGGAAAATTAGATGGACTTTCCCTATGGAACACTGGTTAGAAGACTTCTAGGTCAAGAAGACAGTGGTAGCACACATGTCCAGTGATGAGGAAGGACTCTTCTTTTCCTCAGATTCTGGTCACATCTACACTATACATTTAACTCTTATATCACTTTAATAGCCAAAACTTCTCCCAAAGAATCTGTAGTTTGTTAAGGGTGCTAAGAGTTGTTGAGAGATCTTTCACGAACTACAGTTGCCAAGGTTTAGAGCTATTTCAATTTTTACCTGTGCTGGACATGCACATGATATCACACAACTATTTGGTCATTATTTGTTTTATGTTCTATTTTGAAGAAAGTTCTGTGAGTAAAGCTTTTGGAACATATTTATGGATCTGGGCAATTTTTGTTCCAAGAGGAGTCAGCTTTTATTCATCCAATTGCTTCAAGCTACACAATATTAATATCTGAAATAGTTTTATCCTCATGGAATAAGACCTTCTCATGGTTTATTTTGATGCATCTTAACCTTTAATCCAGAAGCTACCATTTCCTTGATTTGAGCATCTCCGGGCACATGCTTTAAAAAAATGCCTTGTCAAAGCTTTCGTATCCTAAAGGTTGTTAAATAGCCAGCTGCCCTAAACTGGTGAATGTAGAGTTTGTCTTTTGGAGGTGTTTCACAAAGAATAGTTGGGAAAAGATTTGCTGGGGTCATACAGAATGCTGTGCTTTGAAGCAGATGGTTAGACTAGATGGTCTATTGGGCAAAGATCTGGGTTAAAGGAACAACCCATCATCAAATGTTAAAAGAAAAAACCCCTGACAATTATCTGCAGATCTGAAGTGGACAGAGGGTTACTCTTGTCAACCCAACATGCAGAGCAATTGAAAGCAGCGGGCCTAACGTATAAAAAAGACTAATGCCTGTTAAATACTGCAGTCAATGAAATAAGATTATCAAACAGAAAGCAAATGAAAGAGAAATTCCAGTGGAGTTGATTTTAAGCATCAATGACAAATCCGAAGAAGTGTGCTCAAGCCTGGGGAGAAGGAGTTGCTGGCAATAAGCCTGGGAAAATGAGATTAACAAAGAAATTTCTCAAACGGTTAACAAATTTAGCAAGTGAACCGAAATGCAACTAGACTGAAAATACAGCGTGTTGTATTCAGAATGAGAGCAGTTACTTAGTTCTAAATGGAACCCTAGCCAGTAATCTGGCTGCTGCAATTTGGATCAGTTGATGTTTCCGAGCTGTCTTCAAGGTCAGCCCTTTATAGAGTGTGTCGCTATAATGCAATGTGGAGCACAAGGAGTACAGTGGACAAGTCACCTCTGTCCAAAGGGGACTCTAGCTGGTGAACCAGGCATAGCTGAAAATAGGCACTCCCAACTACTTAGGACACTTTGGTCTCCAGGTCTGTGCTGGATCCGGGAGCACCCACAAGCAACAGACCTTCACATTCAAGGATAGTACTACACTATCCAAAACAGACTTGTGTTCCCACCTCATAGACCTGAGAACACATAGCACCTCTGCTTTTCAGGATTCAGCTTCAGTTAATTGACCCACAGCCAGCCCTTCACTGCCCCCAAACCCTGGTCTAGCACCTCACTTGCTTCAGATGGAACAGAAAGATGGTTGAACCTGCGTCCCTCAATAGTCATTTATGGTTACATTCATGATATAGTCATGTTCTTGCTAATGCTCCAGTTACATTTAGCACTCATGTTTATATTTAGTGTGTGGCTTGTTAAAATAGTTTGTCATACATGTTGCACTGATCTATTTGCAAACTGAAAATGTTTGTGTAACTTTTCCTACATCCCTAGAAAGGGTTACAGCGCTGCCTCCTCCACAGAAACAGCATCAGGAAGGAAAGTTTCACTCCTACTAATAGATTCAGCAAAATGAATAAGAATCATGCATTTAATTATTTGGTTCTCTGGATCTATCCTCTGTAATAATGAGCTGAAAAAAATTCTCATTACACCGAGCACTGCATTTTACTACAGGATTTTAATTACTGCAAATCAACATGCAGAGAAAATCTTTAAATATGTAGAAAAAATTGATTGCAATTTCAATATTGTGCTTTCCCCCTCCAGGCTTAGGAAGCCATGCCAAGTCTCAATTGAATTTTAATATATTCTCTCCACTAAAATCATTTGTACGGTTAATTATTGGAAGGAAATCTTTTCAGATGACTACAAACTTTGCCCAATCACCCTATCCAGCAAGAGTGATCAATACACGTAGACTGGATTCTCGCTGAATGCAGTTCCATAAAAGGGAAAATTGCTGAGTGAAAGAAGAAAGAAAAAAGAAACTTCCACTTACCACACCTCCTGAATTGTGTCCTCTCAGTGCAGTTTCATGATGGTCTGGTCAAATCTGCTTTATGGACATTCTATGAACCTGTCCCTGTCCCTGGAGCCAATTGCTTGCACAGAGTGGCTTCTTGTTGGCAAGGCTTGGTGAAGACCTAGAGAAAAGTTTGGTGCTTCTGGTCTGTACCGATATAGGCTAAGGCCCAGACTTATGCAGAAACATGGGAAGGGTACTTCACAGCTATCTTGCTGAGGAAACAAAGAGGTCAGTGTTAGTTCTGACAATATCAACAGGAATAGGAGCAACCTCAAGAACACTTTCCTTCTCCTCAGCACATGGCCAGCAGCATGGGAAGATCTTACAATGGAAGAACATGCAATGAACAGCCTGTTCAGTTATTTTAGAAGAGGTCAACTTATTTCATGGGTGTTTTCAAAATTGAGGTGCTGTTTGTAGTGCCTTTGTTCAATAATTGCACTGCCTTACTTGGATAGGGACAGGCAATGTTGTACAGGGAATAGGGTATCAGATACAGTGTATCTGAAGAAGTGTGCATGCACACGAAAGCTCATACCAAGAACTAACTTAGTTGGTCTTTAAGGTGCTACTGGAAGGAAAAAAAATTTTTGTTTTAGGGAATAGGGTGTTGGACTGGATCTGCAGAGGCCTAGATTCAAATATACACTCAGCCATAAAGCTCACAGAGTCACCTGTTACCCATTAATCCCCTTCAGAAGGATGAGTTTGGTTTTTTAAAAAAGGAAAATAACTTTTCTCACATAACTTCTCTTGAAGAAGTGTAGGATATACAAATATGATCATCGATTGTTTTCTTTAGAGTCAGACCATGCAGAAATTTAAACTGGAGGCCAGTTTGTGTCTCCAGAAATTTGAGTAACAGATACTCATTACTCTCCTGTGGGGAAACTGGCAAATATTTTCAATACAAATATGTCCTATATAAATAATCTTGCTCTTGGAAAGCTCTCTCAAGAAAAAGTCTAATATAGGAAAGGGGTCAATGGAACTTTGCGGTGGCAAAATTCGGCAGCCTATGAAGAAACTCTATGCCCAAGAAATATATATTGAGGATAAGATAGAGACTAGCTGACAGGACTTGATTTACATGTATCTCTTCTTCTAGATGTCAAAGCCATTCATTCATTTATTTATGTTTGATATTTGCAGCCAGTTTCATACAGTTGACATTTAAAAAAGCACACACTCCAACAAGGAAGTTTGTTGCTTGTTGTGTGTGAGCTGCATGACAAAACAGAGCATCCCATTGGTCAACTTTTTGGATTTCACAGCCAACTTCCAACTCATAAGATCCCTGGCCTCAGCTAATCCTTATTTGGAGATTTTGTTTTTGTTGATCATCAGTAAATTGAAGGTCAGTCGGTTTTCATCTCCTCCTGTACTTGCATTTTACAACATTGTACTTGCATTGCTAGACAATTTCCTTAAAAATAAAGTTTGATTTAATTGGAGGAAGTGAAGTATGACCCTGGTTGTGCAAAGAAGAAAAGGCATGTGAATGATTTTCAGCAAGAGGAAAGCTGACCTGTTTGTGATATACAACACTTTGAAATAATAAAAATAAAAAAAGTTTTACTTGTTATAGATGCACCCAGTGATGCTTATTATGTTGGAAACAATTAAAAGGCAAGTCTTAGCCCAAGTGGGATGTGCTGTGTAAGTAAAACTAAATCCTAATGCAGACATTAAGGTTTAATCTGTAGCAGGTTGTAGAGTTGTGTGTTCCTTCTTGAAAAATTGTTCTACTTTACCTTCACATCATGTCTGACATTTCTTAACCCTGCTGAAAACGAAGGAGACTTCCAAACCCCTTTTCAAAACTGACTTTTTAACAGACAGTACAGTAAAGCCATGAAATATAACAAAAATATGGAAAAATGGTTTGGAAAAGCTTTTTTTTTTGTAGTTATTGGGTTGAACACCTGACTCCTTGCTATTAAGTTTAAGCTTGTTTACTTAGAAAACTTCACCACAATGCAGACAAAGGCACACACTTTTAAATACTATTGATTTTATGAGAGAGTTAAGTGTGTATTTAACTTTCTCAGACTGAAAAACCAATGGAGCTGAAAACTCCCTTACTGTGGGTGGACCATGCCCCTGAATTTGTTCAAAATAAACCAAGCAGGAATAGGCAGGTAGCAAAAATAAACCTTGCAAAATTGATGTGGTTCTTCAACTATATTCCTTCCGTACCTTTTCTGGGCATTTGGTCATGCAATAGTTCCATTCATCTGTTCCTGTGGAAACTATGAAACTTTCATATTGGATCAGAAAATAACTTCTTTGAAGTTATGGGAGGATTCTGATTTTCTTCTCCTCAGGAGCCCTAAATAGAAATGCATTCTGCCCCACCTCCCCAATGCTGTGGCTTGGTTCCTTTTAGATTTAAAATAAATACAGAGGAATGATTTGCTTTTAGTTCACAAAAAAATTCAAGAATTTATTTTGCTCACCCTATTCCTAAAGCTCAGATAAACCAACACTGTGTAAACTCAACCTCTATATTTTTAAAACTCTGTATAGGTGTAATGTCTGCTCATATTTTTATACATACTCATATTTAAATAGAAACGAAATGTACCAAACATAAATATGTACTAGGAATATAACTGCAGTCATTAAAATGAATTTTTCACATAAGCCATGGGGAACCTGTGGCCCTCCAAATGTTGTTGAACTACAACTTCCATCATCCCTGACCACTGTTTCCCTCTTGTCTTTCATCATGTCTGGAAGAAGTACAGAAGCAAAGGCTGATCTAGGGGAACACAACCAGTTTGGTTGCATCAGGCACAGCGCTTCTGGGGTGCTGCAGCGAGTGCTGCAACTACAAAGTTCACTGGACGGTGAGAGGCAGGGGGCAATGGATTTTGGCCTTGTGTAGGACATCACTGAAATTTGAGGTGCCAAGGTCCACCACTGACAAAAGTCTTGAGTTTAGAGAGTGGAGGCATCCATGATCCTTGCATCTGGAACCTTTCTAGAGCATGGTTTTGGTGCAGTTGCACAGACTTGAGTAATGATATGAAGGACTGGAAGCCAGCAAGGAGGTCAGCTTAGCCATTCCCCATCCTCCCTGCCCCTCTTTTTCTGTTTGCTACTTACCTAGAAGCTGTGGAACAGATTAGACCAGATAAAGAGGTTTTCTAAGGAGCTTGCTGCAGAATAAATTTGACTTGAGGACTGCAGGTTAAAATGTCATATGTGGTGACCATGGAATTACAACTTTGTTTTTATTTTATTTTTAATTTTTTTAAATCAGGTTCACAGCATCCATTTGGAGTCAAGGCCAGAAAAGTGGCAGACCTAAGGCATCTGTGCCAGGAAAACATGAAGACTTTTCCTGCTCCTCACCTTCCATCCTAAGCCAGTGCAAGCAGCAGGGATCTGGATGTGGCAGCAGATCAGCCATTCTGCCAAGCCTTGAGCCTCCCCACCAAGTATTAAGATTGCACCCTCAAAGTCATTTGTGAGGAAGTGATGCCAGGCAGGCCAATAGTTCCGCCTTTTGACTACATTGGGGGATTTCTGTACAGTGCATAGTTAAACCCAGGCACTTGGTCCCACAGGAGGCAGTCAACGACATCAACTTGGATGGATTTGAAAGAGGATTGGGCAAATTCATGGAGGATAGGCCTATAAATCGCTACTTGCCATGATGGCTATGCTCTGCTACTGTGGTCAGAGGCAGTAATAATAATAATATTTTTTTTTATTTATATCGTGCCCTCCCTGGCCAGGGTGGCTAACACCAAAAATAAATTACAATAAAATGTAATAGGAAAACAAACAAACAAACAAAAACAGTTAATTAAAATACAGCTTAAAATGCAGCCTCATTTTAGTAGTAGCCCATAAATAAAGACCATAAAGGGAGGAAACATCAGATATTCACCCGAGCCAGCTATCCATGCTGGTCCTACATGGGCCAGCAAAAAAGCCAAGGGAAAATTTATATACCAAATCCCATATAAGGGGTCAGAGTGAGTCCAAGCCAGGTGGAACAGCTCCGTCTTGCAGGCCCTGCAGAAAGATGTCCCACAGGGCCCTAGTCTCTTGTGACAGAGCATTCCACCATGTCGGGGCCAGTGCTGAAAAGGCCCTGGGCCCTAGTTGAAACTCCTTGAAGCTTGGGACCTCCAAAGTGTTGCTATTTATGGACCTTAAGGTCCTCCGCGGGGCATACCAGGAGAGGCAGTCCCGTAGGTATGAGGGTTCTAGTCTGCATAGGGCTTTAAAGGTCAAAACCAGCACCTTAAACCTGACCCTGTACTCCACCAAAGTAATGCTTCTGAATACCAGTAATGCTGGAAACCACAGGAGAGGGGAGTATTCTTGTCCTTGAGTCCTTCTTGAGGCTTCCCCTCAAGAATCTGAGTGGTCACTGTGAGTACAGGTTTACAGCATAAAAATACAAAATGAGAACACAAAATACATGATAAAACAAAGCAAAACCAATAAACCCTCCTCTCACAAACACATTTAAAATGCCATAGAATGTTAATCAGCCAAAGGCCTGGTTATAGAGAAACATTTTCACATGGTAACTAAAGGTACCTAAGCTGATCCAGCAAGTTCTTATGTTCTAATGTTCATTTATTTTTCTTGAGCAAAACAAAATAACACCTGTGGAACATAATATATTGGAGCCCTGCCTGGAATGGTGATTGGCAGTGGTGACTGAGTCCCTGTCAGGGAAAAAGGTAGGGAATAAATTATTAAATGATAATACAGTGGTACCTCGGGTTACCTACGCTTCAGGTTACAGACTCCGTTAACCCAGAAATAGTGCTTCAGGTTAAGAACTTTGCTTCAGGATGAGAACAGAAATCATGCTCCAGCGGGACGGCGGCAGCAGGAGGCCCCATTAGCTAAAGTGGTGCTTCAGGTTAAGAACAGTTTCAGGTTAAGAATGGACCTCTGGAACGAATTAAGTACTTAACCCGAGGTACCACTGTACTGACTAAATGGCTGTTTGGTGGCTATGCAGACCATAGGGCTCTGAACTTTGGAACCATTATTATAAAAACAAATGTATTTTGAATGACTAAATGCAGAAGCAAAAGTATACATCATAAATCACTCATACTGGGGGGGGGGTGTGCAATGTAAATAAAATTGTTCATTTTAATTTGGGAGCTCCAACAGTTAATCATTAGGGCCTGCTCAAACAGTCTGAAGCACTTTGCCTGGAGTTCAGTAGAGATTGTTTTAATAAATACAGTTCTTTTATGGTAGCTCAGCTAGGTGGGCCACCACAGAGTGCTGCGCTACCCCAACAGATCACAGTGTAATGCCAAAAATAACCTCATGAAAACAAAGATCACTTTCACGATCACACAGAGATGTTTGAGTTTCATAACTTGCAGCATAAAGCTTATTAAAAGAGGCCAGTCATTTGGTAGAGTTCACATTTAAAGGAATCTGGCCAGAGCTGAGAATCCACTAAACCAGCACTCTTTTGCAGTCTGTAAACTAGGAAATTGTAAACTAGGAAACAACCAAGCTGCCCTGAAAAGTAGGTTAGGTTTCTTCTTACTGTAGATTTCAGCAAGCTAGACTACTGCATATTTTCCACAGTGGTGGCTGTTGATGGGGGGGATGCAAGACAAACAGCTTTTCTGAAAAGTAAAACGTTTGTTAAGATGTAAAACATTTGTCAATTTACCGAACACACTCCAAAATGTAATAAAAGCTATCATACTCTGCTTATAAAACAGAAACCAAACACTGCATATTTTTAAAAGCAGACACACCAAAAACTTTTCTTAATTTAAGACTTCTTTATTTTCCATAAAACTTAGAAAATCTGTGCATTTTAGCACCTCAGGTTTCATGCTTCAACATTCTTTTTTTTTCAAGTGTAACCTTTAAATTACAAACAGTAGGCACAGCAGGAATAATTTTAAACTGATCCCTTAAAAAACAAAGGCAAGTCAAAACCCTGCACGTTTTATAAAAGTGCAACTTCAACTTCTTGATCTCCTGATACAAAATTCAAGTAAGAGTAGACAAATTTGGTTTCCCAAGACATCTTGGTATTAGGAAGTTTGCAAAAAGAGAGCTTGGATTTCCAGCACTGAACTGATGAAAAGAAAGTTGCAGAATAGTTCCCAGCCTGATCAAAGGACACTTGGTGAGAAGAAAAGATTTCCAAGTTGAGGATTTCTTCTTTTAAAGGCTTTTTTTAAAAAAAGTACCCATATGTGTATTTTTGCCAATGCTTTGCATTTATCTATCATTCACTTCTTTCTTAGAAGAACATTCATAGATAGCTGGATATGCAAATATTTCTTTCTTTAATCAAGATATGTACAAAAGACATATTCATAGTTATTGTAATGGATGGAAAACCCACGTGAAAAGTTTTATAGATCATTGGCATCAATGATTTTCCCCTTTCCTTTTAGACTCCCTTTTCACAAGGGAGCGAAATTATAATTATTTAACTTTGCAACTCAAGGCTCAGATCAGATGCTTGAAGGTTTATATTATTTTTTAACAGTTTGGGTTTCTTTTCCTGCTCATTCTTTTAGCCCAAAGCAAAGCAGCAATCTAGAAGAAGTTTCTTTTGTCACCATCTTCTGGGAGTAGAACTATAAATAAGAGTTTGTCATAGATTGCCAAACGTTGTCTGTAACAGGCCAGGGAAATAAGATTAAGGGTCAATAAATGATACTGCGATGTATCTTGTTCCTTTCAAAATGGGAAGTCCTTCATGTAAATGGGTAAGTCTTCCTGGATGCATGAAACTCCATCCTTTCCTGGGTGATTCTATGGAGCAGTTGTACCTCAGAAATTTGCATCCACCTCCCTATAAAAAATCAGAAACAAAAGTCTTTAAATCACCATCTGGCAGAAATCGATAGACACTGGGAGGGTTTTTTGGTATAAAGCCCAAGACAATAATCAGAAGTACAATCAATCCCAAGTGTATTAATTTACACCAGGAATATACTGCATTTGAACAATAACACACCTTAGCATTTCCCCATTCTAATTCATATATAGGTCAACCTCATTGTGGAAATTGCATGATAGATGATACTGGCCCTCTTTGCATCAAATACTAAGTCAAACCATGCCTTAACATCTGTGTTCCAGGAGCAAAGGTTGCAGCTACTACTACTCACCTGATCCTGAAGTTGTTCCACCCAGGCATGAGCCATGGTTTGGCTTAGTGTTGTATTCAAACCTGGGTGTGTAGTTTATCTATCCCAGAAAACCCACAAGCAGTTAACCAAGAACAAACTTGGGTTACAACTCATGGTTTGTCCGGAGTGAAACAAATCATGAGCCCGGCTTTGGATGTAGCACTAACACAAACTATGACTTAGTGCTGGATAGCACAGCAGCAGCAGCAGCAGCTGTGATCTGCATGCCAAGAATCAACACATGTGCTTGTTTATGCTAAGCCAGGCTTCCTCAACCTCAGTCCTCCAGATGTTTTTGGCCTACAACTCCCATGATCCCTAGCTAGCAGGACCAGTGGTCAGGGATGATGGGAATTGTAATCTCAAAACATCTGGAGGGCCGAGGCTGAGGAAGCCTGTGCTAAGCCATTGTTTGGTTTAGCGTTACATGCCAACCAGGTCAATAGCTTTTCTAGTCTAGGCATCAGTAGTGGGAGGTCGCTAGGCCTACTCCATCCCTTCAAATGCTGTATCTGAAATCAGGTAACAACCTAGAGGAAAAAGATTGGAGGGGGTGGTTTCCAAGGCAACAAGTCATACCACTTGGAGAGACAAGGGAACTTTGCCTCTATTCCTTAAACCACCCTGTGCAAAACTGAGGGATGTGGTATCTACTTTGTTTTTACTGCTGCCATGTGCCAGCTACTGCAAATCATTCTGCAATCTACCTTCTGCTGGCCACTGTCTTAAACTATTTGTAACATGATCCTTCAAGAAAGCAATTTTTTTGGTGAGGGATCTGCTCCATCTCCTCCTCCAACAAGACACTCCTCAGAGGAAAATATTTCACCAGCCATACAAAATAATCCTATCACTGATTTCAATACTGAATACAGCTGTCTGCTTAAACTGCCGTATCACCGCAGCTTGATGCAATTATACTGTCACTGAAAGAAATGCTGTTCTAATACTTTAAAAGAACCAAGAATTATCATTGTGGTGTCATTTTCTTATTTGGGACTTCTAAGCAAGCTTAGTGGGAAATGAGTCAGAGAAGTTGAAAGCCATTGCTGGAATAAACAGATTTGCTCCAAACATACTTCAAAATCTCTTCCCACTTTGTTGAGAGCTATGTTGATAGTAAATGTTGAGGAGTCGTGATGAGGTCTGAGGGAACGTTGTCTCTCAGTAGTGTATTTCACAACAAAATTCAGCAAGGCATGGCCCTATAAAGAAATAACAGGACAGTTAAGAAAGGATAGCTCATGGGAATCCCTCAAGCCTACTCCCTGTGATGATAAATATCTGTGATTTACTGTCATGGATCTCCTCCCACCCACTGTTTATAATAACTCCTTCACTTCCAGATGTCCTCAACTTTTGTCTCTCTCTTCCTTTTTTAAAGATTCTGAGCCTGCAGACACAGAGTTCACCTAGCACATACTTCATAGGAAACTACTGATAAATGGAATAAATAATACTTGCCGTCTAATTTTGGCTCCTGAGCATGAGAACATAAGAAGAGCCTACTGGATCAGGCCAACAGTTCATCCTAGTCCAGCATCCTTTTTTCACAGCCGCTAACCTGATGCCTGTGTGAAACCTGCACACAGGACTCAAGCAAAAGAGTACTCTCGTCTCCTGTGCTTTTCAGAAATTAAATAATTTGCATGGTGCAGAAGCTGAAGTAGGGATAGGAGAGGCATGAATAGCTCTCCTAGTCTCTGCAATGCCCCCTCATGTTGCTTGCATGTTCTTGGTGCATCCACATTGGCAGAAAGACCTGTGGGGTGGACATACTGGGTCTGTCATGACTACTCTGTGTTTGGGTACTGCACCTGTGCTTGAGCCTTTAAGTCTTACTTTTTAATAACCATTTTAACCTACCTTTGTATAGTAGCCGGCAAACACTTTTAGTGTTACAGGTGCTATGTATTCTCTAATGAAATGTAGCCACACGCTTTCCAGCCCAATTTGTTTCATGTGAATGTCATCAGTTGGAACATTTTCATATCCTCCAGAAATGCGGCTGTCCTAAAACAAGACATCACAGAGATGTTCAGATACATAGGGCATAAGGTTATGTTTTCAAATCATATGGGACACTTTGTAAAGTAGCACATGTCTGTCTAATTCTAAAGCTTTCATACTCCGGTACCTTGAGACACATCCCAGTGAACAAATATACTCGTCGTACGGCTTAGTTTATGGGACCAAAATGGCAATCTCTTCTTCCATCAAATGTATTGTGTAAGGAATTGGTACAACAATACATTGTTTTGTTCACCAGATAATTCAGTAGTGGCTGAATGCATCAATAGATGTTTCATTTAAAAAAAACAGCACTTGAAACTACAGCTGATTATTAAAACCATCTTAGATTAATGAAAAGGAGCTTTTTAATATACAGAAAGTGTAAACTGCCTTACAATGTTGAAGAAAATAGTAAAGATGTCCTTTCTTTTATCATTTGTTATAGTAAGCAGGGACGCGGGTGGCGCTGTGGGTAAAAGCGTCAGCGCCTAGGGTTTGCCGATCGAAAGGTCGGTGGTTCGAATCCCCGCGGCGGGGTGCGCTCCTGTTGTTCGGTCCCAGCGCCTGCCAACCTAGCAGTTCGAAAGCACCCCCGGGTGCAAGTAGATAAATAGGGACCGCTTATTAGCGGGAAGGTAAACGGCGTTTCCGTGTGCGGCTCTGGCTCGCCAGATGCAGCTTGTCACGCTGGCCACGTGACCCGGAAGTGTCTCCGGACAGCGCTGGCCCCTGGCCTCTTGAGTGAGATGGGCGCACAACCCTAGAGTCTGTCAAGACTGGCCCGTACGGGCAGGGGTACCTTTACCTTTTATAGTAACATAACTAGACCCACCCTGGGACCTCATGCTGAAGAGTAAGAAACTCTAAGTAAGAAACCGAATAAATAAAAAAATCACAATCTAACCCTTTATCAAATTTACAAAGTCAAACTGTCATATGGATTTAGATCTAAAACTAATTGTGTACTTTGAGGTAGATGTATTATAAATGGACTTGTAACAAAAATAAAACTGTATCTCCATTATTTCTATAATACTGTCATCATTGCATTGTGCTTGGTATTTTTTCCATAAATAAAAATAGTGACATAAAAGCAAAAGTGTTTTTTTATAAGGTGGCCCAAAACTCTTAATATCACTGATTAAAATGAGCCCTAAGCTTCATTTGCCAATCTAAAATTAAATTTTTCAGTCCTGATGGAAACATTGGGCACAATCCTGTCCCAACGAACTCCCCCTTAGATGAGTGTATGTGTGTACCTGCAATGACAGTCCTATGGGTGCCTCCCACAGGGGACATCTACATGTGCATTGTGCTCACCTTTTGTCAGTGGTCCATGCTTTATTTTCAAAAACACCCATATAAAAAATAAATTAAAAGAAGTTTCCATCTATTATGCTTACATGGTGTTTTCCACCTGACCAACGTCCATAATGTTCCATCTCCTGGACCAGTTCATCACAGGCTGTCTCAGAAAATATGGGGAACCAAAACACATCCGGACATGGCTATAGGTGGGAAACATAAACCTGTGTGTTAGCATTTTGTGCTCCTTTGTGTGCCAGATAAAGCTGTTGCATAGCTTATGCTTTACATCTCTGAATCTAAGGAGGAGGGCTGCAGGAATACTTGGTCCATCACTACAGCAACTAGTTTCACCCCTTTGATTTTGTTTTGTTTCTTAAATGTCATTTCTTGTCTTTTAGGTTGTGGATACAAGAGTTATGCAGCAGTTGCTCTGCATCATGCACTTGGCCAGCTACGTAAGAGAAAACACAGCAAAATCTCTAATTATCTGAAAGGAGAAACCATTTCAGTGGCTGCTTGGGTCAGTCACTGTAGAGCAGTTTCCTCTCATGTGCCCACAAATACCCACAGCAGAAGGTTACATTTGTACTGATCTACCCAGTGTTCCCATATTTGAGGAAAGGAACATTTTCGGCTGTGGTAATTTGGTTTCCCTAGCAGGACTGGCACTACAATGTAGTGAAGAACAGCTGCCCAGGCTTCCAGCAACCCCATTTCTCCAAGCTTATGGGACTCTTGATGCTAACCTGCTGATTCTTCCCACATACACATGAGAGAGAGAGCACAAATTAGCATGGCATGGAAAGCCAAGTCTGTTGAAGAAGAAATGGTTTTTCAGTGTCAAAGCAGAGAAGTATTGGGCCACCCCAACCCCAGGTGGTTTCCATTATTAGTGGTGCTGCTGCCAAGTTTCAGGTGGGTGTGGGAGTTACAGAAACACATACAGAGCCCGTAAATAATTAGCTCACTCCAATCCAAGTTAAAACCCATTTGTATTTTAGTTCAGCTCATCAATGAAGTTCAGTCCCTTTGTGAGTCCCCAAATAGCGGCTTTCCTTACCTGTTCTACTATGTGCTCAGTGAAAATTTTTGAATAGTTGGGGTTTATGTAGGTTTCCTTCCAATCCTGAGAACAAAGATTTGTTTGTTAGATTAAAAATAGAGAGAGAGAACAACCCACACAGAAGTGCTTAGAATGTAGGGTTTCAGCAAAGGATAGTCCTACTCAAAGCTAAAATTGATGAACATGACAAACTTTGTTCCATTTTAGTGGGTTGGGTCTGAGTAGGGCTTAGCTGGATACAACCCATAGGATTATTTTTTTTCAAATTGAGCAATGAAGGTTAATGTTGAAAAATTAAATGGATTAAGATCCCCATGCAAGAAAGCATTTTGTGATTTGTTTGCTCACAAAAGAAAGAGGTTATTTGGGGGGGGGGTTTAAAAGAGAGGAAAATAATTATATTGCATTCTTTGATACATACCACTGGATTTTCAAAGATCTGCCAAAGATCATTGTTGTAGTGAGATATATTGTAGTTGGCAGTTGATAGAAGTCTTCCAAATTCATGTCTGTTAGTGATGTACATAAAGACACCCTACCACCAGACAAAAGACATCCTTATGTTAGTTTACATTTAATATTTAGAAATACAGAAGAAGCTATATTATCCAGTCTATATTAATACTCATCACCCAAACTCACTATCATCACCATTCTGAATATACAAACTACAGTCTTCTTTATCTGAAATTCTAACTATGTATGTTGCACTCTTTGGGGTATTTAAAGAAGCTGCACTGCCAACTGACCAGATATAGTCAGTAAACAAAGCATGGATTCTGATATGGGCTGAGGCAATTTGTTTCTTTTCTGTATGCAGTCCATGCATACAGAGCATTCCCAATTCATGAAAATGTAGGGAGGAGAAGCCCTGAACGTAAGGCAATCTATTCCTGTATCAGAGACCCACACACAGCAATCTCTGTTATGTTCTTAATATCTATACATTTATATAACTGATGATGAGTGACCAGATTAATTTTATGAAGGAAAAGTGGGTATATTTCCTTCTATAGATTTTTATGTAGTTGTCTTATGTCCTAAATATTTAACTAATATTGATCTGTTGAATTCAGGTAACGACATGAATAGAGAAGCAAGTGTCAGAGCTCTATAGAGTGCCAATTTCAGCCCATTTCCTACCAGATCCTTTGACGAGTTGACCTGTAATGAAAATGTTCCCCTTCAAATAGTTATTTTGATGAATATGATGAAAACAACAAACCACTGTGCAATGCTTGAAGAAGGGTGAAAAGCAAAATGAACTGGAACAGTAGCAAAAGCCACATGATCCTTGTAGGACCAATTAACTTCATATTAAATTGAACAAATCAAATTAAGTAAATTGGGAAGGTATGTTGTTTTCCTTTTCAATATAAACAGGCCCACGTTTTCAAACTGATCAAAGATACTGTTGCGTTTGTCACAGCCCAATCGCTTGCCATTTTGAATAATGGTGCTTCAAGACATTTGCTGTTTCTGACACTTGTGGTTTTGTGAATGGCCAGCATGCTGGTCACCTACAAGCCAGACATCAGCCACACCAGTCCTCATGTTGATGATGATCTCTGTCCAAGCAGGCTAGTAGAACTTGCCAGGGGCAGCACCAACTGAACAAAATATGTGACAGTGACTTCAAACCTACATGGCAATACAGGCCTATCCTATAATGAGGTACTTCCTGGTTTGCTTCTGGGTCTGTGGCTACCGTCTCTAAGGAAGCAGATGTCTATGAGTTTCCTCAGTGATCAGGATAGGGCAGCCTTTCAAACCTGGAGCTGCTGGGATTGGCATTCCAAAACGTCTGAAGGCTACCAGGTAGACATAACAAATTCTGTCGCAGACCATGTTGTATAAGTAGTGAGGCAGATACACTATCTCAAGTACATAAGGGTTGGGTTTAAGTCTTTTGGGGGGATTTTTTTTTTAATGTTGCAATGTTCTTTTTTAAAACACGAACATAATAAACATGTACTCAACCCATGGCTCTTATTAAACAATAAATATGAAAAGCTGAATCAAAAAAGCTCTGCCAAAAAGTTAAGTGATGATTATGTAACACTTCCCTCTGCTACAAAAATACACCACACCACTGTCCAGTTTTATGCTCCATTACTTCCAATGGAGTTGCGTCAGCATAGAACTGTAGAAATACAGTGATAAAGCATGCTTTTGCCAGTGGGTGTATTGAAAACCATGTCATTGCGTTAAAGACATAATTTCTCATGAGAAGTGTAGGGAAACCACAGTATGTTCTGTTTTTACAGCATGGGCGAGCTTCAGTTTTAATCATAACAAGAAATTGAAAAATGTGCATTAGGGGAACAGGGAACAGCAAGCAACCCTTATTAAGCAATGGATTTTCTGGTTCCTACAGCTACAATAGATAACAGAGTGTGGGTAGCTTTGTCTCAGCAACAACAAAAAGCCATTGAATTACATCCAGTTTTAACTAGAAAGAGCCCATTAATTTGTATGCAACTGTATGCAGTTTACGAATGACTGTTCGGTTCTTGACTTCAAGACTATTTTGGCATTATATTTCATTATTTTTTCTACTCTTCCATAAAAAAATTCATTCTGAAATTTGACTTTATTATGCTGCTAACAGCTGTGGCTTCTTCTGTTTGCTAACGGTGGGACTACCTCTCGAATGATGTGGAGTGGCCCCAATCATAGATTCATTCATTTATTAATTAATAGGGTCACATAATTTAGGTTCTACAAGCTGATTGTAAGGGCTTCAGGGAATGAAAGAGTTTCCTACAATTATTCCTCTCCCTGCAGCCTCACTTCCCCTCTAAATCTGGGTTAAGAGTCCCTCTGGGGTTTTTGGAAAGTGGGACAGCGTGCGAAGGGAATTTCCAAAAATCCATTCCCTCTCCATTCTGCCAGCAGAAGCTTTACTGTCAGCTGAGTGAAACCCATTGGATGCAGCCTTTTGACATCCAAAACAAGTGAAAGTGACATAGCTAAATGAAAGACAAAGAAAGTTCAAAAATGAAATCCTCAATCTCCATTAGTCTCAATGGAACATGAGCAGATGTCCGCAATGAAATTAATGGAGACTGAATCTTAGAAGCAATGGTCAATGCTAAAATGTGTTGTTACTTAAGACGATACCACAAAATTTGTGATTCTCACATGTATATAACTAGGAAGCGGGGACTTGTAGCACAAGAATGATTTGCATTAAAAGAATGAGGATAGGTTGATTTTTGGCGATTATTTATGCCACATCAGAATTTTGGGTGTATGTTTAAGTACACTAGCATATTGGTTTACAAACTCAACAATGTGGAAAACGTGCTACTGTTTGGGCTGAAACTTGCCCTCCTGCATGCCAAAGGCATCTTCTCTCACTATTTTATGTGGAACACAGAAGAAGCAAAAAGTATGTCCTTCCATTTGGACAAAAGGCTTCATAAAGCCTTGGGCAACCTCCTATGCAAGCATAATAATGAAAACTGTTGATCAGCAGTGGTCGCTTACCTGACCTCCTGACAGCCCCATTGCTGGGGCATGCCACAGAGTAGGGACAAGGCAGAGGTGAAGTTGGTTTGGTGCACACCAACCAGGCAGAGAGTGCTAGATTGGCTTTGCCAGTACGTCTGCATTACAACAGCCTTTCCTTTCCTAATACACTGTAGCGATGTGGGTGACAGGAGGTCAGGTAAATACCGGCAGCCAATTGACCGCCATCTATAGAACCTACTCAACATATCCCTGTGTGAATTCTTGTACATAGGTTTGTGTGGGGCAGCACTGACAGCTGTTTTCCTTCCATTCGTGATTTAATCTTTTGAAAACCAACCAACAGATTGGTTTTTGCAAAAGTTGTATCCATGGGGCTAAAAGCTCAAGACAAAACAATGCCCAGTTATCACTGGGGTACAGGGAACGGAAGGAGATACCTCCCTCTAGGAGAGTAAAACCGCATTGTAATAAATGAGTAAAAAAATGAAAAGAAAGAAAAACCTTTGGGGGTCTGAGCATATGGAATGTTTCCGCAGAAGGGGAGCCTTTTTCCCTTTGTAAGGTCTAAAACGAAGGAGAAGGACCACATCAGTTGACCTTTCATTGCTCTCTTTCGCACTGTTAGAGCTGCATTCGCTTTCTGCTTCCATGTTAGATAAACAAGATCCTTTAATCAAAAGCTGGTATTCTGAAATACCATTTACGGACATCATGCAGCTCTAAGCAAAGCTTAAAACATACGGGTTAAAAGCTTGAACTCTCAGCCTCTTATCTGCTGCAACAAATATATACAAATATATGTATATGTATTTTTAAAAACATACACACAGAGACAAGCTCGTACCAGGCTGCTTCACAGCATAAGAATGAGAAAAAGAAGACTTTTTCTGATGAGCCACCAAGTCAGATTAGTTGAACGTGAGCACATGGTAAGCACAGATTGCAATAACTGATGCAGGAAAGGTTGAGAACAAGAGAATGTTGATTGGACTATTCTGCAGAACGAGTACAAACAAAAGAAAATCATGCCTTGTTAAAGGAGGGAATAAACTTCAATACTTGCCAACTTTTCTTGTTCAATTCAGCAAAATTATTTTTCAATGCTACATTGCCTGGAAATAGCTGTCATTTGATTCTGCTCTGGAACTAGTGTAGATATCAGTACAGATACAGATTTACATTTGTATTGCAATGATATTCATATATGTTCCCATAATGCTAGCATCCATTAAACACTAATAACGACAAGGAGCATTGGTCCTGTTTAGCAAAATTTAATCTGCCTTGAAATAACAAGATCAATCATTCCTGCCCTTGAAAAAGACAATTCTAAAATGCAATAATGTGACATAAGTTCTATTGTATCCTTCATACAATATATAGCATTTGCGATGGTTTATTAACTCAAGAACAAAATTTAGAAAAAATAGAAAATCAGTGCTGAGCTACAATTACCATTTGAAATAGGTATTGATTAAGTTCACAAGTAATTTTGCATTCAGAAACAGGCAGCACACAATATTTATGAGTGTTAACTATACTCAAAGCCAAAAAGTTGTGATGTGAATTGGTTTAACTGCTGGCATTGTGAACAGGTAACAAAGAGTCAGAAAAGTGATTGTAACTCACAAAAAAATTGGCTAGTACTTTAAATTGGAAAGAAAGAACAACCAAAGTGTAGCGAGACATTTTCAAAGCTCATGCAACTCACCATTTCCCTGGCATTCCTGCAGAGGGCCATATCAGGATCCAATCTGTCCCTTGCAAAATAATTTCTCTCTTTCATCTCAGATCTGAGGGTTTGTCCTTTGATCAAATATATGTTAGCCACATAAGGGATGTTCCATACACCCCTGGGGGAAAATGGTAAAATGAGTTGGGTGTAAAATACACTTGGATGAATTTCATTCAAGTTTCATCATTTTTTCATCATTTGTTTCCTATGGTGAGAATTTTCCATTCATGAAACAGGATGAAAATACTATGGAGCATAATTCTTTTTTTTAATCATTTGTACTCTTGTTGCGGAAAAGCTCCACAAAGCTCCACTATACAGAACAGAGAGAACATTATCCATTTGTAAACAAGACTAAGGAGACCAATAAGTTACTGTGGAATATTTGGTAATGCAACCACATGGAGAATGGCACAAACTGAACCATTCTAAAATTATATTTAACACCCAGCTGTAGAAACCGCATGTCCCTGAACGCTACTTGACCCTGTGGCAGGTTTCTAAAGCTGGACAAACAATAAACAAGCAAAATCAATAATTTTTTGCTTGTTTTTCAGGTCAGGTTTCTCGCTCGCAGACCCATATACAAGAATAAAATCAGAAAATAGCTGAATTGAGAACATTCACTTTTAAATCTCCCTTCCATTTTTTATTCAATTAAAGCTATTGACAGAGCACATATTCTTCAAAATCAGCTTATAAATTAAAATATATGGCAATTACAAGGAAACAGAATAAAAAGCAGCCTTTCCAATAACTAACGTCTTTATATGTCACTTCTTTTATGGTTGTTTTTTTCAAATAAATTTTTATTAGTTTTCCAATATTCCCCCAATAATAGCCAGCTCATAACAATATCAGTTAATTCCTTCTTTTATGGTTTCTGGCTGAGGAAAAAGCCAGAACTGAAACATGTGGGAAGTATGGGGAAAGTAAATTGTTTGGGGGTATGCCGAAGGAATTTAATACACAGTCAATGCAAGCAATTCAAAGTAAGTTACAACCCAGGGTTATGCAGAACTTTGCAAGCGTTAAATAAAGTCCTTCTTACCGGATTCTTCTTTGGTTTTTATTTTTTACTTTGACTGTGGGGCATGCATGGAGACGGGTTTTGAGGATATCCACAGGATATTTCAACACGTTACAGGGATTAGTTAGCCGAAAAAGGGCTGAAAGCCACTCACAGCTGACTGTGTCTTAAAAATAACTCACTTTAAGAAATGTTCACTGAAGCAATACTCAATACAGCCACCACAATTGTGTCCATCCGTCCCCCAGAACCAATTTATTTAACACATACGTTGATGTGGCATGTTATGTATGTTTTATACCCCACCATTCCTCCAAAAAACTCAAGGTGACATACATGGTTCTCTTCCTCCCCATTTCATCCTCACAACCACCACGTGAGGTAGGTTTGGTGGACTACGACTGGCCAAAGGTTACCCAGTGAGTTCTCTGCTCAGCCACGAAGCAGCTCCTTGGAGCAAAGCTGGAATACAGTGGTACCTCAGGTTACAAACACCTCAGGTTACAAACACTCCAGGTTATAGACTCCACTAACCCGGAAGCAGTACCTTGGGTTAAGAACTTTACCTCAGGATGAGAACAGAAATCGTGTGGCAGCAGCAGGAGGCCCCATTAGCTAAAGTACCTCAGATTAAGAATGGTTTTAGGTTGAGAACGGACCTCCGGAACAAATTAGGTTCGTAACCAGAGGTACCACTGTATAGACATGATCAATACTTACATACGTGCCAAATCAAAAAAAGTATGAACAAGGTGGTTTTTCAACAACTACTATTGGGATAGCTGTTGGATGATGTCTGTATGTGGAATTGCATGTGCCTGGGGTGTGCTCATGTGCAACTCTGGCACACTCGCGGTGGGCCAATGTCACTCCTGCACATCACACGGGGTGTGTCAATGTGACATCAACATGCTCCAGAGTGTGCGCATGCCAGCAAGTCAAATCGGAGGGGGGTAGCAGCCCCTTCATTTAAAATTTGTGGCTGCCCGGGCACCCAGGGCCCCACATATTCGGCACCTATGCAAAAGAGCAAACAGTTAACTTACACTCTGTTTCCTTGGACAATATCCACGTAGTCTTCAGATCGAGCATAATATCCATCAGGGCTCAGTGCCCCCCAAAAGTTTGACCAAAGCTTCCCATGGCGCAGTACAAGAGGGGCAATCATCTTTCTGTTTTAAAAACATGATTGCATTGAAAGTTAACAAAAAGATTGAAATGTGAGGCAATCACAAGGAGCTCTATAACTGGGGAAGAGACGGATGTTAATAGCTGTCACTTATTCTAAATAGGCCTCTTTGCCTCCAGTCACTGCCTCTGGGATAGCGAGAAAAACCCAGTCTTTCTGAATTCTGAATTTGTAAAGCAACAACTGCAATGTGAAATTTCAAGGGCCATAGCTCAGCGAAGAGTATATGTTATGCATGCATGCATAAAGTCTTATATTCCATCATTCGCATTCCCACTGAAAGGCTTCTGCTAGAATAGCAATGAAAGATCTCTGCCTGATGTCTAGGAAAGGGGCTGCCAATCAGGATAAAATAGATTAACGGTGTGAATGATAAAATAGCTCTTTAAAGCCTTAACTGACACATAGTGAAACTGAGTCTCTCTTGTAGACACACTGTCGTCAAAGTCAAGAAAGTTGACGTGATCAAAAAGCAAACATGCTGAAGGAAGTGCCTTTACTGCAATATGTGCAGAGAAGCATGGGGGAGAGGGTCTCCATCCCGGCAGCACATATCCACCAATGACAGAGCATTCACATGATTAAGAAGAGCCCCCTAAATCAGAATTTTAAAAAAGACTGGGAACCTTTTATCATGTATTTATAGAAATACTGTAAAGATATGGACTCACTAGCAGGGTTTGATTAAACACTTACAAGTAAGAAAATAATATCAACGGTTAAGTAAGGACAACATGGAATGAAATTGACTGTAAGATGTAATCATGAAAGAAAATTTGATATAAAACTGATAAGAAAATACAAGTATTAAGGTATAAGATTATAAAAATAAGTTAATAAATACTCAGAAGTAGTAAATATTTAAAGAACCAGAAGGGGAAGTTGAGGGAAGTCACGGGGAGGGAGCGGGATTTCTTTTTCTTTTATATGACAAATGTTATATTGTGTTGTTTGATTGAATATAAAACTGTAAAAATCCAATAAAATATGTATTATTATTTTTTTAAGAAAGAGCCCCCTAAATCATAGTGGAAGGCTAGTTTTCACATAAAGGAGTGCATTAATATTCTCCTCTGCCCGGACATAATGGCGATATCCAGTGATGCAGAAGTAATTTTCCTCTCCTCCCCCACTGCAGCTCTCCACAGTTCTTAGGTACAGAGATAGTAATGGGAAACACCACTGCGCAAATGGAAATCTACTCCACCGGCAGATGAACACCACTGGATGCCACCCGGTATGTCTTCTTTCATGAGAAATCTATTTCAAGGAATTACTAACCAAACCTGTAGTAGTCACTGAAACCAATAAAAGAACCTAGAATTGATAAGTTCCCCAACCCCTCCTGCCATAAGCGTACCGATTCTGTTCTATCAAGAGTTTTAAAGTCCTGGGGTTCGTTAAAACAACATCCGCATCTATGCTGAAATAATAGTCGCATCCTTCATTCTGCCGACAGATGTCCCTTGAAAAGGAAGAGACACACAAGGCATTAACATTGCAAACATGTTCCATTCCAAAGAGATGATAATAGTTTTAAGCATACAGCTGCAGTGTGCATTTAAGAAGTTCCTTTGCTTAATAGCTACCTGAATTGGCAACTCGACTCCTGAAACAAGTCTACTTAAAGCAACTGTTAGTAGTTGAAAGTAACAAGTTTTATGGCTAATAATACAATCTGGGTTTCGCTTGATTTATCTATCCACCAGAAGGAAGTTTTTCAAAATATCAGTCTCACTCTTTGCACAGGTGTCTTGGATTTTTGAAGGTGATGTTACTACCAATTTGGGGAAATTTGTCCATCTTCTGGAAGATTTGCATAGTGAAATTCCTCTATTTCCCCCAGATTTGGAGAGCTGTATTCCCAATATTTTCAAAACCCCAGATATTTTCTAAATTCACATTCACTGTCATTAACTTGTCCCTTCCCAGTAAATGAAAAAAAAGTTCTTAATAACAATGCCATCAATTAATCCAAGTATACACCTTTATGTTGAAAATTAAATCTGACGATACAATAGCAATTTAAGGATACCCACCATACCTATTTCATACCTATTCCTGAATACATGATCACAAATATAAATTACATATTAATACAACCATTGTCCTCTATGTACAGCTCTAATTTCTGATCACAATATTATCCCCCACATAACAGACAGGTAGGTAAGTGGTAAACATAACCCTAGTTTACTGTTTTACTATTGGACTGGAGCCTCACCCAATAGCTCAGTTGGGAAGGCCATGGACTTGAGCCCCACTTTGTGCAAAATGATTCCTGAATTGCAGGGGATTAGACTAAATGACCCTATTGCAGTTAAGCTGTGGATGTTAACAAAATACTGACGTAGATAGTTGGCTGGTTTAATACCAGGGAATTCTGTTGGAAAATAAAATGTGATATTAAACTGCTGTGCTGCACTGTTAAAGTAAATGGCCAATCCAGTGCACATGTATGCGAGACAAAGAGATGTGATACCAGGATCTGATTATAAAAGCTATGGAACATAGATCATTTTGAAGGCTATGAACATTTTCGCTCCCAGAACTTTCATAATTTATAACAGCTGCATCTTTTTTTTCCTGTGGTGCAACCTTTCAATGAAAGAGGAACCAGCTGTATGTTATCATCCCAAACATATGTTGCAGGTCATACAATGATGAGGGAGCTATTCTGTTCAGTGGAAAGGTTGTTTGAGAGTGAAAGCCACAGGGATATTTTTTTTCCAGGACGCAGCCCCCCTCCACAGCAAAAAGACACTCTGTTGAGCTGTGGCAGCGTCCACCTCTGCTAGAATTGCAACAAGTTTCTCACGTCCCAGGGGAAGTGTCTGGGGCTTGGGAGAGGCAGCGAGAATTCACAGGATCAAGGTGTGCAGGCCAGTGAATGCTTGGAAAGAAGAAAACCACAGCTCACAAGCATGGTAACAGGTGCCTTACTTATGAACATCTGAGCAGGGCAGCCCACATAACACTGTTAGAGATGGGTAGAGATTGGAGACAGTAGTTTGGGGAGGGGGGTTGGTGGTGCGGACCAGTTCTGGACCAGTTTCCCTAGAGCAAGCATCCCAAAACTCAGCCCTCCAGTTGTTTTGGGACTACAACTCCCTGTTAGTTTCTGTTTGCCACTGAGCAGTGCTTTGGAGTCACAAGACTCTGTTTACATTCCACACATTCCATACTGTTGGAAGTCTCACGGGAGACGGATATGACGTTAATGGTTTCCTGTTCCTTTGTTTTCAGTTGCTTTCTGCTTTCATAGAGAGAGGATGTATTTTTCTTTGCTGTCTGCGTAGCTAGAAAATAAAGCATAGCATGTAGCTCATACTATCTCATCCTTCCGAGTGCTGCTTTGATTCTCTGCTAGATGGGAATGTGCCTGAGGCCTCATCAAAGGCTCAGGTCATTAATCACGTCGGAGGGCGATTCCGGAAGATGAGCTTTATCAGCTCGGTCGTAACTGAGATGCCGACACTCCCATCGTCCTAGCTAACAGGACCAGAGGTCAGGGATGATGGGAACTGTAGTCCCAAAGCAGTTGGAGGGCCGAGTTTGGGGGTGCCTGCCCTAGAGGCACACAGCTGGTGCCTACGTTGTTAGCTTCTTGATGCCAGATCAAGACAGTTTTATCATCCTGAACTTCTAGTGGATGATTTATTTTATACCTGCTGTTTCCCTATTTTTATTGCTAGTCTTTCTGCTTTTTAAATGGCTTTTACAATTGCTTTATTACTATTACTATTTTACATTACTTGAATGTAAATGCTAGATGTTGAATTTTAAAAGAAGTTAGCCAACCTTCTTTTTAAAAAACACCTAAAAATAAAATAATGATCTTAACAGAGGGGCTGGTGAATAATCTACAACATCTGCTGAGTTTCAACATGAACTATTAGTCTTAGCACTCTAAAAACATATGTTGGAAGTCTCAATGATGGATCATTAAATCTTTGCCAACAAGCAACAGCCCTACAAGATAGCAGAAGGAATTGCTCATAAACACAATACATTGTTGGGGCCACTGCATCAATGATTTGGTTGTGTGTTCATTTTAATTAGACATCTTCCCATCTAAATCTACACATTTCATTGCTGTCCATATATAGATCTGAGGAGATAAATTGTTAAAAATAAAATTACATTCCCATGTTCCTGGCATCAGCTTGACTCAGATATTCTTCAGGCCCCACAATTTGTATCATTTTGAACATGTGCTTGGCTTTTTCCCAAAATGTCTTGATATGTCTTTCATGGTGAACTTCCTGAAAAGGTAATGAAATAATAAATAAATGAGAAATTGGTAATACCGTGTAAAAATTAAACATGCAACAGAGCAGTCCAGTACTAGCCTGTGGTATAAGTTCTCCATAGTGGTGTAGCAGGTGCCTTCACTATACCTCCTGCAGAAGGGCATCCTTGACCTACAGACATTTGTTTCAAGGTCCAAAGGAAGGCTAGTTGCATAAACTTGCTTCAGACACTGAAACAGTTGCACACAGATTGGTGGTGGAGCCCCAGGCAGGAATGCCTCCCCTCCCCATACACATGCTTGTTTCCACCAGGGACACCAGAAATCAGGAATAGTAAGAGAAAGAGACCCAGAGGAAAGGAAGATATACCGTATTTTTCCATGTATAATTTTTGGGGACTCCAAATTAAGAAAACACCTGTTAGCACTACCCGTGTATAAGACGAGCCCCAATTTCAAACCTAACTTTTTGGTAAAAAAAACAACCTAGTCTTATACACGAAAAAATATGGTATTTTGTTTAGCAAGCAAAAAAAGAATCAGAAGAACACACAGACCAGCGACAGGAAAATACCAGACCTGAAAAAAGAAGGTGCTAGAGGAAATAACATTTTAAAATACTTTGTTTTAGCTGCAACGCGCCTATAACACAACTAAATCTCTGACAAGTGATTTTATATAGTTACTCATTTTTATAATGATGGCGAAAAAATAAGAAGAGCAACAATCATTCTAAAAAGTCAGTCCACCTTTACAGAGTTCCTCTTTAAATATTATTTCGCCTCAAATAAGTTCCACTTTGAACTTGGATGTTAGCACTTACTAAAAATATTATGATAACCAGCAGGAACCGTCACAGTAAAAAATAACACTGGAAATTTAGCAGCAGAATAAACAAGCCCAAGATCAACTACTATTTTAGGTCACTCCTGCTATTTTACAGATGCGTTAACTCCTTAGGCTTCAATCCTATAAAGTTCAACCTGGGTGTATGCCCCATTGAACACAGTGGGAGTAAATCTGAGTAGACATGCCTAACATTAAGCTGTTAATGTATTGGATTTTCTTACTCTTAAAAGAAGCTGGGTGGAAATGGAAGGTTGTAACCAGTTTTTGTTAATTAATGTAGAATATATGGTTGTGATCTTTTGCCAATGGCATTACCTTCTATACTATAGAGTGACACTACATATTAAATATTCCCTAACTGGGATTTATTATTCCTAGAGAGATCTTATCTTTTTACACATCAATCAGAGTAGTTAAAAAGCGATAAAGGGGTGGACCCATTGCTTGTGGAAATTCAGTTTCATTGGATAAGCTCTAAAATCTAGGGGTTTTTTTGGGGGGGGGTGTAAAACTATTTCAGTATCTTCCCTGAACCACTAAATCCATACTAGTTAGCCAATAAAAAATATGTGAAATTGTGCCAGGCATAAATTTATAAAACTTTGTTTTCAGTTTTGTGACTCTATTTGAGTTGCAAGCCTCAGTATATATAGAATTGTTTGCATTTGTAAAAATGAATAGCAACGGTTCTCCATAATTCATTATTTGCTCATGAATAAATTGGGATATAACCTAAGCAAGGTCTTTCATTGGACCAACCTTTTTTTAGGTGTGGGAGCACGCAAACATCAATTCCACAGAACTAACTGCTCATCAGGGTGTGGTGGTGAACATTGCTGAGGTCAACCCTATGTAAATGTGCTGTTGCCGGGTGGATAAACTGCCCCAGCATGGGTGCAGGTGCCAGAAGTCATCAGATGTGACTATCCAGCCATACACTTGAATGGTGCAGCTGCAGCAACCCATTTCTTTACTTCTCAGCAATTACAGTAGTACCTCAGGTTAAGTACTTAATTCATTCCGGAGGTCTGTTCTTAACCTGAAGCACCACTTTAGCTAATGGGGCCTCCTGCTGCCGCTACGCCGCCAGAGCATGATTTCTGTTCTCATCCTGAAGCAAAGTTCTTAACCTGAGGTAATATTTCTGGGTTAGCGGAGTGTGTAACCTGAAGCGTATATAACCTGAAGCGTATGTAACCCAAGGTACCACTGTATAAAGTTAATAGAATTCTTCTCCCTCTCTATTGCCATGCAGTTGCCACCAGATATCACATTGTGAACTGCCTCACCAGTCATTGCTTGCTCCCCTCTCAATATTGACTACCCTAAACTTATTCGGACAAAATAAGCAAAAAATGTAAGATGCGCCTGTTGGACCAGGCCAATAGCCCATCTAGTCCAGCATCCTGTTCTCTCAGTAGATGTCTGAGGGAACCTGCTAGCACGATCTGATCACAAGAGCATTCTCCCCTCCTGTAGTCTCCAACAACTGGTATTCAGAGGCAGTGGCCTGAGCTGTGTATACTTTCTATGAGGAATAGGTGACAGTGAAGTTAAATGGAAGGGATAAGCAAGAGATGAGGAACCTTTTTAACCCATTGGGCAAAGATCCTTGTCTTCTACTGAAAACAATTGGAAATGGACTTCAAAGTGAAGGTTGTGCCTTTACCTCCTTCCCACTGGACATCAAGGGTTGAAGAGGTGGGCATGGTTTGTGGGAAATGGCCTCATGGGAAATTAGGTCTGTGGGCCATTGGTTCCCCATCCATGGTATAAAAAGAAGAGGGGCACAGAAGAGAGAAAGAAAGAGGGAAACTTTCAGATCTGAAGGTATACTGGAAAATAAACTGGAGAAAAAGCATCTAGAGGCCACACAAGGAGCAGACCAGATAAAATGCTCTTTCACAAGTGAGGAGCTATACCCCCAACACACACCAACATTCCCCCCCCTCCCTGCTTATACTTATAGATGCCAGAACACAGGAGCTTTAAGAGCTGCCCTTAAAAATTATTTGGAGGAGCTATTTAATATTTATTGGTAGATGGTGTAATGCCACCACTTTCAAAAACCAAAAGAACAAGTAGTTTAAGTCATGGTGGCATAGCTGCATGTCTTATAAACAGTACTGCATTGAGGAAGAATGGAGAAGTTAACATGCTTTTGATGAAATTGTATTCTGAACTTGTGTGTGCATGTACATACATATATGTACACAAACATTATTTTTCTGTAATAAAAGATCCATTTTAATGTTAAAGAACTTAGCTTTGTTCTCAATCTACATAACTAGACCAACTTCATTAACTAATTTACAAATGTAACTGTTCAATTACCACCTAAAGTACTTACATTATTGTGAATGAAGAGGGTAATTTTTTCCTTTGCATAGTCCAGAGTCAACAATCTGTCTAGAAACTTAGGCAGGAAAGGAGTTGGTTGTTCAATGAAAACACCAATTGTTACTGTTGGAGTCTCCTAAGAAAAAAAGTGCACAAAAATAAAAGAAACCATGAAAAGCTTTTACTTTAAAGTTTAAAACAGTATGAACAATCTTACATTTAACCAAAATGATCCATATTATATATCTTGGGAAATAACCTCCAGTTTTACACAAGTTATAACTCTGAATACACTTTTAATTGCTGTTTTGAGACACTAATAGCTAAAATAAAATGATACAATAAGAATCAATTAAATTCCTCCTGAAATAAGTGAGCAAAATGCTTTCTGAGAAATTAGTAAATTCTATGCTGCATTCCTATACCCATATTCCTGAAAACAAGCAGATTTTCTACCACTGAACTATGGCCCTTCTCAGGCTGTATATAAGTGTATTAATGATGTAATCAGAATATATAATATAATAACTAAGGGGTAGAGTGTGAAGGATGGGGTGGGAAAACTCACTGAGAATTTTGAACAATGGAAGTAGTTTCCTGGAGTTCTAAAGTTCTTATGGGATCAGGTTTTTTCCCCTGAAGACTATGGTAGCCTGCCAAAGTAGCTGACCCAGATGGCATTCAGGAGTTATCTTACCCCTGACACTGATGGAAGAACTGCTGCCAGAAATTACAGTGGACTGCAAACGCATAGCCAATAAGCTTAACAATCCAATTAGCCAGTAAGAATCCTGACGGTTGCATATGTAGTGTAAGATTTGATGATGTCTATGAAATGTCAGATGGCAGTTGTTTCTCTTTGAGTGAGTGCAAAAAAGCTTTGTCAGCTATTTCCCCCCCAAAATGATACTTTGAATCATGACTAGCTGTCAGTGCCAGGAAAAACATTTCGTATATTATCTGAATCAATGAAGACGAAGAATGTACTGTAACCTGCACAAACGTGTGCCAAAAAGACAAAAAAAATATGTTTCTACCGCTGTACCAGACACTTTATATAAACATCTGGAAACTGTGAAGCATTAAGTGATTCAGACCAAAACTAAATATGGGCATGAAGGGCCTGGAAGAAAACTGTGAAGATGAGGGAAAGGTAGGTGGTAGCAGGATGGGAAAGGTTGATAAAAGCAAGGAGGGAGAAGCTGGAGCAACAGTCCAGGTGCACAAGGAGATAGACAATGCCATGACGATCAATATGTAGCTCAACATTGAAAGAATTCAGCCGCATGCAACAGATACTTACCTCAAGTGTGGCGAAGTCTAATAAATCTGCATCACAGGCACCACATCCAGTTTCACGGGTCCAGCCATTAGGGATATAATTTCCAAAGTAATTGAGATTAAGCTACAATTGGGAGGTGGGGGGAAAAAACAGCCCTAATTAATTTGGCAGTATAATAAAATCTTGTTTCTGTACCTTTCAATTAAAGGCCAGTTCCACAAGGCTCTGCTGTCGTGCTCACTCAACTTAAATGAGTGGAAACCAGGGGTGAAACAGAATGCGATAATTCTGCCCTACTGCCACTGTCAACTAATCCTCAGTAGGCTGCTAGTATCCCAGTATCATTAAATAAATAAAAAACTTAGCTGAAACAAAGTCACCGTCACTCACTTTGGTTGGGCCGTTTCCATGGAGAGTGACTGGCAAAGTGTCATACAGTGAATTTCTCACTCTGGCTCTTCCATCTTCAAATTTCAGGAGCACTTCATCTGCAGCCCACCAGGAAGTTAAAGATACATCATCTATAGTTTACTCAAACAAGACTCTCACAGCATTCTTTGCATTTCCCTGAGCATCCATTTTTTTAAAAAAAAAAATCTCCATATTTCCTGTCATTTCAGCCTACGACCCACAGGCTGTTAATTTCTACGTTCACTAGGAACATTTCCAGTAGCCAAATAAGAACCACAATATTTTGTTTGTTTGTTTTAAATATCATTATTATTCCTATCCCAAGATCATATTTATGACAATGGGACCTCCTGCTTCCTCAGAAGAACTGGGTGACTATTTCCCAACACTTGTTGTAAGTCAGGGCCTGTCCAGATACAATCTTTCCCCCTCAGGGCTGTTCTGGAAACAGTGGAGGCAGACTTTCTTCTGCCACCTCTCTCCCTCTCCTTTGCCTACTTCTATTGTGGGGAGAAAAAGGCTGGGATATCTTTCTAGGTTTTATTTTTCTGGGATGAGGAGTGATCCAATGTTCAAATAACTACATGATCTTCCAGTTGGTCAATCAGTTCTCCCACTGGGAAGCCAATGAAAGACTACATAAGCCAGGGGGCCTGTAACCAATCTCCACTTGATGTTAATTCCATATGAAGTATAAATGTACAGAAAGCCCCTTGGATGTATTGTATTATATAATAGGTAAAGCAGAAATGGCAAGGAAGAAATCTGAGAGGCATATCCTTCATCACTCAATAGACACTTCAGAATACATACCAACTGCTCCATTGAGAGTCTGGAAAATGTTGCACTTGTGATCCAACGTGATATTAATGTGTTCCTAAAATGTAAGTATATAAAATATGCTAAATGAGGCATTATAAAATCAAGGGCAGTACAGTGGTACCTCAGGTTAAGTACTCAATTCGTTCTGGAGGTCCGTACTTAACCTGAAACTGTTCTTAACCTGAAGCACCACTTTAGCTAATGGGGCTTCCTGCTGCTGCCATGCTGCCGGAGCACAATTTCTGTTCTCATCCTGAAGCAAAGTTCTTAACCTGAAGCAATATTTCTGGGTTAACGGAGTCTGTAACCTGAAGCGTATGCAACCCAAGGTACCACTCTACAAACAGAATTCTAACCATCTTGACAAATGTAAACTATCTGCAAACATGACTGGATGTTTTCGCTGACAATTCATTTTAATATCCTTAATTCTTATGCCAGATGTTTCCCAATTCCTCATATATCTTCATAGTTCAGCGTGTCATACAGATCTGTCCCTCGTCAAGAACATACAATTCATTTAGCCAATGGTTTCTATCATCCTACAAACAAAGGCTTGCTTTCTGTTTTGTAAGCCAAGCAAATTAAGTTCATGACTTCTCAAAGAATGATGAGTCAGCGGTATAGGAGAAGAGCTGCCAATTGACACTAATACATTAACAGCTTGAAATAAAGAAAATTCGGAAATATACCAGGATATATACAGAACAATTTGGGTGACTTCAGCTGTTGCTGCTATACATATTGACTTTCTTGTTTGTGCCTTGCTTTGAAAAAAGAGAACGAGCAGCAAACCATGTTCTTCAAAGGGACCACTGCAATAGAATTCTCACCCAAAGATCTGCTAAAATCTCCACTAAAATCAATACAACACCCATGTAATACTGGAATTGTGCAGGAGTTTATTTCCTGGATGTCCAAAAGTCCTTAGGCAGACTACCTCTAATATAGGCGGATGACAGCATGAAACTAAACACATCGAACCTACAACAAAATGTTACAGTGAGGGGTCTTCTTGTCCAGGTTCCTATTGACCAGGTCCTTTTCTAGAATACTCCCATATGCAACCCCCCCACATAATCTGCCCGCATTCCACCTGGCCACTGAACATGCACAGTCATCACTGGAAAAAAGAATTCCATTCCAATGAAAAATCTTGAAATTTTGGGGTTCCAAAATTTTCCAAAACCCTGCATCCAAACCCTCTTGTTTGTAGATGCCATTTGAGCTAATATAGGATATTTATAGAAGATAGAATCATTCTTTCAAGTGACCTAAACATAGCCAGAATTTTAGCTTGGTTCATCACTAATTTTTCACAATTGTGTGCAAAACTGATGTACTCCAGGAGTCATAAAAATGATTCATAAAGTGGTTCAACATACCCTCTTTAATTGGTCGATATAGATTTTTGTATAAAAAAGCTGATCGTCATCGTTATCTTGGAGGTTCCATTGTTTCACAATACTGTTTACAGCTGGAGAATATCCAATAAATCCTGAAAGAGACCATAGATTGAACTAAATAAAGACATCACTGTTTCCACTTTAAAATGAGCTGCCTGCACCGAACATCTAACTTCAGGAAGTCCCAGTAGATGAAACTAGATAAAGTTTTCCCATCCATTTATGACCAGAGACTTGTCTTAGTACAATTTCCCTGAATCTCTGTGCAAGTAAAATCCTCAATGATACACTGGGCAATAGATATCAGTTATAATATAGACATGGAAGCATGGGAACAATTGTGGAATATGGATATAAAATTTACAGCACGTAAATGATATAAAAATGATATAACATTGGTATCTAACACTGAGTAACCTAACAAAAATGTATAAATCTAAACCAAACAAATGTTGGAAATGTAAAGAGAAAGAAGGTTCTTTTTATCATATGTCTTATACTAAGGTTAAAGCATACTGGGAAATGATATATAATGAATTGAAAAGGATGTTCAAAATAACCTTTGTAAAAAAAACACTACCACCAGAAGCTTTCCTTTTGGGAACTATAGAGACAGAACCACCTACTGTATTTTTTGCCCTATAGGACACACTTTTTCCCCCAAAAAAATGAAGGGGAAATGTGTGTGCGTCCTATGGGGCGAATGCAGGCTTTTGCTGAAGCCTGGAGAGCAAGAGGGGTCAGTGCGCACCAACCCCTCTCGCTCTCCAGGCTTCGCGCAGCTCTCCACAAGCCATGGGAGCCCGCTCCAGGCTCCCGCAGCTTGTGGAGAGTTGCCTGCATGCTAAAGCCTGGGTGCGCTGAGCTCAGTGCGCCCAGGCTTCAAGCTTTGCGGAGTTCTCCGCAAGCCGTGGGAGCCCGGCGCCGGGCTCCCACGGCTTGCAGAGAGTTGCCTGTTCTGGGGACTGGGGTTGGGGGAAGCTCGGGCTTCCCCCGCCCCAGCCCCGCACCTGGGGGGGAAATAATTTTCCCCCCCCTTTATTTGCCCCCCCCAAAAAACTAGGTGTGCCTTATGGGACGGTGCGTCCTATAGGGCGAAAAATACGGTAAATATATGTATGCTACCATACTATACATGTGCTACTACAGCGGCAAGAATGCTACTCGCCCCAAATGGAAAGAAGCAGAAGTCCCAGAAAAGGAAGAATGGATACAAAAACGTATGGAATATGCAGAAATGGCAAAACTTACTGGTAGAATAAGAAATCCAGATAGCAAACTTTTTATAAAAGAATGGAAATGGTTTATTGAATATTTATAGATAAACTGCAAGCAGATAAAAATATTGGCAGGATTAATGTAATAACCTGCAGTTTCATAAGAGTATCCATTTAAAGTAGATAATCAAATGAGCAAATTAAATGTAGTTGGATATGCAGAAGGTATTTAAAAATAATTTAAGGAACCACAGAAAGAGAGGGAAGGAAGTCAAACTTGAAATGTTAAAATGATTGTAAAATTAATGAAATATATAAATTTGAAAATATAAATAAATTAAAAAGAAGAAGAAAAAGAAGAAGTGGTGTGGAATATGTGGTCTTCCAGATAATGTTAGGCTTCAACTCCCATTATGTCCAGCCAGCATGTCCCATGGAGTCAGGAGTGATGTGAGTTCTAGTCCAACATGACATGGAGAGCTTTAAGAATGGCATCAAAGTGTGAGAGTAAGTCAGAGTTCATTAGCTGCTAGATAAGTCCTGCCCTGGAGAAATAGAAAACATCTAGTTTTCAAAGTGGGTGCATATCTGGAATATAGAATCACAGAATTGTAGAGCTGGAAGGTACACAAAGAACATCTAGTCCAACCTCCTGCAATGCAGGAATCTTTTTGCCCAATGTGGGATTCAAACCCATGACCCAGAGCCTCATGCTCTACCAACTGAACTCTGGGCTGGGCAGCTGCCACAGACTCTCCAGAAACAGTAGGAACGCCATCAGCACTAAAGAAGATGTTTTGTCAACCGTTTTTGAAGTTTCATTATGATCAAGCATTAAATAAATATTGTGAAATAAATCAAACAGTTTTTACGAACCTACCTCCTGCATTAAGGTACCGTTTTCCACTGCGAACAACAGGGTACTTGTCTGCTAGTCGTTTATCAGGCCATATCAATCCATCTGCTGCAAACACTACCTTGTGATTAGCTTGCTGGAACTTCTTTAACAACTCTTCAGGTCCCCCAGCAAATATAACATCATAGCTGAAGTTTGGAGGAATAAAAAGATGAGCATTAAGGGCATTTCTAGGCTTAACATAGACATTCAAAACAGGAGTGAGTGAGTGTGTATACACACACACACACAGAGAGAGAGAGAGAGAGAGAGAGAGAGAGAGAGAGACTTAGAATAAATCTCATTTTCAAAAAGTTGTTTCATGTGCATATTTTATTATTTAGAAAAGATGATGCATGCAACCTCAAAGAGATGCATACAATTCATTTACTCCGAAAATCTGGCTAATTGTCACCATACCATTCACTTGGGCTGCATTCATACTGCAGTTTATTCCATTTTCTTGACATGTTATTTCGTGCATTATATTTGAGCTTTTCACACAACATAAAATGTACTTCCAGAAAACTAATTTTCTCGTCATGTATCACTTCCCAGAATACCCTCACTGGATGCCCTTTTTTCAGCTCTTCCTTTCACCACCACACAACAAAACCAGTTTGCTTCGACTTACACAGGGCACACTGAAGTATGCAAATCTAGTTTCCTGCAGTGAGCACAGATGAGCCTCCACAAGAAGCAACATACTGGGATATAAATAATAAAATTATTATTGCTACTACTACCTATACACTACACCAGGAATAGCCAATGTGGTGCGCTCGCTCTCTCTCTCTCGCTCTCTCTCTCTCTCTCTCTCATTAACCCTTGCCAGCTTCACCAATAGTCAGGGTCCTTGGAAGTTGTAGCACAACAACATGTGGAGAACACCAGCTGTTTGTCTATGCCCTAAAAAGTAACAGCCAACTATTACCTCAGTCCTCTAGATGAGATTTAGGACAATCACAGGGACAGCCAGAAAGAACCAATTAGAAGCCATTTTTCTTCTTCGAAGTTTGTTTTAAATTAAGTGAGCTTTGTACTCTAGAAACTGGTTTCTATTCAAAAGATATGGTGAAGTGGAAAAATAAAAATAGGCCAAATTATCTGTGTTCTCCACACCTGTACTTGACAAGTCCTGAGAAACATTTGTGGTCTTGTCTCAGAAACAGTAAGGTTTTTTTAATTATTATTTTAAAACATTTGTTTTCTTGTAAGAATGCCTTGTAAATCTAGAAGACGGCAATAGGCAGCTGCAACAAATTTAGGAGAGCCATCCCTGTGTGCCTCTTTCCAAATTTTATGAAGGAACTTTTAAGAACCGATAAGCAAAATCATTCTAACAGAATGTTCTTTCACAATAATTTTAACCTCAGGAGTCAGCATAACAGTCACTAATGTGATTAAGCTTAGCACCAAACTTTTCCATCCATTTAACGATATTGTTTTGTTTTTACATATTTGTCTTAAATTCAGGAGTGGGAAAGCATTATTTTCTGTTGAGGGCAGCATCTTCTTTCTGCTAAGGCAATGTGGCCCTCAACAGAAAAGGCCAAAGCCAGTAGTGGGTGAGGCCAGAGTCGGAAGTGGGCAGGTCCACTCTTTCTCCTTCTCTGCCCCCTGCCACTTCCCCCCATTTTCTTTCTAACAGCCACTTCTCTCCCTTCCTTGTCTCGCTCCCTCCCACTCTTCCACCTTCCTTCCTTGTCAAGGAAAGTACAAACTATTCTGGTCAGAGGTTGAAACTAATCACTTGCAGAGAGCTATTGAAATTATGCAAAGCCTCAGGACTTCAGGTTCCCCACCCCTGTCTTAAAGCAATAGCTGCTAGGTTGATTTTATTAATACAGTGGTACCTCTGGTTAAGAACTTAATTTGTTCTGGAGGTCTGTTCTTAACCTGAAACTGTTCTTCACCTGAAGCACCACTTTAGCTAATGGGGCCTCCCGCTGCCACCGCGCTGCCACTGTGCGATTTCTGTTCTCATCCTGAAGCAAAGTTCTTAACCCGAGGTAATATTTCTGGGTTACCGGAGTCTGTAACCTGAAGCATATGTAACCTGAAGCATATGTAACCTGAGGTACCACTGTATAAGAGGGCCCTTCATACATTCACCCTCCAACTTCTGAATGGGGATGGCGATAGAGTGTGTAGAGTTTATCAGGCTCATTCCTGCTCTCGTGTGTGTTTTGTACACAAATGAGGTGCCTGAAAGGGGCTAGTGCAGGCTTCCTCAACCTCGGACCTTGAGATGTTTTTGGCCTACAACTCCCATGATCCCTAGCTAGCAGGCCCAGTGGCCAGGGATGATGGGAATTGTAGTCCCAAAACATCTGGAGGGCCAAGGCTGAGGAAGCCTGGGCTAGTGTTTGGGTTTTTGTTTTGTTTTTTGTATCAGATTGCTTGCTCTTTAAGTGCCTGCATAAAACACCACTGCCTTGTGAGTGATTACAAATTCCCAAATCTGTCTGCTCTATCATGGTTGTACTTTTACACACCAGTTCCAAACATCAGTGATAATATCCACAGCTGGCAATACCAGTTCACAAACAGTTTTTCAGAGACTGAGGCTCACTGCTGATTCCTCTGCAGAAATAGATTGTTTAGGATGTAACATGCTGAATGTTGTACCGCATGATATCACAAACTATGGTATTTTTGCTGATGCTGCTGAGATTTTACAACTAACTGGAGACATATATTTGAGAAGCAATGTTTTAGCAGTGCAGCATTCAGTATATACAAAGCATTACTATGGTCCTTTGACAAGGAGTGATACCAATACAAAAGGGCAGCAGAGTGCAAAATGGGCTGCTTTCATTAAGGTGGTTTATAACAATCACTTGTTGTGTTCTTCCTTTGCCAACGCATGTTCTCTGGAAGAAAACCGATATGTTGGCTTTGGCATGCCAACTTTCAGTAGAACAAGGTTATTATAGAAGCTACCGCAGGTCTTAAGACACAGGGCTCTGTCACAACACACACGGTTTGCAAAAAGAAACCCCTGCTTTCTGTATAAAACCATGAAAAGGGCTAACAATGAATGAGCCCCTGTTGGAATCATTGCACTGCAAATTCATTAACTCAAGGAGGCCTTTGTCTAGGAACCGGAGCAATTATTGACTTGATTCCACTCAGGCAAATCTCTATTCAGCCATCACCATGCCCTTTTCATCCAATGCCTACCTTCTTTGCAAACACAGTTAATAAAACTGACTAGTCAATAAAACACAGACTACTTGCCTCTCTGAAAGTTACTTAGCTCAGTCATTACATCCAATGCTACTGGATTACATGTTCAGCTGCACCTATTTTAATGGCCTTTGGAAAGCTTAAGAGAACAGAATTGCTCTTTTGGATTTCAATAACACTGTTTTACAGCTTGGTGTTACATGTGTGCATCTGCAGTCTCTTATTACAGGGCCCCCCCTCCAAAAAAAAAATCGTTCCAGGTTGTCTCTAGTTCTCCCTATGCAGCACTTCAAATATTTTCTGGACACACGGATCCATTACCAGGGAATAAAGAAGACTTATGCCTCCTTTCATTTTCCTCTCCCCGACCACAAGCTTGCCAAACTGTATTCCCCTGCATCTGGTAATTCAGCAGTCCAAGATCTTGGCTGCCTCTATCCTTCCCCTCCTTGACTCCCCAGCTCCCTTTCTCCTCCAGTCTCTCTCCAGAGAGTGACTACCACAAATGCATAAGCTGTAGAGGTCCTTGTCATTTGGCAGTTTTAAACCACATGAGGGGAAGAAAAAGAAGGCCTTGTTCTTTTCGTTCTTTTTGCAGTCATGAAATGTGCACTCAAACAGGTTTCCTCTCTACTAAACTTTCAAACGTAATCTGTTCCAGAAGACCATTCGACTTCTGAAACATTTGAAAACCGAGGCACAAAGGACAGTCTGCAAATTTACAGAGAAAACTGAGAAAAATACAATGCCCGTTCGACTTCCAAGACGCATTCGAAAACGGAAACATTTACTTCTGGGTTTTTGGTGTTCGAGTTCTGAAATGTTCATCAACAGAGACTTTAGAAAACTGAGGTACCACTGTACACTATTCTTCATTTTATGTTCTGCTTGTCATCTTCTCCACAACCCTATATTTTCTTGCTGCTGCCACACCTTGGTTTCCTCCATCATCAGCCTGGTGCTTGCCAGATGTTTTGCACTGCAACTCCCATCAGCCCCAGTCAGCATGGCCACTGGTTACAGACTATGAGAGTTGGAAACCAAAACATCTGAAGGACACAAGGTGAGCTTTCCTTTTTTGCTTTCTTCTATATAGACTTCCCAGACAGCTAGTCCAACAGAGGCAAGAGAAGGAAACCTCATCCATGGGGCCAACTCAGCCTAGAGAGGGAGAGACCTATACTTTCTAGGACAGCAACTAATAATAATAATAATAATAATAATAATAATTCATTTATATCCCACCCTCCCCAGCCAAAGCCGGGCTCAGTAAAATAATACAGCATTCTAAAATCAATTCATTATAAAATTATATAAAAGTGCTGGCAATGTTTGTGGAATCCACAACCAGCTCTGATGGTAGAGAAGGAGCCAGGAAGCATTTCTCCAGGAAATGGGACATTCTAGGCATCACAAAGGAAAACAATGCCTCTTCAATGGGGCTTTCCCAAGAACAGGAGTGGAGGACTGAGCAAGAAAAGGATTTGAAATGAGCATGTCACATTATGTTTAAAGACAGGTTATGTGAAAAACAGCAGGCACAGGATCATGGTCTGGCTGCATTTCAGTGACAGAAGCTTTACAGCAGCGTCAGGCAGAACTTTGCATTGCAAAATATTATTTTTTCTCCTCATACTACCAGATTGCTTTTTTAAATTATGAAGTCCTCTTACTTTTTGTTAACTCCTTTTATGTTTAAGCTGGAAGCATTGCCCAGCTGCATAAAAGGATGATGTCACTGTACCAAAGTAGGTAGAGTTACATTTCAGACATCTGTGAGCTACATATGCAAGTTATGTTTGTCCTTTGGCTACAACTGCATGTTATTCTGATTCTGTCTAGTTCTGGCCAAGCTCTCTCTCCTGGGGGCGGGGGGTGGGGGACATTGAACTGCCACTGGAGGAATAGAAACACTCCAGCAGCACTTAAGAAAGTAAGGGCCCTACTTCTCCTTGGCAATGCTACAGCACCTGAGGGCCATTAACACAGTGCTGATCTAACAAGTCCAACAACATCTAAGTGAGCAGAGCATTCAAGGAGACAGAACCAATGCAAGACAGCAAGGCAGTAAATCTGCTTACTATAGAATCAGATGGTGATGGGTTCAAAAGAGGAGGGGGGACCTTGGATCACAGAACAAGGGGCCTATGTCTGAACATCTGTGCCTTACATTTAAAGGACTATTATACCACTGTGACAGTCATGGCTCCCCCGAAAGTCTAATGTGGCCTGAAAAGAACAAAGAAAAGCAATGTGATGTGGGCAGGGGTGTCAGACTAGACCCAAGGAAACCCTCATTTGAATGGCTAGTAAAGGTAAATGGACCCCTGACCATTAGGTCCAGTCGTGACCGACTCTGGGGTTGCGGCGCTTATCTCGCTTTATTGGCTGAGGGAGCCGGCGTTTGTCCGCAGACAGCTTCCGGGTCATGTGGCCAGCGTGACTAAGCCGCTTCTGGCGAACCAGAGCAGCACACGGAAACGCCATTTACCTTCCCGCCAGAGCGGTACCTATTTATCTACTTGCACTTTGACGTGCTTTCGAACTGCTAGGTTGGCAGGAGCAGGGACCGAGCAATGGGAGCTCACCCCGTCGCAGGGATTCGAACCACCGACCTTCTGATCGGCAAGTCCTAGGCTCTGTGGTTTACCCCACAGCGCCACCCGCGTCCCTTCCTCATTTGAATGGCTACTCAACCACAAAGTCTAACTTGGGCAAGTCACTATTTTTTCCCCCTAACCTGTCTAACAAGGTAGTTTTGAAGTGGGTGAAGGTACCCAAGCATGCAGCCTTCTGCTTTTGGAGAAAACTGGGATAAAAATCTGATAGTCAGGTGCAGAATTGGGCCTGTAGGAAATGTATAATATGATCCTTCAGAAGGTTTACAACTGTTGAAGCAGATAAATGCTTAGCAAAACATAGCAGACCTAAAAAAATGTCCCAAGGAGCATTAGCATTCTCTGAAGAGTTGAAAGATATAAAGAAATGGAATACAGTGGTTCCTCTGGTTACGAAGTTAATTCATTATGGAGGTCCGTTCTTAACCTGAAACCGTTCTAAACCTGAGGTACCACTTTAGCTAATGGGGCCTCCTGCTGCTGCCGTGTGGTTTCTGTTCTTATCCTGAGGTAAAGTTCTTAACCCGAGGTACTACCTCCGGGTTAGCGGAGTCTGTAACCCGAAGTGTTTGTAACCCGAGGCACCACTGTACTGTAAATGCAAGGTATTTCCTGAAGGGTGGGGGAAACCAAAAATTCATTCCAATCAGGTCAAAGAAGTACTGTATAATGAAGCCCTGTAAGAGCAATGTGTGAAGAAAAGTTTTTCAGGGTTACCTAATCTGAATTAAAACCACTGGCAGCATGACAGTAGCGGATCATATAAAAAAGCCACACTGGCCATGGTAAAGTTCCACTGCCAAAGGAATGCCTTGCTCAGAAGTTATGATTTGGCAATGTATTTTCTGGGCTTTACGCTTTCTTTTTTAAAAAAGAAATCCTTTGTTGGTAGGAGAAGAGGGAAGCTTAGCTAGCAAAACAATATTCATTTCACTCATAGACTTGAAGCATGATATTTTAGTTTGAAAATCTATCCTTCCTTCAGCTGCGATACTGGTGTCATCTGCAAACTCAGGAACACGTTTCTGAAATGGTGTACTTGAAGTCCTTTATACAGAGCCATACTGTCAGAATTCACTACTGTAGTGAAATAAATTATTGCTGTAGCCGGTCTCCATTTCCCTGAGAGGACTGAAACCTGTGTGAAAATGCACAGAAGCCTTTTACATAGAAAGATAAAGCTTTTAACGGTTTTCCCTGCTATTTTATTATATATCACCTTGAAACAATTATAGAGGTGAACAACAACAACAGCAACCATCTCCACACTTAGGTTTTAAATGCTGTGAATCAGGGATGAGGAATTCAGCACCTGGTATTGAAAAGTCTTGTCTAGATTGGTGCCTCAAAATGTTATTGCACTTCAACTCCCATTGCCCTTGACCTTTTGCTTTCCTGGCTGATGGGAACTGGAGTCCACAATATCTGGAGTCCAACAGGTTACCCATCCCTGCTGGAAACCATAGCAAGCTATTTTTCACAGAAAAACAACAACAACAATGCCTTCTCTGAAGGAGAAGGTATGTTCAAGACAGAGGACACTGACTTTTGCACTGCATCTGCACACATTGGATTGATCCAGAACGTGGTATAAAGTTATGCCATTCTTTGCTGAATTTATTGTGCTCTTGGTGCCTCAAATCAGCGGATTTGAGGCACCAAGAGCACAATAAATTCAGCACAGAATGGCATAACTTTATAGAATATATTAAAGATCACTATAAACATTTAAAAACATTAGCAGGATTGATATAGCACTTGTGATTTAAAACGATAAAGGATAAAAATGGAAATGTAATAAGTTAGATAAATGCAATTAGATGCGGCAAAAAAAGAAGGAAAATTATGGGAGCTATGGGAGGGGTAGAAAGAAGTACAGGGGTTCAGAGAATCCCATAAATGTATTGACATGCATTATGGTTTTAATGTAAACAAGTGTCTGTGTGTGTAAAAAAATGTTGTTTGAAAATTTGAAAATAAAAATTAAAAAGAAAAAAGAATGCTGATTTGAGATTTGGGACACATACATATATATTTATGCATATACATATACAGAATTACATATACATATATACATATACAGAATTACATACATAATTCTATAGAGAGAGAGAGAATTCAGAAGTGAAGTGTTATTTCTGTCTCTATAGCAAGGAAGCTGACATCCCATCAATCAAGTATACAAGGCTACATTGATTATTTGCTTCAGAATCAAAGTCAGAAATAATTGATCCATTGATTTATTATAATGTATACCCTGCCTTTGGTTGCTCCAAAATATACTTAAAATAGCATCTCTTGCTTAAAAACAGAACAGAAAATAAAGCACAAGAAAGAATATAAATTGGCAGGTGGGTGCCAAGTGAGCCTCTCTGGAGAATATGTTCTAGAGTGGAGGCACAATCAAGGAAAAGGTCCTTTCCCTTGTAACTACCTCCCCCACTCTTATATAATGGCTGGGGAAATGGTCTCTCATGTAGATCTCAGAAAGCTTAAACACATGGGAAAATAGGTAGCTATTACACAGGTAAGGTTGACTGACACGCTGTGTTTTTCGTAGAGGCAGATAATCTCGCTGCAAAAGAAAGCTGGAACAGAAAGCTGCTGATTAACAAGGGGTAAGGGGGGAAAGGCAAAAGCTCGTCTTTTGCTCCAAGCGGAACGGCAGGTATTTAGGAACTTTGCAGGGAAGGAAGCCTATTAAGTAAGCTGTATAATGTTACCCAGTGGGTTCATGAAGACTCCCACTGTTTTGCTTTTCCCCAAAGTTTGGCAGAAGAAATGTGAAAAGTGTGCCTTGGAGTTTCTCCAGCTCTCAACAAAAAATATAAAATGAATAAATGAAAATGGCTGGCTTGTGCTCCAGACAACCCTCCATTCAAGCTGGCTAACCCCAGAGTTGGACCTAAAGCACAGAGTGAAACAGGGGATGCTCTGAGTGGAGAAAGTGGTGCCTGGCTCAGAGCTGCATTTTCCCTTTTTGCAAAGTTGTAGCAGGAACTTTCAGTCAGTGGCAGGAACCAGATGCTCTCTAGAGTATGATCTCCCAGACAACATTTTTCCACCACAAGACGGAATGACCTCATGTTATTCCTTTCCTTTTCTGTGTCCCAGAGTGGCAGCATATTAAGGCATTCAGACAACTTTTGAAGTGGTAACAGTAGCAGCCATATGACAGAGTGGAAGGGCTTAAATATTTAAAGTATGTTTACAAATTCCAATTCCAGATTATCAGTTATCAGTTATAAATAGCTATATCAACCATGGGGTTTAATAGCTTTGAAATTCTGCCTGTTCCAAAGTGGCCAAAGTGAGTATTTTTCCTATCATGAAAACATTTGTCTCATGGCAAAACACAATTTACCAGGCCATAGTTTTTGTGTCATGAACTACTGGGAGAATCTGCAAGTCATTTGAGGTTTTTTCAACAATCAAGGGGTATATAAATTTTATTAAATAAAATAAATAATAAATTGTTGTTGTTGTTGTTGTTGTTAATTCATGTGTTGCCTTATACTCAAAGATCTCAAGGTGACATACATAGTAAATACTGAAAATATACAACAACATCTAAAAATGATTATAGCAAACAGCCCCCACAAAGTACACATTTCCTGCCACAACTCTCTCTCTCTCTCTCTCTCTCTCTCTCTCTCTCTCTCTCTCACACACACACACACACACACACACACACACAGAAAGCTGCTAAAAACCACCAGATATCAACATTCAAATGCTTGCGGTGTATAAAGGTCTTTAGCCTGAATGTACCTAACAATATAAGCAATACTCAAATAGGTTTTTAAAAAGTAAGAATATGCATCTAATTCTTATGAACAGAAATTGAAACTCTTAACAGCATGCAAGTTTCAGGAGAAATGTGCGGCTCATTACATTGCGCATCAAGTCTTCCACTTCCTTATTATTTGGGTGTCTCACCTTGAGAATGTCTTAAAACCTGTTTTGAAGTCTTGGAGAAGCTGCTCTCCTAGCTAATTGTGGGAAGCAGAGAATGCTGTGCTGTGGTGTTAAGTTCAGCCAGAGGACCTGCCATTTCTCCCATAGGAAGGAAGTTAGATTGGCAGGCTTCCACAGGCCATGTGTAAGTGACTGAAGCCGAGTCCAGACAGTTATTCCCCATAGAGCTAGATATTCAGGGTGGGGAGGGCATTACCAACTAGGTTGGCTCATTCATGGTGCCCAGCCTCCATGCTTTGGAGGCGATGTCACACACTTGAAAAATGAAGGTTACGCAAGGGGCTTTTTTGAAGAGGGAACTCACAGGAACTCATTTCTGGCATCTCTCAGGTGGGTGCCATTGCCATTCTAAGAGAACAAGGGAGGTGTTCATGGTGAGTTCCGGCACCTCTTTTCCTAGAAAAATAGCACTGGATATTCATCATTAAGAATCCACACCTGCTGACATGTATATGCTTAGACACTTTTGTGCAAATGTCATCTTCAACATGTGAAGGGCTGGTGCAATAAGTGAGCCAGCAAGCAGGATTCAGACTTTTCCCTTCCACACTCACCATTGTAGCACAAAGACCACATGTTTATTTTAGACTGCGTGTCTCACAGCTTCTTGAAGCTAGATAACATCCACTCCCCCCTCCTCCCTTCAAGGAAAACAACATGCCCCGCTGACAGTTTCTGCATCTGTAAATCTGTTAAACAAACAAAGCCTGCTTCTTATACAGCCTAAAATCTCTGGAAGTGGAAAGAAACACTAGCTTTCCCCATTTAAAAACTAGGACACAGGGAAATATATGCATGTTAACCAACAGCATGTCACAACAAAACTGATTTTCCCCCGCAGTCCAAAGTACAGGATCCAAAATAAATAAGTTATCTTACCAGTCAACATACATAACCACCAAATCCTCTTGATCAGCATACAATTCCAATGCAGACTTCAACAGGCGTACTTTCTGACCTCCTCCGATAGAGTTTAGAATATCTCCTCCTTTCCACTCTTCGCCTTTACCCAGCACCTAAGATACATAATGAAGGGTCTTGAGCAGAGTGTGCTGTCACAACCTGGACCATTATTGATCAGCAGTGAGATAGTATTTGGTCTTCATCCCATAAATTAGTGTCAGCTCCAGGGGGAATGGCTAATGTGTCCTCTGATGGGCTTCTTCCTCTGCCGGTAGGTCTTGGTATCTCCTGGTATTCTCCTGATGGACATCTGCTACAACTGCAGACATCTCCAAGCAAAAACACAAACAACTGTCAATGGCAAAAGCCACTGACTAGGGCAGTCCATAACTCCAACTTGCTTGTTACAGGTACCAGAGAATGCATTCACCCAGTGAACTGGCTGTTTGTCCATCAATGGATTTGACTTTGGCGGGGGGGGACGACCAATACCTGCTGCTGGAACTAAAGGCACTGGTTGCAGTAAATCACCACAAGCCCTACTGTCAGCAGAGGAGGCTGTTAGTGGCGTTGCTTCTGTCTCCTGCCTTTTTGGCACTGACCCATGAGTCTTCTTAGTGGTAGTTCACCACTGGTGGAATGCCTCCCTGGTGAGCTATGTCTTTCTCCCTCCTTATCAACTTTCCAGAGAAATATAAAGACATTCCTGTTTACCCAGGCATTTGACAGCTGATGGAACTTTAAATTAGTAACTGTGAGGGTCTGTGGTAGCTTTTTAGTGTTTTTAGGTGTTTTAGATGTTTTTAAAGGTAAAGGACCCCTGACAGTTAAGTCCAGTCGCGAACGACTCTGGGGTTGAGGTGCTCATCTCGCTTTACAGGCCGAGGGAGCCGGCATTTGTCCGCAGACAGTTTTTCCAGGTCATGTGGCCAGCATGACTAAGCCACTTCTGGTGAAACTAGAGCAGCACACGGAAATACCGTTTACCTTTCCGCCAGAGTGGTACCTATTTATCTGCTTGCACTTTGATGTGATTTTTAACTGCTAGGTTGGCAGGAGCTGGGACTGAGCAATGGGAGCTCACCCCGTCGTGGGGATTCGAACCGCCGACTTTCCGATGGGCAAGCCCAAGAGGCCCAGTGGTTTAGACCACAGCACCACCCGCGTCCCCCTTAGATGTTTTAAGGTGGTATTTAATTGGATTTAAATAGGGGTTTTTATTTTAAATTGAATTGTTTGCCACCCTGGCCTCCTTTGGGAAAAAGAGTGAGGTACAAACACAATCAATCAATAAACTGCACAAGACAGAGCTGCAAGTGGATTATGGAGGGTTAGTAAAAAGACAGCTATCATTTTATCAGCCAGTTTCTCAGGTCTTATGGGGCCTGTCAAATGCTCAACCCTTTCTGAATCAGACTTTTTCTTAAATATGATTACTGTTGTCCTATCTAGTGGATTAGGGGGGGTGGGGAATCCTCAATCCACTTCCAAAGCATAAACACTGTTTCCCTATCACATTTTAATTTCCAGTGCATTTTCTGTACATCAGTGAGTAGAAAAGAAACTTATTTTGAAGTGAAAATGTTTAGACTGAAAACAAGTTACAACAAAGCTCAACGCACACCTCCCATGCCTTCCAACAGTTTAGGCATATTAAAGACAGCATTTCACTGCCCATAAATTTTCCATGTCCCAAGCAGTCCTGAGCACTATGACATCACTCTAGAAATATGAGAGGCGATTCCTAACCAAACAGTAACCCAGCAATTACTTTCCACCACATAAGTCGCTCAAAGCACCAACTTGCTGAGAAAGAGAGGGGAAAGCTTTTGATTCTTAAACTAGGTAAGTAGAGTATTTCCAAGGATAAAGCACAACTGGACTAGGACACTGTGGACAATGGAGACAAACACCACTAATCCACATGTTGGAGGAGTTTCATTAGGCAGTGGTAATTGTAAAGTTTTGCCTCATTTGCAAAAAGGAATCCTGCACTGCTTGTGTTTCATTCCTGGCCATCACAGTGGGATAAACATTCATGCTATCACAGCTAAAGCACCTTCATAGTGTTGAGGTGCCAGAACAGATGGTGCATTCAGGATGGAATAGTATTTGTTTAGTTGGTTGGCCGGGATTTCTTTTTAATCTATTTTAGCTGAAGAAAAGGGATAAAGGCTCTGAGAACTGAATTAAGAGAACTGCGTGTTGCCTACACCAGCCTCTTCCTTCCAAGCACAAAATAAATTGTGCATGTATAGGAAATGTCCACACAACTGGAAATTACCTTTTTGGGGGTTGCTGAATCCTGATTATGTGGAAAGACCTTACATACACAAAAGTTCTTAGCCCTGCTCACAAAACAGCATGCGGAGCCTGATTGTGATGGCAGGCATGACCCAGCTTCTTTGTCACATATTAAGTAGCAAGCAAATACTGATGGTTTTAAAAAGGGCTTTTAAAAGGAGGCAGGGCCATAGCTCAGTGGTACAATAAGTCCCAGGTTAAATCTCTGGTTGGGCTGGGATTAAAATCCTATAGCTGTTGCCAGTCAGTGTAGACTGCATTGAATTAGATGGACCATAGGACTGACACGGTGAAATGCAGTTTCCTAAATTTCCTACATTCACTGGCAGAGTACAGGCATTGCATGCAGAAAGTTCAAAGTTCAGTCACTAATGTCTCCAAGTAGGAGTGAGAAAATCTCCTGTCCAAAACCCCTGAGAGCTGCTACTGGTCAGTGTAGCAAAACTAAACTTAGATTAGCCAGTAATCTGACTCAGTACATGTCATATCTCTATGCCTTGCAGTCAGGCCTGTGGGAATCCGCGAAGCAAAATATTTTTTATTGACCTCCATTGCTCTGTACCTCTCTGATAGGAAATTCCCTTTAAAGTTGAAGTGCTAAGTCCTTTACAGCCTATTTCAGTTATCAGTGTTTTCCTACAGAACCAAGTGGAGGAGCACACATTCCTCGCAGAAGTAACTTTTTTAAAGCAGCAGTTGGGATAAGGCCAAAAATAAGGAGGAGATATAAATTCCAAGAAATGGATGCATTTTATTCTGAAGATGCAGAATATTAGGGAGATGCTTTCGGATGAAAATAGTTACCAAGCATAAGCATAAGTTAACTGGAAAGGAAAAGAGATAATATTTACACAGACTGTGGATAAAACCTTGCCAGCCCTTAAATCTATATGCCTGTGGAATAGCCTCCTGAGCTAAGTAGAAAACTCCACCATCTGGAATATTAAGAGCTAGACTAGGTGAAAGATTACTAAGCCTACAGTAGGGAATAATTCTGAATTGGCAAAGGTATGCAGCAAATGACCGAAGTGGTATTTTCCATGACTTCATTCTACAGTGGTTTATTTTATGAGTGTGTGTGTGTGTGTGTGTGTGTGTGAATTCACACACAGAGAGAAACTATTTTCCATATTTTGAAAGAGGAGGAGGGTACACAATACCTTTACAGTGTAGTTGAAATGCTTTGCTGATTGCATGAATCTGTGAAAGCCATCCGTTTCCTTTGTTGCAACAGTTAGAATTAGTAGCTTATCTAGAAAAAAAGGGGGAAAGAGAGAGAGAGAGAGGTGTGAGTTCTTCACAGATGAAATAACAACAACAACAATTAATGGATTTCTAGCCTGCCTTATTAGGATATGACATATTGGAAACATTGGACTGCCCAATTCAATATACGGCAGCTTCATACATGGCATGCATATGGCATGCATAAAAAGTAGAGCTAATTTTCTTCTGATTTACAAATAAATAAATAAATAAATCTTCCCTTCTCACCTGGAGGCAGTTATTGCCATAGGCAATGAGCAAGGTAGCTATTTACCAGTGACTACCATATTTCCATTTTGTGAGAACGGCCGCAACCCTGTGGTACACTATCTGGCTTTGCAGAAAGTACCATGTTCAATCCCTGGCATCCGCAGGTGGCGCTGAGAGTTCCCTGCCTGAAACTCCGGACAGCTGCTGCCAGTCAGTGTAGGCAGCACTGAGCTACTTGGGGCAACAATCTGATTTGGGATAAGGTAGCTTTCTGTGTTCCAAATTAAACCTATTCAAAGCAGTCGAGGAAGCCAAGCTTGTGTCTTTCTTTTGCCCTGTAAAGTGGCATATAAACACTAGGAATTATAGAGGGAAATTCACTGGGGAGCTCAGAGCAGTGCAGAAACCTAATCACTACCACCTTGTGTGGTAGGTTAGGCTGACAGATAAACCCTTGGCCACTCAGGAAGCTCAGCTGAACAGGAGTTTGAAATTGAATTGCCTACTAACCACTGCACCACATTGGCTCTGTGTTACACCATTTACCGTACTTTCTCTTTGATTCAAACTGGATACAATAGAACTAAGCATTTCAACAGCTCACAAGAGAAAGTGCAACCATTCAAGCTCATGAACAACTTTCCCTTTAAATACTGTACTGAAAAGCAAGTTGTCAAAATCACATGGCAAGAAGAGGCCCTGAGGCCCCTGAATGATGGTTTTGGAAATAAAGTTGCCTAAATGAATGTCTGTGTCCTATTATTCAGGATGCAAGGAGTCACAACCCCAGGCCAAAATCATTAATTTGCTATCCCTAATGTGCCACTACTGACATAAAGACTTGGAAATGAAGCCATTTGGAAACCCTTCAAACTCATAGAATATTATACATTTTCAATAAGCTAGATTTTATAGTGCAAAAAAGAAAATCCAGTTTGTGCAATAAAAGTCTGTTGTTTCAAGCTCTTATGTCACCAGCTTGAACATTATTGGGGATTAGTTGGTTAAAAATGCATCTCTGTTTTCAAGCAGTATTTTAAAATAGGATTGCTACTAATAGTGGGTATATTTCAGCAGCAGGAACAAATTAGGTTCACAACAGCATCCTATAAACATGATAAGAAAAATCGGTATTCTGTCTAACAGGTATGGCTGGAAGTTACAAAGCAGATATTGGCAGTTTCCCCCTATCTTTCCCTTGTCCTCTTGGCTCTGAGAAGGCTGAGCAAAAAAAAAGTAGCAACTATGAGAAACAAACTTGCAACCAGACCACCACCCTACTTTGATTTATGGAGCTTTTGGAAAGAAAGCACCAGCCATAGAGTATACTGGAAAATGTGATCATAGAAGACTAAGTGAGCCAAATGAATTCCTTATTACATTTCCCTGTGTGAACTATTTTGATTTGAGAGCAATTTCAGGTTTGGATTTGGGAAGCTATACCGTATTTTACAGCTACACTTGCCAGCAAGTTGGAACAAATGTCAAGACACTTTATAATCACTCCAAAGGAAACGATCAGAGGCATAGCAGCCAACACATAAACACTCAGTAGGCACCTCTTGTGACAGAGATGGGGAAACTGTGGCCTTCCAGATACAGTGGTACCTTGGGTTAAGTACTTAATTCGTTCTGGAGGTTCGTTCTTAACCTGAAACTGTTCTTAACCTGAAGCACCACTTTAGCTAATGGAGCCTCCTGCTGCCACAGCGCCGCCAGACCCCGATTTCTGTTCTTATCCTGAAGCAAAGTTCTTAACCTGAAGCACTATTTCTGGGTTAGCGGAGTGTGTAACCTGAAGCGTATGTAACCTGCAGCGTATGTAACCCGAGGTACCACTGTATTGCTAGATGGACAGAATCAGACACACCCTCACATGAGACCTAGTTCATCCCAGAAACCGTGCAGTGAGGGATTATTTACAAGTTCAAGGGTCACTCCCATGACCTGCTGTATATACAATCTGCATTTTGAAGGCACGTTGTGAAACCAGACAATTTTAAAATATAACATTTTAACAAATCTTTCTGAGAGATCACTGGTGCTTAGTGATAGAATTCATCTCTTCATGGTTATGGAAAGCTCACAAAACCCAAGGAATCTCGCATCAGAAGGAAGGCATTTTGTACAATTTCATATTTGTGTGAAGGTTATTACCTCTCAGTAGGTTCATTTCAGCTTTAAAACTAATAAAATGTTTGTGTTACAGTACTTCAGCTGTCATCGATCAGCTCTATTAAGTAGCAGAGAATGTTCATGAATACACAGTTCTAAACTTTGGAAGAAATTATTCTGAGGGTGCTTAAAAACTGAATGAGTTTACAGGAACTCTCTCCTTAGACAGATACAGAGCAGACAGAAAATGCCGTCATCCCGTCTATTATGTGTCTGGAATAACACTGTAATAAAGAATTAAGTTGCAGTTACATTCTCTCCCCCAGAGTGCATTACTGACTCTCTGAAACAGGGAACTGGTTCTCCAAATAAGCTGTAGAAAAAACACTTTGCAAATTTCATGTTCCTCATCCATGGACTTCCTTTACTTTCATACTGATTTTCCAGCACACAATTCTAACTGCAACTAATACCATTAAAGGCAGAGCAAAATATAGAGTGTGCTTTTCTTTACAAATATGGAAGCAAGCTGATATTTACAGTTTTCTCCCAGCCTGGAATTTGATAAATCACAATGGCATCCCTGTAGCTTTTTCCAAATATTTACCATGTGTGTGTAGACAGGAACTATACCAAGCAGAAGAGCCATAATTTAACAAATAATCAACCATTTTGCCTGATTTGGGCACAGCAAAACTCTATACCTTTACTGAAAAAACTCCTGCTTCTGTGCCTAACGAAAACAAGGCTCTTCCAACATTTGATTCTAATGTACCACCACACGGTCCTTGGGGCTAACAAAGCATTGTTCCATATGCAACACTCTTCCATCACATAAGGGAGAGATGGGGAGCCTATGGGTGAAGGTTGCATGAGACCATTGGCCTAATTTCATGCAGGTGCTGAGAATCCAGAGAAAAAGGAGAGAAGATGAGAGGATTATCAAGCAATCTCTCACATATTGTGCATTTTTAAGGCATATTTACCGTATTTTTTGCTCTATAAGACTCACTTTTTCCCTCCTAAAAAGTAAGGGGAAATGTCTGTGTGTCTTATGGAGCGAATGCAGGCTGCGCAGCTATCCCAGAAGCCAGAACAGCAAGAGGGATTGCTGCTTTCACTGCACAGCGACCCCTCTTGCTGTTCTGGCTTCTGAGATTCAGAATATTTTTTTTCTTGTTTTCCTCCTCCAAAAACTAGATGCGTCTTGTGGTCTGGTGCGTCTTATAGAGCGAAAAATACGGTACTTAGGCCTTTCACAGGTGCTGTAGACTGGTACTGGTGGGCACCACATTGGTGACCCCTGTAAGGGCTTCCCCCAGACACAGCCAAATTCTAAAGAAAACAGATTCTTCCCTAATAGTCCATTTCTCAAAATGTTTAAAGAAGTTTTATGTGGTTCTGTACATTGGCATCCCAAATCCATTTTTTTAAAAAATGATAATCTAAATGGAAAAAACAATGATAAAATCTGACTGATTTATTCCAATCTAATTTTCATTTTATTTAAGACAGACAGACAACTGGCAACATTTTCCTTAATTATGGCTTGTTCAAAGGAAGACCTTTATCCGTCCCTTTGATGACATTTCCACTGACATGGAAGCTGAAAGCAGAAGCATGCCCCTGAAATAAATACAAGATGTGACTCATTTATTCTGTTTAGAACCGGCAATTTGTGTGCCCACAGAACTTCGAATTACAAAGCTCTCCCTACTGCAGATTTAGGGATGAGAGAAGATTAGCCAGAGGCTTTGCTTTTGCATTCCCTACCCCCCAACATATTCACTTTCTAGAAACAGGAAGACTGATATTGTCATGGAAAAGCATCTCTCCCAGGGAAACACACTTGCACTCTGAGATGACACATGTCTGTAATGGTTGTACTATATCCATATGTATTTACTGCTCATTTGAATTCACTGCTGCGGATTTAAATGCTTGAGGTAGGAAGGAACTGACAACCCCAAGGATTCATGTTCATTGTACTATTGATTTAATTTTCCTTTGTACTATGCCTTATTTGCTTGATTTATTTCACTGAGGTGCTGCTTGAATTTGCAGATTGTTCTGGTCTGTTGCATTCATTTCTGCCTAAAAGATCCTTTGAGCCTGGTATGCTGTTTGTATTTCAGTCCCACCCACAAAAGGGACGCAGGTAGCACTGTGGTCTAAACCACCGAGCCTCTTGGGCTTGCTGATCAGAAGGTCGGCAGTTCGAATCCGGGTGAGTTCCCATTGCTCTGTCCCAGCTTCTGCCAACCTAGCAGTTCAAAAGTATACCAGTGCAAGTAAATAAATAGGTACCCTTGCGGCAGGAAGATAAATGGCATTTCTGTGTGCTCTGGCTTCAGTCATGGTGTTCCATGTGCCAGAAGCAGTTTAGTCATGCTGGCCACATGCCCCGGAAAGCTGTCTGCGGACAAACGCTGGCTCCTTCAGCCTGAAAGTGAGATGAGCGCCACACCCCATAGTTGTCTTTGACTGGACTTAACCATCCAGGGGTCTTTTAGCTTTACCCCATCCACAAAGCAGTATGATCACAAATTACACGACATCTTTCTCAGCTCTGAAGGTTCAATTGTACTTAGCTTGAAACTTGGGTGCACCCTATCATTAAAATTTGGTTCATACAGATTAAGCCTGGTTGACACATCACACTAAATCAAACTATGGCTTAACATGCCCTCACAAGCTCTGGAAGAAGAAATCGTTGCTGCTTTGCCTCGGTCCAGTATACCTGAAGGAGCGTCTCCACCTCCATCATTCTACCCAGACACTGAGGTCCAGCACCGAGGGCCTTCTGGCGGTTCCCTCACTGCGAGAAGCCAAGTTACAGGGAACCAGGCAGAGGGCCTTCTCAGTAGTGGCGCCCTCCCTGTGGAATGCCCTCCCACCAAACGTCAAAGAGAACAACAACAACCAGACTTTTAGAAGGCATCTGAAGGCAGCCCTGTTTAGGGAAGCGTTTAATGATTGATGTATTATGGTATTTTAATATTTTTTTGGAAGCCGCCCAGAATGGCTGAGGAAGCCCAGCCAGATGGGCAGGGTATAAATTATTATTATTTTTATTATTATTATTATTATTATTATTATTATTATTATTATTATTATTCTCAGGCCATTCTGCTGCTGTGAGGTGCTAAACCATGGTTTGATTTAGCAAGTCTTCAGAATGCAGCTCTCCCAGACAAACCATGAACTGCAAACCATAGGTTCAGGCAGCGTGCTAAGTCAAGCTATGGTTTAGTGCAGGACAGTGTAACAGCAGAATGACCAGAAGAGGAGGAAAGTTGCCATATTTCAGAAAGTGAAAATCCAGACACAAAAGTTGCTGAGCTATGGGTTGCCATAGGTCTGGATTTTCCTGGACATTTAAGCAATTTCTGCCCAGATGCTGCTCCTAAAGGCTTAACCAGGCCTAAAAGATGGCCATAAATTCATCTGTAGCAGGGGAAGGCTAATGGTTTAACAGCAATGCATACACTGCATGGTCTGGCTTGCATAAAGTCTTTGTTTCATTCCCTGCCATTTCCAGTTAAAAGGCCCTCTGGTAGCAGAGCTGTGAAATATATCTTTCTACATTCCTCTGTGGATGCAAAGAGAGGATTCCGCTTCAAGTCTGGCTCAGGATTTTAATTTTATGTGCCGTTAAATCCAGAGCAATTCTGGCAGGCAACCAAGTACTGATTCTTGAATGGTGCAGCGGCTAAACTGAATTTAAAGTTCATAAGTTAGGATCACACTCCATATCTGCATGCAATGTGAGGTCACTTTTTGGAACGCAACCAGGAAAGCCAATATGCCTCATGGTATTTCATATATATCAAGCTAAATAATCAGGATTTTAATAAAGGACAGATTTAATATATCCTGGGTATTGCTTTTCTTACTATTTAAAGGGGGTGGGGAGTGAAGATTTGCTTTTTCTTTAACATGAATCCCATCTAGGTTCACCTTTGCCTGTGCATTTCATGGAATATCTGTTACATATTTGTACAGTGGAACCTTAGGTTGCGGATATAATTTGTGACGGAAGCACGTCCACAACCCGCAGCGTTCGTAACCTGCAGCACTGCGTCTGCGTGACACGATTTGGCACTTCTGCCATGCCACTCTCCAGGCCACAGTCCTCAATGGCCAGCTCTGTGCCCTCCTTGAGTGCCTACATTGGCTCCCAGTATGTTTCTGAGCACAATTCAAAGTGTTGGTGCTGACCTTTAAAGCCCTAAATGGCCTTGGCCCAGTATACATGAAGAAGTGTCTCCACCCCCATCGTTCTGCCCGGACACTGAGGTCCAGCACTGAGGGCCTTCTGGTGGTTCCCTCACTGCAAGAAGCAAAGTTACAGGGAACCAGGCAGAGGGCCATCTAGGTAGTGGCGCCCGCCCTGTGGAACGCCCTCCCATCAGATGTCAAAGAAATAAACAACTATCTGACTTTTAGAAGACATCTGAAGGCAGCCCTGTTTAGGGAAGCTTTTAATGTTTGATGTTTTATTCTGTTTTTAATATTTTGTTGGAAGCTGCTCAGAGTGAGAGTTTTGTGTATGCAGGTGTGTGTGTGTGGAAACACCAGGCATTTGTATGGATGCAAAGTAACCCACTATGCACCTCTGGCATGAGGCCACACTGGAAGATAATGAGGCTCCCGTTGAAAAGGGGTTCCAGCCACCAATGCAGAGCAAGCCTAAATTTGGGTAATTTTTGCAAATCACATACTGAGCAAGGTGCTTACGGATTTGCCCAAAAGTGCACACACCTATTAAGAACCAACAGACACGCCATGTCTTTTACTGGAGAAAATGGGAAGGAATGCAAAACAGACCTTACATGGTCATTCTGCAGTCAGTACTATCATGGGTTTATGTGTTCATAAACATGCAAGTTGTTTACTCAGATCTGTCTACGCGTATATAGCAAGACTGATGAATGTGAGCTACTTCTGCACTGACTAACAAATGAAACAGAAAATGTTCAAATCAAATGCAGGGCTCATAAGGCTGAGCATCGAAAAACACTCTACCAGAACATATTCTTTCCCTGGCAGGAATCTGAAGCCAACGGTGTATATATTTATGCTCCTAAGTTATCAACGGCCAAATATGGTGCCTTCTTCCTTCTCTGTCCTGAAACCTGCCTAGAATCCTATAACTCATCCCACATATCTAGTATGGAGTGGTGATAGCTTATTCAGGACTATACCTTTGGATATGAATACATTAGAAAAGAGACAAGGCTGTTTATAATGCCTTGGAATCCAACATATAGATAAAATGGAAAGGGGAAATCAGGTTCATTACCTTGAGCTTCTTTGAGGAAAAGTGGGATATACAGTGGTACCTCGGGTTAAGTATTTAATTCGTTCCAGAGGTCTGTTCATAACCTGAAGCACCACTTTAGCTAATGGGGCCTCCTGCTGCTGCCGTACCGCCAGAGCACAATTTCTGTTCTTATCCTGAAGCAAAGTTCTTAACCTGAAGCACTATTTCTGGGTTAGTGGAGTCTGTAACCTGAAGCGTATGTAACCCGAGGTACCACTGTATTGTAAAAATGAATGAATATTACATTACAATTCAAATTTGTTATAACATAACATAAAATGTGGCTGTGTTTTATTTTAGGACAGAATTATAGTGACCACTAGGTCTATCTTGCATTTAAAGCACCATTATACCACTTTGAACAAACAGAGCTTGCCACAAAATAATCCTGGGATGTTCAGAGTGCTGGGAGTTGTTTGGCGACCCCTATCCCATTCACAGAGCTACAGTTCCTGGTTTAACAATCAATTCCTCTTCCCAGGAAACTGTGGAAACAGTAGCTCCGTGAGGAAAGTAGGGGTCTCCTAAAAACTCCCAGCATTCTTAACAAACTGCAGTTCCTTTTAATTTTTTGTGGGGAGCCATGACTGGTGCCACAGTGCTTTAAACTTATGGTGCACAGATGGCCTCAGTTGTGGGAGACCTCTAAGTTAGTCTTTCTTAGATTTACACAAGGAAGGCCACGTCTCTGCAGTACAATGATTTAACTATTTTGTTTCGTGTTAAACATGTGGATCACTGACGTTAGACAAGCTTTAAATCTTTCAGGATTTTAAATCAAGCCAGCTTAACAAGGAGCATATTATCTGAAAAATGTACATTTTAGCAGCTTACTGGGTTGGAAATAAATTGCTGGCATACAGCTGCATTCCAAATATTAAAATATGACCTTCAGTTTCCTACCCACTCCCATGTTTACAGAACTGCCTTGTGAAGAGTGAGTCCAAAAAGGTGGGCAAGAAATTCATTTGGGTTTGTACCCAATGGGTTGTGTGCATGGGATACAGCTCACACAACTGATTTCTCTTTTCCCCGTCTCTCCCTATCACCATGGCACTATCCCAAGATCTTCAGAGGGTTGATGAGCGGTTCCCCCTGAGAATAATGGGTTGTGTCAATGGAAGGGGACAATTGACTGGAGAGGTTTGCAGCAAAATCCTTTCAACCATATTCAGGTGATTCCTCTCTCCCACCTCAGACAGGTTTTCTTTTGGGAAGGGGTACAGGAGGAAGAAAAAGATGGATTGAATGAGTTGGCTTCCAATTGTACAACCAATGGATACAACCTTTGATCATTAATAATAAGTAACATACAGAATAAACACACTCCTACCCAGTTCGTGTATTTTGCTGGGGCCCAGATCTAGGATAAGAATTGAAGGAACAGTTCCTTCGCCCTTTTCAAAGCAAGCAAGATGTGATGCAGGGACCACAATCATAGACACTAAAGCCTATTTGGGGAAAAGCGGGGATTTTATGAATTAGACCTAAGCAAATATAATAGTCAAGGCACATGCACACCCATACCATTTCCATGCAATGCAGATCCTCTGCCAGAAATTGTTTATTTATTTATCACATTTATAGATCGGCCTGCATCCAAAGATCACAAACACAAACTACATAACAACAAAACAAAAAATACAAGCCAATACACTGCACAGACACATTTAAAAGGCCATAGTATTGTGCATGTGAACTGCCATCCAAAAGAGAAACGTCTGTGGGGCATGCGTTTACATCTGTAAAGCAATGCTAAGAACTCATTCCATTTGCATACCTAGAGGACAAATCATGTCCTCATCATGGAGGGCACGTGTTGCAGTGAGATCACCAAGACTGACCTCACCGTTTGTGTGGGTGGGATCGTTTGGATAGCCACAACAACCCAATTGGGTCCCTCGGTTGCTGAGGTAATTCTGGCCAATGGGGTTGAGAGAATTTGCAGCTGGGGGATCTACTTATACCGCTGCATGTTGCCTCTTAGCGCCTCGTGCATCGGATCACCTGCCCACCCTCCCTATATTTAGGGTCTTGCTATGATCTTGCTATGCCGTTGTGGGTCATCTGATTTTGGGGCAGCGGCCCGGTAGAAATTTTCCCATTTGGTTGATTGGCTGGTGCCACTTGGGTTTCTCCTGCTGTGGAGCAAACTGTCACAACTTTGTAAGGTTTGGTGGTTAGACATTGGTTCAAGGTGTGGTGGAGGGGAGGTTGTCACACCTGCCACTCCCAATGTGTGATAGGGTATTCCGTTAAAGGAATCCAGGTGCTCACCATGCTTTTGTCCGATCCCCTTCCAGGGGTTAGGGCCACGCCAGAGCACCTGGGAGCATTTTGGGGTGAGGTTGTGTCTGTGGTAGGACCAATGCTCCCCCAGTATGTTTACCCTTACTGACTTCTGCCAGTGTCCAGTTGTCAGTGCTGCTCTGCTGAAGGTGTAGGTGCAGCTAGTCGAACCAATGCCTCAGCAAACCACTCACATTCTGTAATCAATAAAGTTGTGGCCAAAATTATGCCAATAACCTTAAACTAATATTGGTGACAACTGTGTCTTTCTTTGGGAGGTCTTGGGGGGTCTTCACACACAATGAACATTTCAAGAAACCAATCAAACAGCTTCTGCTCTACTCAGGGCCAAGGCAGCACCAGCATTACAAGCTATGCCTGGAATAACCCTCAATTACACATATGCTCAAGCACTAATCTTAATTCTTCTAGGGTGCAATGTCTGAGGCGACAGATAATTTTAGGTAAGTACGTCATTTGCTGCTACTGCTTATGCAGTTGCAGCTCCACATTGTATCAATGAAACATCTACTGTACGGCTGAGAAAGTTCAATCCCGGGTGCTGAAAGTGGCCCTCCAAAAATCATTATCTGGCCCTTGGAACTCTCCCCATGTCACATCCTTTTCCAGCCTTGCTCTGCGCTCTTTTTGAATGCTTTTCCCTAGCTGGAATAAGTCTTTGAACTGAGATCATGCCTCTTATTTTCCTGGATGCCTGAAAATTCAGTTTGACTTTTGTGTGGCTGTAATGTAGCCTACTAGAAAAAGAAAAGAGGTAATGAGGCACATCTGTTGTGCCACCCACTTCTGCCTCTGGGTTTGCTGACCACTGTCCTGCTACCACTGCCACGACCGCAAAGTTTGCCACGAGGAAATGGAGACCTCCGGCTGAAAAAGGTTTCCCACCTTTTAGTTACAGTGTAAGTGGTGAACATCCTTGAAATGTGGGTTGATATGATTAATGGTTATCCCTGATATAGCTTCCAAAGCTAGCTCAAATACCACGCACATGCCAGCATTGGCACAACAGTTCTTTGTATTGGCTCTGCATTGATCAGAAGCATGACCGGAAACACCCAAAATTATCAGTGTCAGGCACTTAGCATCAATTATATTCTGCAGCTAGAATTGGAGACAAATAGCTCCAAAAGGAGCGAGAGGCCTTGCCAAACCACGTCTTGCCTTCCCTTTCCCCGCTTAGGCATGCTGAAGTCATGGTGCTGAGTTAAAGTAAATAAGCTACAGTTCTCTGGTGAACACTGCAATTACACACTGGCAATTTAGAGCCCACATATATTGCATCATAAGCCGGGTACATACTACCCCGACAGGAAATTGAATAAATCCATGTATGCAATAGCCAAATGCGTGTTTTCATAACCTTTTGTGCTTTCGAAAGCTACATCCGTAAAGTCGCAAAAATACCATACGAATGTAAGGCTGTTATATGGAGTCAGACTACTGACCCATCTAGCCAGTGTTGGGTGCCCTGACTGGCAGTGGGTTTCCAAGGACTAAGCTCTGTGAATAAGTGCTCCTTTTAACTGAAGATGCCAGGACTGGACCTGTGACCTTCTACATGCAAGCCTTATATTTTACCTTGTGAGCTCCCATAACTAAATCCGAAGCCAGATATTTCAGTAACATTTCCAAGCACAGAAAAATGAACCACCAGGAAATTACTGGTTTGGCCCAAGTGTCTGTTCGGGTCTGGAGGGGGTGGATAAGACTGAAACTGTCAGACAACTGGTTCCAGTACCAACACATGGTTTGTTTGGCCTAGTGAGGTACAAAGACCTTGACTTCAACTTTGCCGCCTCTGCTCAGAAGCCAACAGAACAAGACTAACATCGCTGCTGCATTCTTAGTTTAACATATTGTTCTGTGTTTGTTTTTTAAACAATCAATATGACTACAGTTTCAGCAACTGGCATCACTTTTACAAAGTGAGAAGAGTTTACTGGCACAGAAAGCTTCGTGCCCTCAAGGTATTTTCTTCTCCTTTTTACAGGGCCAGCTGTTTAAACAGCAGCTGTGAAGCAAGATCCCCAGAACACTTCAAATTACTCTTTTAGCATCCAGTTTATTGACTTTTGACCGGGAGTATTTTTGTCTGCTTTCACATTGATACTTGATCACTCACCCAGCCAGACTTTTTCCTTTTCACTCTCTTCCTCGTCGCTCTCACTTCACTCTAATGTCACACATATTGGCTAAATCATAGTTAAGATATGAATGGAGCACTCACAGAATCATGCAGCAACCAGATGCATAAGAAGCCACCTCAGACCTTAGTCAGAACATTGATCCATTGAGCCCAGTATTGTCTACACAGACTGGCAGCACCCCTTCACAGTTTCAGGAGTCTTTCCCCTGGAGAACCCGGGACCTACCACTGAGTTATTATAGATGCAGATCTATGGAAGCAGTAACTTTTGAAGAATACAAAAGCACTACAGTGTGTCGGTGGTGTATTAGAAGTGCAAAGGTTTTTTCTTCCTATAGTAGATGACATAAAAGGGGTCTCTTCTTGCATGCTCCCTGCAGCTTGGAAACCACTTCTGAGCTCCAGGAGTGTTATATATTAATTCAATCTCAATTTCAAACCTTTATTGGCATATAGACAAAATTCCAAAAGGTTCAGTACGATAAAGTCACTCCGCAAAATCTGCATCTAACAATTAAAATACTGTGGTATAACATTCACAAATGTGCATTAATAAAACACCTACGTAAGTGGGATTGGCAATGTGTTATGGCCCAATCCATGCCATCCATGCTCTTTGTACATGCTTTTGGACCAGAGTTCAAAACCCCACTCATCTATGAAGCTTGGACCAATCACTGTCTATCAGCCAAACCTACCTCACAGAGTTGTTGTAAATATAAAAGGGAGAGAGACAGCTACTTGGAGGAAAGTTAAGGTATAGATGTAAAATAATAAAATCACACTAACCAATCTGTCTGCCAACTACTGCCATTTGTAGGGCAATAGGCCCTTCCTATGACTTATTCATGCCACTCATATTGTCAAAGTTCTGGTGAATCTACATGGTTTAATTGTATGCTGTGCTCTTTGCTTATATTTTGGTATATTGTCTCACTGTTGTTGTTAGCCACCTTGAGTACAGGTTTAGAGAAAATGAAAGCAATAGAAAACATAAACATCCTGTGAACAGGAAATACGCAGACTGTGACACAAACATCCTGCTCCCTTTTAAGGTGGAACGGAAATATCCTAACAAAGTAAGCTACAAAATACTTTAATTAATAGTTATCTAAATGAAAATGGGCTGTTTTCAGTTACAAACTGCCACATTACCCACAGTTGCAAAACAAAATAAGACATTCTTAGTCATATTAAATTGGCTCATGTTCTGCTGACTTTTAAAGTGTCCAGTATTAAACATTTACCTAACAAATTCTACTTTTTTAAAAAAGAGAGAGCTGCACACATATTCTATACTTGTTCCAACTCTATTATGAATATTCAAATCCATTTAAAATGCAATGAACACAAAAAACCAATGTAGGTATTTTATAGAAGTGGCAATTATAGTTTTCTGGAAGAAGAAGGAAAACTAAGAGCCTGGTGTGCATCCAGTCAAGAATCTAAGTCTCTGGAATATAATAGGACTGTTAGTTTAGGTTCACATGCTTCAGCAAAACTTTTTGTGGGTCAGATTGGCACTTGTGCAAGCAACTAGAATAGATGACTGAATTTTGCCATTTCAAAGAGGCAGAATGCAAATCTACTGAAGACACACCAGCTTTCAAGTTCCACTCAATTTTGATCATGTCGAGAGACAGGTATAAGAGACAGCAAGAGAGAAGGAGGTGTAGCTATGCATATAAGTGCGGTTTTATCAATAACCACAAATTATTCCATGTCAGAAATAGATGTGAAGTTTACAAAGGAGACTTTGTAACTCAGTTTTTGCTCTGTTTCTGAGTAGCTTTTCAGGACCAATAAGGTCTCTTCTAACAAACTCTAGCTTTCATAGACTCAATAGAACATTTGTCACATAAATCAAAAGTTACACAGTAATCCCTGAATGTTACGTATCTCTTTTTAATGAATAACACACTTCCTGTAGGTTTTCACATCAATCAAACATGCTCAATTGTTTTAATTGCTATAAGATGGCTTGGACAGAAACCTTTATTATTATGGTTATCAACATTGAAGGACCTTGTCAATTTGGGATTCACCTCACAATGCGTTTCTCCTCAACCATACAATTAGGGGGGGTGTATAAGGAAAGTTCTTTGTAGCTTAAACGCTGCTCAAATCAGACTTAGAGGCATTTTATTAAGTATGAATAGGATATAAATTATGCAGAATAAAACAGAACCTACATCAATGTCAGTCTCATTAGATTTTGAAACGTCTGATCAATGGCAAAGAAGTGTATGTAAAACAACTCAGAAAATTAAACAAGGATTAAAACTGGAGTCTGTTGTTAACAATCCCTGCAATGTCTGGGGTCCTGGCAGAAGTGGAGTTTGCACATCAGGAGAGTCTGCTATACATCAGTGAAGATTTTCTTACTGTTTATGTTAACCAGAATCCACTATTATTATTTTTACTCTGTAACATGCATTTTATTAGCACTGCTTCAGCATTCTAGACCATTGTCTCTTCATTAAGTTGGCTTGAACAGTGCTATTCCATAATAATTTACAAATAATAAACTTATTTGGGATTAAGTTTTTTACTCCTGTTCTGTTTATTAGCCTGGGATGGACTCCAGGGAGTTACAAAACAATGTCCTGTTCACACAACAGTTCCTTCTGCCATGGGGGGGACATGTGTTTGCGGGGGGGGGGGTATTAACAAATCTCATGCACAACTCCCCCCACATACAGAATCTGCCTGTATATGTGTACAGCCCTAAAATCTGTAAACTTCAGTAAAGGGAATGGGCAAATGATGCATCCATGAGACATCTGGATATCTGCACATAGAAGGCAGATTGCAAGCCATGTTGCACATCTGTGCCTGCAGAGATAAGGAGATAGAAGCTGCGCACAAGAGTCACTGTTCTGTATTGTCTTCCACAAAGGGGACTGTGTGAACCAATAAGTTTTCACTAAGGGTCACATTTCAAGTTGAGGAAGTGATGTGATGTGGCTTTTATGATATGCGGGTACCTTGGTTCTCAAATTTAATCCGTTCCAGAAGTCCGTTCCAAAACCAAAGCGTTCCAAAACCAAGGTGCGCTTTCCCATAGAAAGTAATGCAAAATGGATTAATCTGTTCCAGACTTTTAAAAACAACCCCTAAAACAGCAATTTAACATGAATTTTACTATCTAACAAGACCATTGATCCATAAAATGAAAGCAATAATGTACTGCAGTCACACAATCAATCAATCAATCAATCAGTAGTTGAACTGGGTTCCACACAGTCTCACACAAAAAAGCTGCAAAAAACAAAACAAAAAAGCCGCAAAAACAAAAACCGCTAAATAAATAGCAAAAACAGACAGACCTCAGTGTAGCACTCAAAACGGAAGTGTGGCACTCAAATCGGAAGCATAACACACAAAACAGAGCACGTTCAGCTTCCAAAAAAAGTTCACAAACCAGAACATTTACCTCCAGGTATGCAGTGTTTGGGTTCCAAGTTGTTTGAGTACCAAGGCGTTTGAGAACCAGGGTACCACTGTACTTATATAAGCCCTTATACAAGTTATGTAGTTGAGCAGAGAAGTGATTGCCCTAAAAGTATTTTAAAGAAGAAGAAATAAAGCTTACAAGTGCTATTATTCCTTATAAGACACTAACCAATAAGTGAGGAATCAGACAAACTACATTACATGCAATCAGGCACACCAATTCTATGGGGATGGGGCCTCTACAGCCCCCACCCCCCAATTCCACAGGGATGGGGCTCAGTCCCAATCTTGGGGGCACAGAGGAGACCTGGTGGGAAGTCGTCCCATGCCGTATATCATCAGGAGGTGCAGCACAGCCTGGTGAAAATCACCCCAGGCAACACAGCATTGGGAGGCGCCATGCAGAGCAGCACAGCCTTGAGTGCAAATGTTGCATTGGGAAGAGCTTCTTCAACCAAGCAATGGGTACAAAAAATGCATATGCTGAAGTAAAGTGTGCCAAAAAAGTCATATACTGGTGAAAATAAAATTTTGAAAATGCATCATATTAGGAGAAATTGTTTTGCAAAAAATGGGTATATTAGGCAAAACTGCATATCAACATGAGTAGAATAGGAGATAATGTGCACAAAAATACTGATGAATTTTCATGAAGACTTAAAAAAAAAACAACCCACAAACTGATGTGGAAATGTAAAGTTAAGATTGGGAAAAAATGAAAAACTGAAAGAAGCAACTATGTTCCTTCTGTGTGGCAAAACAATCACGGCAGAGTTTTGAAGCGAGCCATTTACTACCTCAAAGGTGTGAATCAAAACTCTGAGCTCTTTTTATTACCATGTGAAAATTATAAATCACAGATTATGGTTGATTTCCCAGGACTGATGCGAGCGAGAGCTGGGAACGCAATCAAAGGCCTGCTCAGGATCCAAGCAAGAAGCAGTGTATGGCAAGCAACATGATGTGTATTTAAAACCAATTGTCTCTTTTGACTGGAAGCACTAGAACACATTACGGGCCCTTTTCTTTAAACAGATTTTATGCATGTCTTCCTCTTCTGTTTTGCACATTGAGGATTGAATTTCTTTCTGCCTTCCAGCTCCCTGGAACAAGCACTTTACACGACCCAAGGAGCAGAATGTGAACAAGGCTGGGAAGGAAACTGGTTGAAAATCTGGCCAGAAAAAAAGGGGGGGAGGGGGCAGGGACACAAAGTAACACCTTTCATGTTTGAGAGACTATCAAATGGAATAATCATGTCTTCCAGGTGCCAGGTCTCTTCCGCCAAGCATCATGACTAACAGTGCAGCTGTATATTGTCTACTCAGGAGTAAAACCTTGCTATGTTCGATGGGGCAAATAGGCAATGGTGTCCCTATGGTGTAAACTCCATTACACACAGTGGGATTTACTTCGGGGAAACATGCACAAGATTGCACAGTAAAATACAGTGGTACCTCAGGTTAAGTACTTAAATTTGTTCCGGAGGTCCGTTCTTAACCTGAAACTGTTCTTAACCTGAAGCACCACTTTAGCTAATGGGGCCCCCCACTGCCACCGCGATATCGCCGCACAATTTCTGTTCTCTTCCTGAAGCAAAGTTCTTAACCCGAGGTAATATTTCTGGGTAAGCGGAGTATGTAACCTGAAGCGTATGTAACCTGAGGTACCACTGTACTGGAAATGAGAGAAGTTTCTTGTAGGGCAAACAATCATGATTGTATTTAAGGCTTAGCGGGGAAATAGACGTTTCCCCGCGATGCCCAGCTCAGAATTTGCATTTCTATATCGCTTGCCTTCTCAAATGCATCCTAAATATTGATCATCGCCAGTATGAAAGTCATGATTCAACTCTTCACCACAGCCAGGAAAAGACGGCTCATAAGGTTACAAGGTGCTTAGAAGTAAGGACTCTTTTAAAGGATTGTTGAGATATCACAAGGATTGTTGGGAACAGGTTTTTCAAGCTTATCGCCCGCCCACCTCCAGTAAATTCGGATTAAATTAAGGGGGTACAAGCTGGAATTCTGATGGCAACAGCATTGTGTGTGAATGCTGCAAAGAAAGAAATGAGGAGCGCAAACCTCACCCATCTCCCTTTGCTAACTCTCTCTGCATTTTCCATGTTAAGGAAATTGCCAACCTACATGAGAATGCACACCTAGTGAAAATGGACCTAAGCATCTCGGAGAAACTGTTTTCCTCTTGAAACTTGGAAACTTTGTTTTTGACGTTACTGTATCTCAAACTGACTCCTTTTAAAAGACTCAGCTTCCCAACGTGGAACGCTGCTTGCTGCCTGTAGCTTGTGTCTGGGTGGGCGGCCAAGAAAACCTTCGCCAGACGTTTATGTTCCACATGAATGTTACAAGGAAAGTGACAGGGAGAAGGGAAAGAAAGAAACACACACAAAGCATGTGCAACAAATTCAGCACTCAAGAGGCAAGCCAGACCCGCCTGAGAGCTGGAGAAATCAGCTGCAGTTTGAACAACGGGGCTTTTGTCTGAAGATCCCGAAGCGGGGTCTGAATGAGAAGGTATTTTTTTCGGGGGGGGGGGGGACAGGGTCTCACTCCCCGTCTCTCAGAAAGTAACGGACTGGCAAAACCCGCCTTGCAGCAAAAGAAACTTATTTCCCCTCTTCTTCACGAACCCAAGCTGAAGAGAATCCACTTTCAGATTAAAGGGGTGGGGGTAGCGTCACCTTTTAATTTTAATGTAAGAAAATAAGGATTTTCACCAGCAATCCATTCATTTACTCGGTCATAACGTGGACCTAATCAAATGTTAAAGTGTGGGGGGGTTTTGGGGGGGGGGAAGGGTGGATTTCATATAAAAGTACCAGGGCGCAAATCCATACCCCAGCCCCTCTCTTCTAGAAGTGAAATCAGCTTGGTCTATGCAACAACTCTGCACATGGCAAGGAACCCTCTCGCCTTCTGCCCTGCTCACCGCACGCGCGCTAAGGTTAAGCTTCGCAAAAAAAAATGGAGGAGGCCCGGCTCAAATGAAAACGTGGGGGCGTCGGGGAAGCAGGAGCGGGTGCGTCAAGTTACCGGTGGGAATGGGCGATCTCTCGGCCTCGGGCTCGGCGGGGTGGGTCGGCTGCAGGAGATGGATAGCGAAAGCCAAGAGGAGGGCGAGGGGTCCAGCGCTGCTGCTGCCGCTGCTGGCCATCTTCGGCGCTCCAGCCAAGCCGGGAAACGAAGCAGAGCCAAGCAGAAGACCCGGAGTGGCTCTTTCCCTTCTCCTACCCGCGACAAGAGTCCTGCGAGGCGCTCGGCCGGCCGGCTTCTCCGTTCCCTTGTTCGAAGCGCGTGGGGCCGCCGTGAACTCCAGAAGGGAATTGCTTCGCGGGGGTGGAGATCCTCCAGAAGAAGGGTCGTAATGAAAAAGGGCCGGGAGGGGAAATAAAGAAAAAGATCCGCTCGATCCACTCGCCGAAGGAGCAGCGGGGAAGCGTTCCGGAAGATGCGATCAGGTGGAGGCAGCGCCGCGGATCCCGCCGCCGTCTGGCCCTCGCTTAAGGGCACCAGGCAAAGGGAGCCGTCGGTGCGCGCTGGAGCCTTTATAAGGCGGGCGGGAGGGGTGGCCGTCGGGGAGCCCCGGGCGCGGCCAGAGGAGAGCTTCTACCCAAAGTGCTGCCGGGTCCTCCCAGCTATTGGCCGGGGGGCTGGCAGGGGAGGGGGAGCAAGCCCGAGGGGTGGGTGGGGTGGGGAAAGGGGTGTCTCCCGCCTTGCGCGTCCCCCAGGCGCGCCTGGACCCTGCCGGTGCGAGGATATCCTCTGGCGCCCTCGCAGGAGCAAATGGGAAGCCTCCGCACATGCTCGGTAGAGACGTGAAGCCCTTGCCCAGACCCTGTCCTCTGGCGCCGGGCTGCTTTCCGCATCCTAAGAGGTGCTCCTCTCGGGCTCTGCAGCTTTAAGGGGACACGAATGGCGGCGAGCTAACACGTGACAGCTGCTGCCTAGGACGGCGTTGGGACGGAACTGGTTGTCGTGGGATGCTTTAACCGTCGGTTGATGCAGTTACGTTGGTGTTACTTTAGAGGGGCAAAGTAGCGCGTGGAGTAGAATAATAGAATTGCAGAATTGGAAGGGACCCTGAGGATAATCTAGTGCAATGCAGGAATTTGCGGTTGCCCCGTAGGAGAATCGAACCCGCAACCTTGGCATTATCAACACCATGCTCTAACCAAATGAGCTATCCGAGTAGGATGTGCCTGCGTTGCAGAATAATACTATTCATGTAAAATGTGTTGCAAATGATAAGCAGTTGTTACTAGTTATTGTTGCCTCCCCCCCCCCCCACTTCTAACAGTGCCAAAGATCTCCAACGTTAGTCATACTAAGAGTTGTTGTCGTTTAGTCATGTCCAACTCTTCGTGACCCCATGGACCAGAGCACACCAGACACTCCTGTCTTCCACTGCCTCACGCAGTTTGGTCAAACTCATGCTGGTAGCTTTGAGAACACTGTCCAACCATCTCGTCCTCTGTCGTCTCCTTCTCCTTATGCCCTCCATCTTTCCCAACATCAGGGTCTTTTCCAGGGAATCTTCTCTTCTCATGAGGTATTGGAGTCTCAGCTTCAGGACCTGTCCTTCCAGTGAGCACTCAGGGCTGATTTCCTTAAGAATGGATAGGTTTGATCTTTTTGCAGTCCATGGGACTCTCAAGAGTCTCCTCCAGCACCATAATTCAAAAATACTAAGAGTAGACCCATTGAAATCAGTGCGTTGGTTTCATTGGTTCTAATACAGTATGACCTGTGTGCACACCATGCATTATACATTTAAAGCACACACTAGAATCCTGGGAACTGTAGTTTAAGGGTGCTGGGAATAGTAGCTCTGTGAATTCCAAGAATTCTTTTGGCGTAGGGGGTGTGCTTTAAATGTACAGTGTACACGGGGTTTTAGATACCACCCCCAAGTCTCTTCCTGTAAAGAGTTTCAATATTTGTTTAGGGATTTCCTGGCGTTAATTGTTACTGTTGCCAATGCATTTATTTATTTGTCGGGTTGATACCCCGCCCTTCCGCCAGAATTTAAAAACATTCCAAAACAGTTGAAACATTCTAAAAACATGTATAATTAAAACATTTAAAAGCAGTTACAGTTTACCAAAGGCTTGCAAATCCAAACATTATGATATCTGTGCACAGTCCCTCAATTTCAGAAAATTCTTACAGCCTAGCACTCCACAGAACAGCCACTTCCAACATTAATCCCATTTTACAAGTGATGCTCAGGGCAGTTTCTGTTTGCTTGTATGCTTTTTTGCATTTTCCATATCTGAAAATGGAATGAAAACCTGTTGGGTAGAACACACATTCTCATAGTGTGAATAGCGGTGTCTGAATTTGCAAGCCTTTGGCTAGCTTTCTCAATAAAGCTGAACTGGGACTGTGGGGCATACTTGAGTTTTTTTGTGCGGTAAGTTTGTCTTGTGCGTTAATTTGCTTATTTGAGGGATCACTTTTTACGATGTCCTTCAGTAAAATCCCCAGGGCAGAGCCCATGTGCAATTGTACCTGAATAAAACTGTACAAATGACTTCAAATTACTCACTCCTATTCTGTTCAGCAGTGAATCACATGTTTACTGTTTTCACATGGCATGAGAAATCTATGACCACTCAAAGCAAATGTGGGGCTCCTGATTTGGATAGGAGACATAGATTCCCCCTCTGTTTTTGACATCTGTCTGTCTTGAGCAGGCTTCCTGAGACTCGGCCCTCCAGATGTTTTTGAGACTACAATTCCCATCATCCCTGACCACTGGTCCTGCTAGCTAGGGATCATGGGAGTTGTAGGCCAAAAACCTCTGGAGGGTCGAGTTTGAGGAAGCCTGGTATTAGGAGACAATGGAGTGTGCTTCTGGGGGGAAATCCAAACGGCCGTGTTTGCAGCACTGAAGTGACCTCCCCATGGTGGAAACTTGGGTAGTGTATATGGAGGTCCTGGGCTGCCCAGACAACAGGACCCCACTCTCAGTCTTGCTCTGTCAAAGGAAAGCAGAGCAATATGTTTGGCACCAGCTTGGCTGCTGGAGTTGCCCGCATGAGGTGTACAAGGCGCCACCCAACTGTCTTAGGGACTCCACTGCAGATTTGTGAATGGTTTGCTATTTAGCCTTTTCTTCTAACAAATATATCCTGCAAGACAGTGGTGGTTTAGGATCAGAGTTTTCCTTCTCCTAGATGGGCTCCCTTCCCAAGTTGACAAGCCCCATCTACCCCTCACTTCCCTCTACAGCACATGCAGAAACCACCTTCATGATCAGTTGTTGGACCCCCTATTGTCCCACTCAGTGCGCCAGAGCCTGTGTGTGTGTGTGTGTGTGTGTGTGTGTGTGAGAGAGAGAGAGAGAGAGAGAGAGAGAGACAGAGACTGGGGTACCATATTATGGCCCTCTGGTAATAGCAACATTGAGCTAGGACTTAAATGGAGCAAATGATCCAAGGGGGAAGGGTTAAACAGTCTCTCCTTGTGCCATGGCCCTAATAAAAATGACTTTTTGTGGAAGTGAAAGATATTGAGAGATTGAACTGTGGAAAAAAGTGTCTTATGGAGTGAAAAATACGGTGCCATACATATAACAAGATAGGCTGCCACAGTGCTCATTTGTAAAACTGTTCATCTATAGAGCAGCGCATTCCAGAATTTATTTATTTTTTGGTTAATGTTACTTGTGAAAAATGATATTAATCACCTGTGTCTGCTTGCCACGTCCCCATGATATACATTACTTTATGTTAAATATTTCATAGTGCAAAAATATTTACACAATATATAGTCTGAAATTTGCTTCGTGGCATCTTGGAAAATTTCATAAAAATCCAACACAAATTAAGGCTGGTGGTTGCTGTTGGCTTTTTGTATTGTTTTTACAATGTAGGCTTTACATCTGAATGCAACTGCTTCTGTTTAGCTTCCATCTGCTTTTCATTGTGACATATAATTGTATTAATTTTGTGCTTCTGAATGATGTGATGATGACATTTATTTAACTGATTTCAGAATGCAGCCCAGAGTTTTATTTTGTTGTTGTTTTCTCTCAAAACAAGCACTGGTGTCCTAATAGGTTATGGCATGGTGCACAATGTCCAGAACCTTATTGTCTATTTTAAAAGAATAAACACATTGCATGCTTTTCTTTCTCCTTCTTCTCTTGCTTTCCCACATCAGGACGACTATTGCTCCTCCAGAATATAAACCATTGCAGAATTTGGCTGGTGGGCATGAAAAGAAGCTGTGCTTTGCTTTCTGGCAGCATCTTTCGATATAAATGCTTATTTTGCATAATTGTATCAGATTAAATACAAAACCATAACATGTGCACATGGCAGAGGTTTTTGGCTCTGTGCATCATACTGCCCCAAGCACCATGGGGCCAAGATTGCTATGGCTCCCTGCCACATGATTACACAATGGCAGATGTGTTGTCCAACATGGAATAGTTAATATAGCTGTCAGAATACGAAAAACCTGCAAAAAAACTCTATCAGCCTTGGAAACTAAATAGAACCTCCTTGCTCAGAGATGGTAGGCCAGTGAATACCAATTTCAGGCAAAGTGAACAGAAGCGAGGAGCCCCTATCTTCATGCCCTGCTTATAGGTTTCCTGGAGGTCTCTAGCAGGCTGCTGTTTTTCCTTGTTACAGTTGGCAGAGCATGAGACTTAATCTCAGGGCCATGGGTTTGAGCCCCACATTGGGCAAAAGATTCCTGCATTGCAGGGGGTTGGACTAGATGATCCTTGTGGTCCCTTTCCAACTCTTTGGTTCTGTGATCTACTATGTTATGCATCTTGGTGTTTTATATTGTAAACCTCCCTGTGCTGCTTGGATGAAGGGTAATATAGGCCAAAAAAAATCAATCAATCAATCATTTGGACTTCAGATGTGTGTGTAGAGTATTGCAACCTTAGCTTTGTCCAGATGACAGCTCTAGCAAAAAATAAAATTAAAAGCATGGTGATAGAATCAACCATTCCTGGTCGAAACAGACATAAGGCTATTATTATTATTTAGCATCTTTATTGAAAATTCAAAAAGTTCCTAATTATATGTGCACTAAACATGGTGAGATGTAAATAAAAGAGAAAAAGAGAAGGGAAAATATGGGGGGGGGATGACCCAAAACTGTATATTTTACAAAGTTGTTATTGTACTTCACCAGATCTTAACCTATTACAGTATTTGTAATAATGGAATTCCACATATCATTGAATTTGTCCATGGCAAGTCTGTGTTTATATGCAAGTTGTTCATATGTTGCGAGTTTGTATAAGTCTTCAATCTGATCGTAGAAGGGAGCCTCGTTTTTATTTTTCCAGTTCATCAGTATCAGTCTTTTTGCTGTGGTAAGGGCACCGAGAGTCCACTCATTTTGACCTTTTGTAAGGTTCCATGTGCTGGGTATATAATTCAAGAGGTTATTTTGCTCTGTAAATGTAAGGCACAGTGGTACCTTGGGTTACAAACACTTCGGGTTACAGACTCCGCTAACCCGGAAGTAGTACCTCGGGTTAAGAACTTCACCTCAGGATGAGAACAGAAATCGTGCGGCAGCGGCAAAGTAGCAGCGGGAGGCCCCATTAGTTAAAGTGGTGCTTCAGGTTAAGAACAGTTTCAGGTTAAGAACGGACCTCGGGAACGAATGAAGTTCGTAACCAGAGGTACCACTGTATAAAGCTTTACCACAGTTGGTGGATGGGACAGGGGGAGTCAACAGTGTTGCTAATAGTGACCTCCCTTTTCTCTCCTACCGCTCTTACCATACCACCAGAGCTTTCTTCACCACCCTCACTTCTCATTTCATCTGATATGACTAGTGGAGACAGTCTGAGATATGTGCTGTGTAGAGGGAAGATTCAGTGTGTGTAAACAGCTAAGGGGAGAATAATTAAATTTCACAAATAATTGGTGCTGCCCTCAAGGAAGCTTGTTCTAGATGGACATCTTTACAGTCTGGTGATCCTAAGTCTGTTTACTCAAAAGTAAGCCTCGCTGAATTAAATGGGACTTCCTTCCCAGGCAGTATGCCTAGAATTGCAGCATTATATTAGTGGAAGCAAAGGCCGAGTCAGCCCTACTGAGATTTGAACCTGTGGTTCTGGGGAAATGTAGAGAGGTTCCATAATTGAAGCTTAGGCCACCAAAGAAGCCTAAAGGAAGTTGGCAGTTTAGATTAATCTTGGAAGATTAAGAGTTGTATATATAATACACTACTGTGCTGCGCAACTCAGACATGACAATGCCAAGAGCAGTCTCTGTGCAGATCCCCTGAGAAAAAAATACTGGATGCAAACCAGGTGGTCTGAGTCAGGTGGTCTGGGTAGAGGGGAATGGAGGGCAAAATTTGGGTCTGAGGCTCCCCACCCCTGTTTAATGTTTCCCCCATTAACATAGCAAGAACATCACCCCTACTTGTTTCTTACCAGGCTGTCATAGCCAAGATAATATCCGACCTTCCTTTCCAGTTTTTGTTATTTACATTGTAAGCAGTAGGAAGTGAATCCTTCATGCTAGAGTTGCCAGCTGACCTGTATTTGAAAGAGTCGTGTCCTTTGCCCATTCAGGGCTGGCCCAAACATCTTTTCTGCCCCAAAGGACACATTGCCTCTCCAGTTTCCTATGTACAGAAATAAACTGGACCGGCAGGTGACTCTCACTTCAGCACTGGCAACAGCAGCACTCGCTGCTACATCAGAGGGCATCATGCTAGCTGAAGAGGTTCAGGGGGAGCTGCGTGGCACAAAATGGCTGTTTCCTCCAACAACTCACTCACTGCCACCCTCTGCCTGGCACCTGCTTGCTAACGAAACAAATGGTGCAATAGCCTTAGTGCATGGGCTGAGCTAGCTACCTCTCTTCCTGTTTGCAATTGTGTGTGTCATTTTCAGTAATATATGCATTTCTGTGCACACTTTACGCCAGCGTATGCATTTTTAAACACGTTACGTGGCTGGAGAACTAATTTGGAGAATTGTACATTTTGAAGGGTTTCAGTTCTCTTATTGTTTTGGAAAATGTGAATTACAGTGGTACCTCGGGTTAAGAACTTAATTCGTTCTGGAGGTCCATTCTTAACCTGAAACTGTTCTTAACCTGAGGCACCACTTTAGCTAATGGGGCCTCCCGCTGCCGCCGCGTCGCCACCATGCGATTTCTGTTCTCATCCTGAAGCAAAGTTCTTAACCCGAGGTACTATTTCTGGGTTAGTGGACTCTGTAACCTGTAGCATGTGTAACCTGAGGCACCACTGAACATAGGTTTTGTTAATGTGAACAGAATCTGATTTTGTCTCCATCCTTACAATCCAGAGCGCCATACACAACCCGATGCTTGAAAATGCAACCTCGAGGTCACATGAAGTGGTTTCTCCCATTCTCTTCACTGTAGGAGGAATTCTTTGTCTACATATCTGCTGGAACTCTGACACCAACAAATGGTCAGTGGAGTGGGATGAAGATTTCTCAGCACAGATTTCTCCGGGGGAACATAAATCTAGTTGTGGTTTGGCCTTATCTGTTGGGATCTTTGAAAACCAGCTTCCTGTGTCCAGCCCAGATTGATATACTTTGTCCTTTGCTTACCCTCTTCTTTGGATGAACTTTTAAAGAGCTGCTAAATATCTGTTTAAATGTTTTAAAATTAACACATTACATTTTTTTAAAAAACTGACTAAATATTTTATGAGCAAAGCAGGCCTGCCTTTGAGGCAAAAAAAAATTGAGTTTCTGTTTTGGCACACTTCTGACAGTGAAGAGCTTTTTTATCATTTCACTCCCTTTCCCCAGCAGTGCCCTTATAAAATATTCAATATACAAAAATCTTAATTTGGCAGAGATTTAAATCCACAGAAAAGCACTGCTCTCAGGCCTGCCGCTAAATACCATGAGATTGATGGAGGGCAGGGAGAAGCCTTTAATGGTAGACCTACATCTTTGCAATCCTTTCCCCCAGGAGGTGGACGTGGTACCCTCACTGATGGTTTTTAAATGGATGGATGGATTTATTTATTTATTTATTTTAAATCACCTTTGAATTTCGTCCAGCTTTTTACAGCTGGCTTTATTTCGCTTCATGTTTAATTGCTTATAATTGTTTAATTTCCTAGTTTAGGAGCAATCCTATACCCATGAGGTTGGCGTAAAGCAAGTTTGATGTAAATTAAGCTGGTACACCAAATCCAAACTCCATTCAGGAGCAGGGCTACCACCGGCTGCGTCGGCCTACACAAGCCTTTAAAATAGTGTCTGAGCTGCACCACTGTTTTTGCTGACTTAACTTAGTCCAGGTGGCCAGGTCATGTGACTGAGTTGAATGGACTTAGGATCCAGCCTAAGTTCTCTGTCTCTGGTCCCACCCCCAGCTTGAGCTCCACCAGACCTGGCTTAGCTGGCAGCAGCCCAGTTGAGCTGGGATGGGGAAGATACACTGGGAAACGCTCAGCTAGATGTTTGATTAATTTGAACCCCACTCATCCTAGCACGGGACGTGGGTGGTGCTGTGGGTTAAACCACAGAGCCTAGGACTTGCCGATCAGAAGGTCAGCGGTTCGAATCCCCGTGACGGGGTGAGCTCCCGTTGCTCGGTCCCTGCTCCTGCCAACCTAGCAGTTCGAAAGCACGTCAAAGTGCAAGTAGATAAATAGGTATCGCTCCAGCGGGAAGGTAAATGGTGTTTCCGTGTGCTGCTCTGGTTCGACAGAAGCAGCTTAGTCATGCTGGCCACATGACCCGGAAGCTGTACGCCGGCTCCCTCGGCCAATAAAGCGAGATGAGCGCTGCAACCCCAGAGTTGGCCACGACTGGACCTAATGGTCAGGGGTCCCTTTAACTTTTACATCCTAGCATATCTTGCTATAGGACTGCCTCTTTCGCTTTTAAGCCTTCTATCTGTCTGTCTATTGATTTATTTCATTTAAACTCCACCTTTCAGCATCCAAGGTGCTCAAGGTGGTGTCCATAGTTCTCCACATTTTATCCTTCTCATCAACCCAGGGAAGTAGGTTAGGCAGAGGGACAGTGAGTGGCTCGAGGTCATCCAGTGCCACAGAGCGAGCTGGCAGTAAATCATACTGTTCAACGTTGGAGTTAACGATTTACTAGCAAAAATATCTTCACAGGCTTGTCAGGCCTAATGAGAACAGCAGCTCATCCCCAGTAGGTATTACCCCATGAATCAGTTGCCGAGACTGAAAGTCCCCCCTCCCCACAGCCATCTAAGTCGTCTCCTCTTCAGGGTTTCCCCCAAGCAATCTGAGACTGTGCCAGCATGCCATCCTTTGGTCCTCCTGCTTCCTGCATCTCCTGGCCCTGGAAGATCAGAGGAAGCTTGTCAAAGCAGGAGAGGGTGACCCCCTGTGCTTCTTCACCAGCCTGACCCAGCTCTGCCTCTTGGCCACCCTCCTCTCACTTGCCAGCTTTGGCTTCATGCATCTCATTCTGAACTTCTCTCTGCCACAGACTCTCCCAGCTCACTAAGCCCTGTTACTTCCTCAGCTTCCGGTACCTCCCCTTCCCAGTCTTCTCTCTCTTCTCCCTCAGACCACTCATCATCATACCACCACCACTCCACAGTCTCTGGGCCTTCTTCCCTTGGGGGTTCCTCAGCTGGTTCCTCCCACCATTCCTGTGCATCCAACCCATCCATGACATCGAGTGAGGTTTAGAGCTAAGTAGGGATTTGAACCTGCCTCCCAGTTCCCAGTCCAACACTCTGACTACCACACCACACTAGTTCTATATACTGTACAGTGGTACCTCGGGTTAAGAACTTAATTCATTCGGGAGGTCTGTTCTTAACCTGTAACTGTTCTTAACTTGAAGCACCACTTTAGCTAATGGGGCCTGCTGCTGCCACCGCACCACTGCTGCGCAATTTCTGTTCTCATCCTGAAGCAAAGTTCTTAACCTGAGGTACTATTTCTGGGTTAGTGGAGCCTGTAACCTGAAGCGTCTGTAACCTGAAGCGTATGTAACCCGAGGTATCACTGTATTTACTAATTATTGCCAGCCACCTTGTGAGGGTTTTATCTTTTAAAGGTAGGATATAAATAAATATGCAGTACTTTTTTGGGGGGGTGCAGGGGTACCATACCTCTAAACATTTTGTGAATCTAATGGGAGAAGAAATGAAAAAAATTAGTTACCTCTCTAGCATGGTGAATTGTCAATTCCATTGCTACCCCCAATGGTGGCCTCATTTCCTTTCCCTGTGTTTCTTGAGTCTCAGACGGAAGCAAGCATTTAATGTGTGAAGCAGTGTGAAATGTGGATGTGTGGTGTTTTACTGATGAAAGTCGGGAAGATGGGCCCTGCAGCATTTGACATCTTTCTGCAGGGCCTGCAAGACAGAGCTGTTCCACCAGGCCTTTGGTCAGGGCACAGCCTGACTCCCTCCTTTGGCAATCTTTACGAAACTTTAGTTTATGGTTGCCATCAATTTTGATTTTAATTAATTTTTATAATGTTTTTATAATGTTGCACTATTTTAGTGTTGTTAGCTGCCCTGAGCCCGGCTTCGGCTGGGGAGGGCGGGATATAAATAAAGTTTTTATGATGATGATGATGATGATGATTGTGATGGGATGATGAGCTGCTTGTGCGTAAAATCCTAATCCCTCAGAGTTTGGCTAAGTCCCCAAACCTCTGTCTGTGATGGAGCTCCTTAAGCATGACTCCATCAATCGCTCGTTGAATCGGACAGTGGGCGTTTACGGAACTTCTTCCAGCATAAAAGCTCCTTAACGGAAACGCGTCTTCTGGACTCTCGGCGTGACAGTTTCCGCCGAGGAGTGGGTGTCCCTACAGGAGGTCCTGAAATCTCCCCGCTGCTCCCGTTTGAAGTGTCTCTGAGCCCTCCCTCCGACTCACTTTCCCTTGGAACTCCACTTCTCCCCCTGCTGGTCCCCTCCTCCGCTGAATGGTCTCTCTCACCCTCCATGAGCCCTTTCACCTCCTTAGTTTCAGATGGCAGTTCCCTGACATCCACCTCCCCTCCAGGGCCCCCTTCACCCCCTTCCCTCCCCTCCTCTGCGGGAGGCGAGGGAGCAAAACCCCTGAAGGAACCTCCCTCATCTTCCGAAGTTTCAAACACTTCCCTCCACCTTTTGCTGTCTCCGGTTTCCAAGTACTCATCCTCATCGGAGTCTGTTCCTCCTTCCAACTCCGATTCCCTGAATCCCTCCAGTTCCTCCTCATCGTCGGTGGTGCCAAAGTACTCCCTCCGAAACCTCGCTACTGGCTGAGGTTTCCTGGGGAACCTTTGGTGGAACGTTTCGATCAAGATCTCGTCACGGACCTCCTCTGCCTTCACCCAGGTGTTTTCCGACTCCGGTTCCCCTTCCCACGCGACCAAATACTCCACCTGATTACCCTTCCACCTGGAGTCGATGATTTCCGCCACATGATTGCGGCTTTCCCTTTCTTCTATGGCTGGCCCCCGTGTGGATACCCTTCACCTTCCCCCCTGTATGGTGACAGTAATGACCTGTGGAATACTGGGTGCAGTTTCATGTGGTTCGGCAACCGGAGTCTGAACGCCACTGGGTTGACCTGTTGGATGACCTCAAATGGTCCCAATCTTTTGGGTCTCAATTTCTTGCAACCCCCCTTGAACGGCAACCCTTGGGTTGATAGCCAGACCCGACTCCCCACCCTAATTGTTTCACCTTCCCTTCTGCTCTTGTCTGCCTGCCTCTTATATTCTTCCTTGGCCCTTTCTAAGTTGAGTTGGAGTTGACGATGGATCGCTTCCATTTCTTCTACAAAATGTTCAGCGGCCGGAACACTCCATCTTTCCCCTCCTTCCCCTGGAAACGCCCTGGGGTGGCACCCATAATTAGCCAAAAAGGGGCTCATCCCGGTGGACACATTCTCTGCATTATTGTAAGCAAATTCCGCTAGTGCCAACTTTTCGACCCAATCGTTCTCTCTGTCATTGACATAACACCTCAGGTATTGTTGGAGGATACCGTTTGCTCTCTCCGCCTGCCCATTGGTCTCAGGGTGCCTGGCAGTCGAAAAGTTGACCTCTACGTGCAACAAGCTCATAAGTTTCCTCCAGAATCTGGACGTGAACTGTTTCCCTCTGTCGGAAACCACCCTCAAGGGGGCGCCATGCAGCCTGAAAATATGTTCTACAAACAATTTCGCTGTTTCTTCCGCCGTAACTGCATGTGAGCAAGCTACAAAGTGACCCATCTTAGTTAACAGGTCTACTACGACTAGTATGGCGGTTTTCCCCTGGGATTTGGGCAGATCAGTCATAAAATCTATCGACACCGCCTCCCACGGTCGTTCTGGTGTGGGTAACGGTTCTAATAACCCCGCTGGTGCCCGCCTTTCTCCTTTGGCTCTCTGGCATTGGTCACACCTTCTCACATACTCCCGTACATCCTCCCTCACCTTGGGCCACCAAAACTCCCTGGTCACCAACCACATGGTCTTGTGTTGCCCAAAATGCCCCGCTGTGGGATTGTCGTGCAGCTGTTTGAGTACTCTTCCCCTCAATTCCCCTTCGGGTATATATAGCGCCCCTCTGTAATACAATGCCCCGTTTCTTTCTTCAAAACCCCCGGGGTCTTCTCCCTCTCTCCTTAGACCTCTGAGCTTATCCTGGGCGTACTCATCATTTACCGTACCCTCTACCAGTTCTCTTTGCCCCACCCAGGCCGCACCACACACCCAGTGGTCCTCTGGGATAATATGTCTCTCTTCCGGCGCTCCCTCCCCCTCCAAATATTCAGGTTTGCGAGAGAGAGCGTCCGCTCTGATGTTTTCTGGACCTGGCACATAGCAAATTTCAAAATGGAATTTGGAGAACTCCTGGGCCCATCTCACTTGTCGTTGGTTGAGCACCCGTGCCGTTCTCCAATACTCCAAATTCTTGTGGTCCGTACACACTTGCACCTTATGTTGTGCGCCAATTAGTAAGTGTCTCCATCTCCGGAACGCTTCGTGAATGGCGAGTAGTTCTCGGTCATATACCGTGTAGTTCCTCTCGGATTTGTTCAGCTTACGCGAAAAGAAGGCACACGTTCTCCATTCCGACTTATTGCTCCCTGGCTGAAGCAGCACCGCCCCCACCGCCCGGTCTGAGGCATCAGTTTCCACTCTCATGGGTTTCTGTAAATCCACATGCAGGAGCTGTTCTTCTGAAGCGAATGCCTTTTTCAATTCCTCAAAAGCGTGCTCCGCCTCCGCCGTCCAAACGAATTTCTTCTTGCTGCTTAGACAGTCCGTGATGGGAGCCGTTAAGTGGGCAAAGTTCTTGATGAATTTACGGTAAAAGTTCCCAAACCCTAAGAACCTTTGCACATCTTTTTTCGTTTTCGGTGTCTTCCATTCCAGCACCGCCTGGACCTTGCCTGGATCCATGGCTAATCCCTTGTCTGACAAGCGGTACCCCAGGAATTCCACCTCCTTGGTGTGGAACTGACACTTCTCCAATTTCACCCACAACTGGTTTGCTTGCAGCTGGCTCAGCACTTCCCTGACATCCTTTACATGCTGCTCCTCATTCTCTGAATATATCAGCACGTCATCGAGGAAGGCCACGCAATTCTTGTAGAGCAAAGGTCCCAGTACGTGGTTCATGAGCGATTGAAAACAGGCGGAGCCTGATTGTAATCCGAATGGCATAACGAGATATTCAAACGCCCCCAAAGGGGTGAACATGGTGGTTTTCCATTCATCCCCCTTCTTTATTCGTATCAGGTTGTATGCTCCTCTCAGGTCCAGTTTCGTGAATATCTTTCCCTTCCTCACCCTGGTCAAAATGTCATCAATCCTGGGCATGGGGAAAGTCACTGGTTCTGACACGGCATTCAGCCGCCGGTAGTCCACTACAAGCCTGGGTTTATCCATGTTTTTTTTGTCCACAAAAAACACTGGGCTCCCCCCCACCGCTCTGGACTCTCTGATGAAGCCCCTCTTCAGGTTTTTATCAATAAACTCCCTTAACTCCTGCATTTCCCTGTCTGACATGGCGTACAGCTTGCCCACTGGGAGCTGGGCCCCAGGGACCAGGTTAATTTGGCAGTCAAAGTCTCTGTGCGGTGGTAATTTATCTGCTTCCCTTTCACTGAAGACCTTGCTCAGGTCAGCGTATTGTTTGGGCACCTTCCCTTTGTCCGCCACTTCCGTCCCTGCTAGAGAGGCTTTTGCCCCTTCTGGCACCTTTCCCTCTCTGCAGTGTTCCAGGCAATGTGCTGACCCAAAGGAGACCACTCTCTGATGCCAGCCCACTAGCGGGTCATGCAACGCTAGCCAGCTCATTCCCAAAATGACTGGAGCCCCTCCCAGGGTGGCCACATTGAACGCTATCCTCTCAGTGTGCCTGGCCACCCTCATAACCATTGGGACGGTTTGTAGGCTGACTTCTCCTCCCAACAGCTCCCTCCCATCGATCGTGGTGACCTGCAGGGGGTTGCTTAAAGGGAGTGTCTGTATCTGGTGTTCAGCTGCAAACTCCTTGCTCATAAAATTACAGGAGCTGCCTGAGTCCAACAGCGCCTTTGTCTTTAGTGGGTATCCGTTTGCCAGCTCTAGCGACACCTCTATTACTAGGGCTGGTCTTGGAGGTTCCGGAGTGGGCACTTTTACTGCTCCTTGGCCTGTCTGCAGTGCCCTGACAGAGGCAGACAGGCGTTGGCTTTTACTGGCTCCTGGACTTCCTCCTCCTTCCCCCCAACAGCTCCCGCCATCCCTTGCCATTCCTTTCTTTGCGGGCAGACTCTGGCAAAGTGACCTGGCTGCTGGCAGAGATAACATTTCTTGGCGCTCTTTCCCTCCTTCTTCCTCCCTTCACTGGGATTTGAAACTGCGCGCGCGCGCGCTGTTCCAACTTCCATCGGCTCTCCTGGCGGGAAACTTGGTTCTGGAATCTCTGGAATGCGGAAATCCCTCCAACGCTCTCCTTTCCCCTCCCGCTTCTCCAAGGCTCTTGCCTCCTGGCGTGCTCCAATGGTCAGCGCTGATTTGGTCAGCTGGTCCATAGACTCCGCCCTGGGCGCCCGGGAAAGTTCGTCTTTCACCGCCGAAGAAAGCCCCTCTTCAAAGAGCATTTGAATGGGTTCCGCCGATAGGTCCCACCCCAATTTATGTATCAACATTGTAAACTCAGTCCAGTACTCACGAACCGATCGGCTCCCCTGTTTGCACGCCATCAATTGTCTGCGCACCAGCCCCTGTTCAATCTCGCTGGAAAACATCAAATCCATGGCGCGAAAAAACTTCCTCGCGTCCTTCAGCATGTCACTATTCCCTGCCATCAGGAGTCTGACCCAATCTCTCGCCCCTCCTTCGAGATGGCCAATCACAAACGCCACTCTCGATGCCTCGTCGGGAAAGTCGTTAAACTGCAGTTCGAGAGCATACTGCATCTCTGTCCTAAAGGCTTGGTAGTTCCTGGGGTCCCCCCCAAACTTCTGCACCATTCCTGGCATCTTTCTTGCTAGTGTAGCGCCTTTTGCCTTTTCTGCATCCTGCGCCCTCCTTTCTTCTAGCCTCGCCGTTTGCATTGCTAGCTGGAGTTCCAACACTCTGTACCTTTCTTCCAGGCTTGGACCCTCTCCAGCTCCTGCTGCTCCTCCGGTTCCGGCTGGGTTACTCATGATGCCTCTCTGCACAAGCTGCTTTCAGGGACTGTCCGATTGCTGTGATGGGATGATGAGCTGCTTGTGCGTAAAATCCTAATCCCTCAGAGTTTGGCTAAGTCCCCAAACCTCTGTCTGTGATGGAGCTCCTTAAGCATGACTCCATCAATCGCTCGTTGAATCGGACAGTGGGCGTTTACGGAACTTCTTCCAGCATAAAAGCTCCTTAACGGAAACGCGTCTTCTGGACTCTCGGCGTGACAGTTTCCGCCGAGGAGTGGGTGTCCCTACAGGAGGTCCTGAAATCTCCCCGCTGCTCCCGTTTGAAGTGTCTCTGAGCCCTCCCTCCGACTCACTTTCCCTTGGAACTCCACTTCTCCCCCTGCTGGTCCCCTCCTCCGCTGAATGGTCTCTCTCACCCTCCATGAGCCCTTTCACCTCCTTAGTTTCAGATGGCAGTTCCCTGACAATGATGATGATGATGTTAGTGGACACAACCCCATGCCAGTGTGGAAATTACTGTGAGGTGTCAGCTGTGTAACATGAGATAATGCATATTCTTTGTACTTTTGTCCATTTACTGTATTTATTTCCCCCGATTTGAACTATAAAATGGTGATTTTCTTGAGTCAAAATGAGAGTACCCCTAAACATTTTTTTAAGTGCTATAAATATATAGATTGTATACCCTCATGCCCTATATTAGCATAGCATAGCACCTAGCTTGGTTCCCAGTCTCCCCCAGTTTGTTTTCCTTTGAGGTGGAGATGGAACTGGAATCTTCCATTCTAACAGCATGTGCTCTGCCACTGACTGATGTCATGGACCAAGACATCTGAAAGCCAAACATCAGCAAAAGTGGAGTGACTAGGGTGGCTTAATCTGAGCTTAGCCTCTCAATAACTGCACATATTTGAATTAAACTAGCATCACAAACAATGCTACTCTTTTCCCTTGGTCAAGTTGGGAGGTCCAGTTTGGAATGCATGTACAAGGGTCAACAGAAGATGGATGAAGTCAATGACTGAGGTCAGTGCTGGGAGCTCTGGCACACAGCCCAGAATGAAACCAGGAAGTGCCGGAGCAGCAGGGATGAGGTGTGTGATAATGTAAGCAATATAAAGCATGCATTCTCTATTTAGTACTGCAGGATTATAATCAAAAGAAGTGTGCTTTCAAGTACTGTACAGTCAGCAAAAAGTCATGTGACATCATTGCCACCCTCCCATTGAATATGGCCGCGATTCAACCCATGTAGAGTTGGCAATGTCTCTTGGCCCAGAGTTATGTGTGGATAGGATTTCCCTGCCCATCTATGTGTAACTAAGAGCAATACTTCTGGGGTGAAAGTTTTGTTTTCTTTGCTTTTAAAGGATCAATATCCATGTCATCGCAGGCAGCATCTAAGAAGACGCATGCCTGTCCTGTCTGTAAGAAAGGGGACAGCACTTCTTCTTAGATGACATGTGGAACCTGCAGGTTTTAGAAGCAATTCTATAATGCTACCACTTTTCAGTCAACTGTCAGATTCATCAAGGACATCTTTTTAATAAATGCAAAGGTGTTAAGTAATTGACGAAACGTTTTGGCCCTACATTTTGGGTGTCAGTGGGGGACCTTTTCATGTATTACTATAGTGGCACAGGAATCACTTTTCTCACTCTGTGGTAATAATGTTTGAAAGCCCAGCTCCACAGTGACAGGAAAGCACAGGTAATTTCCACTCGACCACAGCCAGGAGGGGGAAGTCAACAAATGTCTAGAGAGGAGTCATACAATTGGCCCTGTCTGTGTAGTGCTGTGACTTGAAGCATTACCACAGTAACCCCATCTTTCCTCCAAGGGACGGCAAGCATGGTTCTCCCTCACATTTTATCATCACAACAACCCTGAGAGGTAGGTTGATCTGGTTTGAGAATGGCCCAAGATCACCCAGTAAGCTTCATGGCTGAGTGGAGAATTGAACTTGGATTTCCCCAGTCCTAGTCTGAGACTCTAGCCACTCTACCCTATTGACCAGAGAGTAAGCCCACACCACTATGGGGACATAGAAAGGGACTCCAAGTCACATGAAACTCTGAAGGCAATCAAACAGCATTTGTATAAAGATCTGAAAAGGTACAAATGCTTCCTTAGCAGGAACATGAAGTGGGGTGGAGGTCAGCACCATAGGAAAACATCTCTCATGATGGCAAACTACATCACCTCTGTGCTATGAAGATTCTTTGAACAGATGGGGAATCTGACATGTCTGGTAGAAGTCAACAGGCCTCGTGTTGTCTGGGCGGTGAATCATTCTTCATTCATCTCCACTAGTCTGATCTTTAATGGCTTTTATGGAATGACGCAGCTCATTCTTTTTCTCCTGCAATTCAGCCCACATTTTCTGTTCCCCCCACTCAGTGAAAAGTTACCCCCCCACACCTTTCTATTAATGTTTGAAAAGTTAGTACAATGAACCCATGATATCATTAGTTGGCTGTACTGAAAGTGTGGAATTTTGTCAAGACTGGGTGTAAATGTAGTTATTTCAGTAACCTAGTTTGACTCTTTATTCTTTTCTTTTCTTTTCGTTTTAATATGACCCAAGAGGCATTTATTACAGGATATGTATTTGGCTATTGCTTTCAGTTAACATGCCATGCCTGATATCTGAGTTATTAAAACACTTCCTCAGCAGGGCAGCTGAAAATAAGATTTGCCAATTTTAGAACTAGAAATGGATTTCGCACATGCAAAGGTTGACATTGGTCAGTAGAAACATCAAGCTGGAATTTGGCCATGGGTTTGAGAAGGATGTGGATTGCATCAATTATAACAACAACTCTCTCATTCAGAATCGGGCAAATAAAAGTGAACAGACTGAAATAATGGAAAGTTCAGAACATTCTCTGTTTCTCCTGGTCTCATGGAAAAAACCCCCTTCAAATATTATTCAAAAATATTTCATTATGGCGCTTTTAACCTTCTCCTCAACATGCCTTGGAAACACATTATTAATGTGTCTAGTGCTAAAGAGATTTCTGTTTTTTGTGTTCAGACTCAAAAGTCAAAGGCATATCAGAAAGAACAAAAGAAATAGGAGGCACACCATGATTTAGCAAACTGTGTGACTACACAAATGTGCAACCTCTAATAAACTTGTCTTAAGTATCTGAGATTACAGCCTCCTGAGCAATGAAGTGCTAGTCTGCTCATTTTAAGTCTGATTATAACTGCTGCCGTAATTATGAGCTTGCCATCTAAAAATAGATTTCTTCTTGTTACATTCCTTTAATCTTAAACTTCAGTCAACCATTACCTCTTAATTGATGGCTAGAAATGCTATTACAGGATTTATTTATTTTTATTTTTTTAAAAAAAACTTTGTGTATGGTATTCAAAACCTTTTGCTGATGACTGCTAGCACCGACTCCTTATGCCAACAATACCCTTCAACATTCTACATAGGACAATCAAGCCAATCCCAACACAAAAGAATAAATGGGAACAGATCTGACATCAAAAAGCTCAGTATGCAGAAACCGGAGGAAATGAATCCCAGCCTTAAGTGGCCATTCTTGAACAAAGGAACTTTGAAAAGAGACACCAGTGTGAAACTACTAAGTTTGATTCTATCATCTGTGGCCAGAATCAAGATAATGGACTTTTATCCCTCTACAGGTGTGAATTAGCTTACCAGTTCCAGGATGTTTGTGTTATGGTCACTGCAGTGTGAATGGTCACTGTAATAAAGTTACACACACTTAAGCTTTAATATAATTGTCTGAACTGTCTGCATTTTATTTCCCTCTAGCCTTATCTATACATGCCAATTTAGGATTGCATCCAATGAAATGGATCCCATGAAAGCTTATATCACATTAATTTTAAAAAACTAAAACCTTAAGGTGCCACTTGCTTGTTTTTCTACAGATATTGAAGTATGTGTTCAGGATCTTACGTAACAGGAGGCTCTGGCTACAATCCATTATACTTGCCCATTTACAACAGACCAGTCATAAGTAGCTGTAAATTGAAGCTGGTGTGAGATTTTCCTTGCTGTTTAATTTCTGAAGATGCATTTTGAAAGCACATAGCTTGTCCAGCCCACTTTTAGCCTGATTAACAACAATGTTAAACCCAAACAGCTTAAATGCTGCTCTGGCTATTTGTTATCTCCACTTAATTCATAGACTCTCAGGTATAATTGGTGCTTAAGGAATGCTAGATTAATGGCATGTGTTTTCTCAAGCAGCTAAGGGTAGTGTCAGCGGAAATTTGATAACAGCATAAAAATGGTTTCAGGAATCTGATGGGAATATACTTTCTTTCACTCTATTCTGGAGCCAGTGTAACACAATGCTGAGGCTGAGAAAAGGCAGCATACTTCCCTCACCCCTTGCTAATCCTTTGTTTGAAATACATCATTATAGAGTTTAGCCTCTTCTCCCTAAAAACCTTATAGAAAATCTCACCAGATCTGATATGGGACTGCCTACATATTTCAATCAACATAGAATCATAGAATTCATTTTGTCCAGCCTCTTGCAATGCAGGAATCACAGCTAAAGAACGCCTGACAGATGGCCGTCCAATCTCTGTTTAATAACTGCCAATGAAGGACAGTCCACCACTTTCAAAGGTAGTTCATTCCACTGTGGACCAGCTCTTACCATCAGAAAGTTCTTCCTAATGGGATAGCTCACTCTGGGATAGCTCAGTCGGTAGAGCATGAGACTCTTAATCTCAGGATCAGGGGCTTGAGCCCCACACTGGGCAAAAGATTCCTGCATCCCAGGGGGTTGGATTAGATGACCCTCATGGTCACTTCCAACTCTACAATTCTATGTTTCCAATGTTTAGTCAGAATCTCCTTTCTTGTAATTTGAATCCGTTGGTTTGGGTCCTACTCTCCAGAGCTGGAAGAAACAAGCTTGCTCCATCTTCCGTGAGATATTTGAAGATGGCTATCATATCACCTCTCAGTCTTCTCCTCTCCAAGCGAAACATGCCTAACTCCCTCAACCATTCCTCATAAGGCTTTGTTTCCAGATCCTTTACCATGAGGGCATCACCCACCTTTGCACATGTTCCAGCTTCATTATCTTCTGAAAAGAGTTTACAATGTGCATTAGTGGTAGGGGGCATGGGTCGGGCTGCAGTGTGGACCTGTTTTCCTGATTCCAGGCATTGTTCCTGGTGAGAGAGAGAGAGAGAGAGAGAGAGAGAGAGAGAGAGAGAAGGGCAAGGTGGCAGGAAAACAGTATACAGTGGTACCTTGGGTTACAGATGCTTCAGGTTACATACACTTCAGGTTACAGACTCCGCTAACTCCGAAATAGTACCTCGGGTTAAGAACTTTGCATGGCGGCAGCGGGAGGCCCCATTACCTAAAGTGGTACCTCAGGTTAAGAACAGTTTCAAGTTAAGAACGGACCTCCGGAATGAATTAAGTTCTTAACCTGAGGTACCACTGTAGTCACAGCAGCAGAGCCAAACTGATGCTCTTGCTGTGCCCTCACCACATCAAGCTCCCTGCTGCCTTGCCCCTCTCCAGGTCAGCCATGCAACCCCACCCACAGTGCAATGACAGCTGCTGGTGGTGTCACAAATGTTTCAGTGCATAAGCCATAAGCCTTTTTTGGGTGCCTGGTGAAGACATTTCTGTTTACTGTGGAGTAGGTAGGACTGGATGAGCATTTTATTATCAATTGTCTTCGCTGTTTTATTTTAATTATTTTTATCTGTTGCATTTTATCAAATCAAGTCACTCTGAGACTTTTTTTTTTAAAGCAACTCACAAATATGATGATAATCAACATCTTTCCTTTCTGGATTTCAGTAGGCACTGCTTTGTAAGATAATGAAATGGTCTTGCCCAGTCCATGGTTTTGTTTCTCTAGTGCCAGAACAGTTCGAGAGACCTACTGCTTTTCTTGTGTGTGGTGTAGGAGAAGATGCCTAGAAAGAGGGTCTCTCAGGAGAATTGAATAAATCTGCAAACCACACAGGTCCCTAGATAGAACATCTGGCCATCTGGAATGCATCTGGAGGTGGGAAAAATATCCCATCATTGGAAGCTGAGGTGAACCTTAACAGACATAAATTAATCATTATTGCTTACACAAGGAAGCATATTTTTTATGCAGCATGGAGTTAAAGATGGTTATTTCTTAATCAGGCAGTGCTGAAAATTGTGCTGCAAAACTCCAATCAGGATGTTTGTCTTGAGAGCTGAATGCAGTCTTCCTGAGAGAAATGTTGAGCAGTTGACCTCTTGCACGTACACCATCCACACATATTTTCCATGCTGGCTGCTTTCCCTTCAGCCAGTTTGGGTTGTGTATTTGGAGTTGACTCAGCTTGAGCTTACTTCATACTTTCATGAGGGAAACCTGCTGGTCTGCAGGCCTGTGATTTCCAGTCAGACTTCCAGAGGCCTCAGGTTGGGTTCAATCTTTTTCTTTCTTTCTTTCTAACCTATCACTTATGCCCACTGAGACATCTGTATTAAGTTAGTCTCCTTCACACTACTGAATAAATGTACTGCTGAATTTAAAGCTCCTGCAACTGTGTGACCAAGGGATCAGGGGATCTTGGAACCAGTTACTCCCCCGCCCTTTCCCGAAGAGATCCAGAAAAACAGAAGTGATTCATTTGCAGTTAAATCCTGATTCTGTTTACACATCTGTTCAGTGGGACCTACTCCTAAGTAAGTGTGCATAGAATTGCTACCTGAATTTGGGGACAAATCACACAGGAACAAAATTCATCTGTTCAGTTACTTGTACGGCAGCTAGCTATGCTTTCAGATGGTTAAGGCTGTAATCCATTTACCTGGTAAGAAATCTCGATGAATTTATTGACATTTATTTCTGAGTAGGAATGTACAGGATTCTACTGTTCATCAGAAATCTTCTCCGGACAGCAGTGTTATCTTCTATATCATAGAATCATAGATCAGAGTTGGAAGGGACCCTAAGGACTATTTAGTTCAACTCCCTGCAATGCAGGAATATGCAGCTGTCCCTTAGGGGGATTGAACATGTGACCTGGGTGTTATCAGCACCAAGCTCTAACCAACTGAGCTGTCTGCTCAGAAGTGCATTCCATGGAATTCAATGAGTCTTACTTTCAGGTAAGTGTGCATGGTATTGCAGCCCAAAAGGTGTGGGGCTTTGCTTTTGGGGGTGGGTGGGTAAGTGGACAGATAAATTATTTGTCATTCAGTTTGTCTTGTCTTTTTGCCTGTCTCCACTGTCATAAATTTGTTTGTTTACATATTTAAACCTCACTTTTCTTGGTCTTTATATTTTTCTTTATCAAATAAACTTGAACAATCTTACAACCAGCACCTGCGTCATCACAAAGCACAATGAAACACCCCAAGCAACAGTAAAAATAGGTCAAGGTTTTGTAAGTGTTTCAAACATTTTATACATGGAAATCAAGAGGAAGGTATAACAGTGCAGGATAGAAATATCAACTCCATTGAAAAACTTGGTGAAATAAAAAGATCTTAGCAGCTCACCTGAAGCTTAAAAGAGAAGGGAACAACTGAGGCTCCCTGGGAAGAGGGGCACCTGAGGGGCACAACACAAAAGGCCAATATTTTGATTGTCTGAAGTACAAAATGCATCCATACAATGGTAGATATTGTACGAATAGCCTTCTGTTTCTCTCCCCCCTTCCATTCTCAATGATGAGAAGCACTTGGTGCTCTCTAGCATAACACGGGTTGGTAGGTTTCAAAACAAACTGACTCCCAGCAATAGGTTAATGCAAGCTGGCTTGTTTGGCGAAGCAAAGTTAGTTGTAAGCCAAGATTCCTGGTTCATACCTCACAAGCTGACATTCTTTGAAGGTAAAACTGACCTCCAGTGAAGCCTTCCTCTGTAGTTATGGGAAGACAGGAGGGGAGGGAAAAGCCTGCAAGCCTGCACTTAAGGTTCATTGCAGATTGGGCACAGAGCACTAAACTGTAGTTCAGCATTGGTGTGGGGGGGGGGAACCAAGCTATTGTGTTGTTGTTATTTTCTTTCCCTATTTCACCTGATCATACTATTTAAGGATGACAATGGACTAAAGGGGAAAAGGTTAGGCTGACAACTGCATTACTTGCTAAGTGAGGTGGGAAGCCCTGATAGACTTCTTGTTGGGTTTAATGAGGGTTCGGATTTTCATACTCTCCAAGTTCTGAGATGGAATTAAGGTGAAGAGTAATATATTGAAAATGGCTCAAATAATTCACTGAAATTGCACTCGGGTCCTGCTTTGGGGCTACCCATTGGCATCTGATTGGCCTCTAGAAGAACAGAATGCTGGACTTGATAGGTCTGTGGCCTGATTTTGTTAAAAAGCAGAGATCACAGGTCTCGTAAGATACAGGTATGTTGTTCTCTGTTCCACCTTTCAAATAGAAGTGCCTGTATTTTTTTAGGCGCTTTCAGTGTACAGTTTCTATGTTCACATTATCTGAGTTCCCTGAATTTCTCTAACATTTAGATTTCAGGGGTTAAGCTTCAGATTCCTCAGTAATTTTCTGGCTCTCTTTAAATCAGGGGTGGCCAGACTGTGGCCCTTATATACACTCCCATCATCCCTGACCACTGGCCATGCTGGAAAAGGTTGATGGGAGTTGGAGTCCAACAACATCAGTAGAAGCACAGATTCTCCATCCCTGGTTTACATCTTTAAAGCTGCAATCCTATTCCTGGAGTAAGTCCCATTAAACTTAATAGAACTCTGACTTAGGAATCTTAAGGTGAACATGTGTTTATTCCAGTTGGAGTCCTCCAGTGTACTACTGGTTTGTTTGTTTTAGAGTTTTGTGTTTTGTTTTGCGTGTTTTTTGAACATTTGCTCACTGCTGTCCTTGTCTCCCTACAGTTTGTTCAGTGGAAAAGGCAAACACGAGGCACACTGAGCTCTTGTCTGCGTTCAGCTTGTATTTATTTTTCCAAGTTGGCAACAGGTAGACTAGGCATAATATTAACGCAGGGCTTGAAGTTGTTGCCCTAGTGTAACAGTTTCATGAAGCCATGCATTTTGTATGCTTTAGGCTTGGAAACGTATTTATTGAGGCCCTCGAGAAATGTGGTATCCAGTGCATACTGCAAACTTAGGTAGATTTTGGTAGCCTGAGCTTTGAAGGCTCTGAATTTCAATCTCCCCTTACTCTCCTTGCCAAAGCTCCACTGTGTTCAAACAGTATGGTATATAGAGAAACGTTGCACATGGAGAAAAATGATGGAACAGTCTTATTTTGGAGATTTGATAAAACGTGAAGAAATGCATATTCCAATGTTTGCTTTTCCTTACGTGAGAAAACAGATTGATTTCAACTGATTCAGTTTAGCTCATCCTGATTTAGTTTAACACATCTGATGCAGAGTTTTGAATTGCACAGAGTATTCACGTATTCTTTCTTTCCATTTCCAAGTTGGCCCATAACTATCATTCTGGATGCATTGAATCTGTTGAATCTGATGCTGAGGAACCCTATAGCACAAGCCCTCAGAGACCTGCACTGACTGCCAGTCAGCTACTGAGCCCAATTCAAGGTGCTGTTGACTAGAAATGGGCAAATCTGTCAATTTCAGTTTCTCTCAGTTTCTGATTTTTCCAGTCTTAAATTCAGTTCTCTCCACATTTCCACATCACCTTGCTTTTTTTTTTTTAAGGCCTCATAAAATCTCATCGGTAGTTTACTGCAGATTTCTCCTAATAAGTTCATTTTTGTATATTTTTTTGCCTAACATATACATTTTTGCAAAGCAAATTTCTCCAATATAATGCATTTGTGTATCTTATTTTCACTAGTATATGCATTCTTATATACACTTTGCTACAGTATATGTATTTTTGTAGACATTCCTTGGCTGAAGAACTGTATTGCAAAATTCAGAGAAGTGTGATCTTCATTTTTATTTTTAAGGATGACTTTGTTTTGGTTGGCATATCATTTTGGGCATGGTGGGAGGAAGGTTGCAGGATGAAGCTGATCCAATCTCATTTTGTTTATTTGTTTAAAATATTTTAAAGCCCTTCATCCAAAAGATATCACAGTGGTGTATGACATGTATGAAACCACAATGCAGAACAGTAACTTAAATATGAAACAATCAATAAGATTTAACAAGGCTGAGCATAATCTATTTTTAAATACCATTTTAAAAAATGTGCAGCAGCAGTCTTTACAATAAACATTCTGATTAAAGGACAAGTAAAACAGATAAGTTAAAACCTTCTTTAAAACTGGAACAGACAGAACTTTTGAAAGAGAATTCCATTGGGTAGGAATCACCACTGAGAAGACAACCACCCACACGACTAATCAGGAGTTAGTACAGTCTCCAACACAAGACAGATTAAAAAGACCTACATTGGCTCCCAGTACATTTCTGAGCACAATTCAAAGTGTTGGTGCTGACCTTTAAAGCCCTAAACGGCCTCGGCCAAGTATACCTGAAGGAGCGTCTCCACCCCCATAGTTCAGCCCCACTGAAGTCCAGCTACAAGGGCCTTCTGGTGGATCCCTCACTGCGAGAAGTGAAGCAACAGGGAACTAGGCAGAGGGCCTTCTCAGTAGTGGAATCCACCCTGTGGAATGCCCTCCCTTCAGATGTCAAAGAAATAAACAACTATCTGACGTTTAGAAGACATCTGAAGGCAGCCCTGTTCAGGGAAGATTTTAATAACTGGTGTTTTAATGTATTTTTAATGTTTTGTTGGAAGCTGCCCAGTGGCTAGGGAAACCCAGCCAGATGGGTTGGGTATTAATAATAATAATAATAATAATAATAATAATAATAATAATGACACCCAACTTACCCCCACCCCATAAAGCCTACTAGCTATTTTTGTATGGGAGCCCATTAGAAATTGAATTCCTCCTGTGTTTTCTTCTTGTTGTTGTTTTTAAAGAAACAACAGCCACCAAGGATCAAGTACCTTGTGGACCATGAAACATGGATTGTGGGCATCAGTTTGATGGGTCCTTGTCATTTGCGGAGACCTACTCCAATGGGATTTAGATTAGCTGAATATAGGGTTGCAGCTTCAACAACCATATACCTAAAACACACAAAAGCTTAACAGAGCTCTGACAGCTTCTGAAATAACAGTGAACATTCTCCCCTGCCCTAATACCCTCTTATGAAAATTTAGACCACACGTGACCCTATAGCCAGCAAGTTCTGTGTTTGGTTGGTTTATTTATTTATTTCAAAATGAGGTTTTGGACCGCACATTACCAAGCACCACAAGGAGGGAAAACTCACTCTGAGAACCACAAACTACATCAATTAATCCTTAAAATAGCAAATATGAAGAAAGTGAATATGTCAATCGATTAAAGCAGCTGAGACTAAAATTAATAGAGTAAATAGATGAGAATTTTTAGGAAAACTGAGCTGGAAATGGAAGGATTCTCTTCCCCCATGACTTGTGGGCTATATTCCTCCTTCTGAGACTTTGATGCTGTTCTCTCCCCCCCCCCCTTTATTCATGTTTTGGAGGTTTAGCAAAAAATAAGAACATGTGAAGTATCCTGCTGGATCAGACCTATGACCCATCTCGTCTAGTTCTCACTGTAGCCAGCAAGAAACCTATGTGAAATTCAAGAGCACTCTTCACACTTGTTAATAAAAATATAAGATTAGACACAACACTGGCTGACCATGACTGTGGGGCGGGCTCAGGTTTCAGTGGCCCCCAGGCTGCCTCAGCACTGCCCACCTTTGGAAAGCCCCATTTGGGCTGATAGGGATCCCCACATGGTGGGTTTAATGCTGCCAGCCTTCACATCACATTTGCAGACATCTTTATAATGCGAGTTGGTTTGCCAACAGGCCTGGTGCCTGAAGCCTCTAAGGCAAATCTTTGGGGATTCTGCCAGGCATAGAAATACACACAGAGAAACAAACAAACAAATGGGGGAGCAGCAGTGCAGGCGTTTGCCCCCTATGGCACAATGTGTAGATCTGGCTCTGGTCAGCACCATTCAAGTGATGCTGGAATAAGTCTTTTGGTGGCAACCAGCAGCAGTTTAGCTCAGCCAGGGTTGTTGAGTGGAGAGATGGCCCTGGTTAATAGAAACCTCACCCACAACCTGGCCTAAGGGTTTGTGGTTTTTTCAAGTTCTGCCTATTTCTGTAAGCTGCTGTGAGCATTATGTAAAAAAAGTGTTGAAATCCTTTCAGTAAATCCTTTTATTTTTTCTCTTTTGACTGGTAAACAACACTGTTTCCTAAGCTTCGGCTTTATCACATCATTGTGATACGCAGTGGCTGTGATGCAAGCTGGCAATTATTTTGTCGTTGTTGTTGTTTAGTTGTTTAGTCGTGTCCGACTCTTCATGACCCCATGGACCAGAGCATGCCAGGCCTTCCTGTCTTCCACTGCCTCCCGCAGTTTAGTGAAACTCATGCTGGTAGCTTCGAGAACACTGTCCAACCATCTCGTCCTCTGTCGTCCCCTTCTCCTTGTGCCCTCCATCTTTCCCAACATCAGGGTCTTTTCCAGGGAGTCTTCTCTTCTCATGAGGTGGCCAAAGTATTGGAGCCTCAGCTTCAGGATCTGTCCTTCCAGTGAGCACTCAGGGCTGATTTCCTTCAGAATGGATCGGTTTGATCTTCGTGCAGTCCATAGGACTCTCAAGAGTCTCCTCCAGCACCATAATTCAAAAGCATCAATTCTTCGGCGATCAGCCTTCTTTATGGTCCAGCTCTCACTTCCATACATCACAACTGGGAAAACCATAGCTTTAACTATACGGACCTTTGTTGGCAAGGTGATGTCTCTGCTTTTTAAGATGCTGTCTAGGTTTGTCATTGATTTTGTCATAGTGTTTGCTATTTGTTAAAGAATTTTTTTTTATCACACTGCTTTCTTATGTACCTTAAAGGTAAACAGAGGATACTGTTGCCACTATGCCAATCTGATTTGTAAAATTCCTCTACGGAAGTGGAATTCTATTTTATTTGTTTAGTCGAGTGTTTGGGGCACAGGTTTCTAAATGTTTCTGAAGAGCTCCAGCACCTAGAGATGTTAACTTTGTTGCTCCAGTGGGAAGAACACTTCTTCATATCATGCCATTTGAGAAATACAGCCTGTTTGTTAAAGAGCACAGATGCTGTAAGTCTCTCAGTGAGGAGAGGGGAAGGACAGGCCAGTGGTTCAAAGAAGCTGGAAAGGTATATGCATATGGAAATAAACTATGGTGTTACTGCCCTCTGTTGTTCACTTTTGTGAATAGTAAAGCAGTACAGTATTTGAGTTTTAAGTATATTTGAATCCATGTCTGAATTAAGTTTTCTACAATAGTATTGAAGGTTTTTTTGGGGGGGTGTTGTTGTTGTCACTTCATTATGCTTCCTTACCAGTACTGTATATTTAATTTGGAAAGAGCTACTTACAGCTCCAGGACATAAGAGTTATTAGGCAGCTAATTTGCTTGCTTGCTATGATGCATCTAAATACAGCCATGCTACCTTCTACCACAGGCATAGGCAAACTCGGCCCTCCAGATGTTTTGGGACTTCAACTCCCATCATCCCTAGCTAACAGGACCAGTGGTCAGGGATGATGGGAAGTGTAGTCTCAAAACATCTGGAGGGCCGAGTTTGCCTATGCCTGATCTAACAGATGGGCATAGACTGTGTTTAGCCGAGGAGCAAGGCTCACTGCAAAGGCATACTATGGATAGTTTCTCTGCACATTGAATGAAAATAATAATAATAATAATAATAATAATAATAATAATAATAATAATAATAGGTTTGCTTGAAACATACAAAGCATTTGCCTCTTAGACCATAAACCTTTTATGGTACCTGTAACTAAGGCCACAATGTATGATCGAAGGACTATGATATTTTAATAGGTCACAAGGCAGGCAGGTCTGGTGTACATCCTACCTGTATGGATGTTTTAATTGGGTTTAAAACTATCTTCTGTCATATTGGAGATGATTTACAAATTCACAAACAGCAGCTACTGTCAGCCCATTCTAAGCTGTCTGAACAAATGGACCTTTATTTACAGTAGTTGTATTAGGTTGTTTGGTTTTGGCAAACACTTCAGGAATCAGTCAAGTTTATTTTCAGGTACTTTAGAGAGATATTAAGGTTTAAATAAGTATATAATGTTGGCCTATATGCAGCAAGAATTTATAGCAATGGCACAGCTGACTGAGAGAGAGAGAGAGAGACAGAGAGAGAGAGAGAGAGAGAGAGAGAGAGAGAGAGAGAACGAACCATCTGGGAATCTCGTACTATGAATGTTTTATGTAATAGTTTTATCTAAATCAGAAGGAATTAAATAACACATTCTGAGCTGAAAATCTTGTAATATTTTCAAAAGCCTGGATTTATGAACAGGGAAATAGACTGAGCTGTGTTGTTGTTGCCTGGCAGATAAGAGAAAGATCTCCTGTGTTTCCGACATTGTTTTAAACCTCAGTGTGCTTAAGTCCTCCCCACCTCCACAAAAAAGAAACAATATGTCCTTCAAAATAAGGGAAACACAAAGTTACTCATGAGGTATGCTTTCTTCATAATTTTCTGCTATATATGTTGGAAAGTGGCGTTTGTCCATCTGTTTTCTATGCATTTGAATGCCTATTGGCACAAAACTTGGCATGACAGTTCCTGAGATGGAGGAGCTGGTTTGGATACCATTGGACATCATTTTGAATCAAGACAGTGGACCAAAACATTCCAAACTGCACCAGTTAGGACACTTCTATAGATACCATCACCATGGTTGGTATGACTGCTCAAGAGAAGCGGCTTTTTCTCTCTGTTTGGAAATCATCAAATGCCATTTCAAATCAAGTTGGTGAACTGTCACTGCCCTGAATTGGACAACTTTCAATATTATGGTCACTCAATTTGGCAGGATGATCCCTGAGGTGATGGTTTTGGATACCATCAGACACGATTCTGAATCAAGATGATGGGCCACTAAACCTTTCAAAACTGAAATGATTGGACCAAATTTAACAGGAAACTAGAAGGGCCATGCCCAAGATTTGGCCAAAGCCTGAATCACAAACTGAAGCAGATTCAAGCTTCTACCGGGTGGGGTCACAACCGCCCCTGGTCACCCCTGGTTGGGCTGCCTGGAGTGATCCAGAGCTGTCAGGGAGGGGTGTGTGAGGTGGGAAGGCAGAAAGGCAGGCAGCCTTGACAAAGAGCACCATGGAGCTGTTTCTTTTTTAAAACAAAAATTTATTTAGTTTTTCAGATTTAAAAAATTACAATTTTCAAACAGCCAACATAAAAAGATAATTCCGAAGAGCTGTTTCAAGGGGACTCTCAAACAGTCCCACACTGTGTTTTGGTAGTGTATACAATCCATATGTATCCTGTATTTGCCCTGTCATTTCTTAGGAAATACTGTGTCTTGATTCATTTCCCCTCGAGCCAGTTTAATCCATATTGAGAAAAAGAACAAGCTGGTTGTGTTTTAAGCCAGTTTTACACACACAGTCCTACACTGAGTGTACAGTCATAGCACTACTCAGCTTCATTGTCAATTATGTTATTTAGTTATTTGGTAGGTTAGGTAGCTGTGTTACCATTGACATGCTCAATGTGGCTTCCCAAAAATACACAACTGAACAAAACAATACAGCACAACAATACAGCATGAAATAATGCAGTACAAAATCATAGCAAACATCTTTCTTTTTGTTACACTTGCAGTATAAAATATAAAAAAGGCAGACATTAGGACCATCATATAGAATACAATCCTTAAAAGGCACTTGGAGAGCAGTAATTTGGTCACTTCCTAGGCTTTTCGACTGCAGCAGTGAATAAAGGGTTGGATTTCTGCCACTTTGCTGCTAAGCCTGTTGGTGATCTGGAAAGGATGTGCAGTACTTTAACTATTATTTATAATTAATACTTATATTTATACAGTGATTTATTAGCTGAATCAAAATAGTATTTTAAAGCAGTGCAAATTTTTTTGGCAATATTTTGAGTTACCTAGAAGGAGTATTATAGTTTATAGGGTATGAAGATTACAGCAGTAGTTGCAAATTACCTAAATAAGCTACTATGGCAACCCAGTCAGATTGGCAGGGTATAAATGATTTTTAAAAGTATTATTACTACTACTATTTTAAATGCAAAACAAAAATAAAAAGTAGAAGCCCTTTTACAAGTTGGATTGGTAACTTGTTTTAGTAAACACTTATGGGAGAATACAATTTTGGATATTCACACTCAAATTTCCATTTTCACATTGCAAAATTGGCCTGAACTAACGATGATGTAGCCCATGACGCATCCCGCCATGATGATGCATCCCATGATGCATTCCTGCATGATGATGTATCCCATGATGCACCCCAGCACCATGGTGTGTTCCATGATGCACCCCAGAACGACGTTGACGGTTTCTGTTTCCCGCACGTTCGAAAAACATGAAATCCTAAGTAGTAGAAAAAAGAACTATCAATTATATGAACTCTGGACTCAAATCCATAATTTACTTTATATTTTACAACAACTATCCCAAAATTATTTAAATAGAACTACTGGAGAAAACATGTCAAGCAAGAATAAGGAACATGTAAGCCTCTAGATGTGCTGAGCTACAACTCCCAGGACCCCCAGCCAGATCTCATGCTTGAGGATGGTGGGCGTTCTAGTTCAACAACATCTGGAAAGTCACACCTTTTCCATCTCTGCACTAAAGTATGGCTCACTGAACCCACTGTGGTGGAAGGTGTGTGCAAGACTTGGGCACAGGCAACAAAATGTCCAGCTTGTTTTCATTTTGCTTTAAATTCAAGGACTTGCATCCAGTAGCAGCACATGTCCCTAGGTCTGGTTCCTTTGTATCTTGAATGCAACTCCATGAGGCCGTAAGCAATTTATCATTTGAGGGTTGAAGAAATGTTTCCATGCTTGGAAGTTCATACTTTGGGGGTGGATGCTTCTTCACTGTTCCTTTTATATCAAAAATGCTAAGTCAGGGGTAAGTCAGTGAGTACAGCATCAGACTCTTCATCTCAAGATTGTGGGTTCAAGCACCACTTTGGGCAAAAGACTCTGCTTTGCAGCATGTTAGATAATCCTCTTGGTCCCTTCCAACTCTGCAGTTCTATGATTCTATGATACTAGGCCGAGCATCAAAAAATAAATAAATTCAAATGCAAACTGAAAATTGTACAATGCACATAATCCTGTGCAAATTTGCATTGGGTCCTTTTCTTTTTAAAATTCTGGATTATTTTGTTAACACACATCACTAGGCATGACTGCCCATCTTTTCTGGCACTCCAGTTACAGTAGTGACCGTTCAGTACTCATCAGAAATAATGCCTCAGAGTGACATCATGCGGCTGCGATGGCTACTGGAAACCACAGGGTGGCAGAGGGCTTGAATCCTGCTTGCTGGTTTCCCACAGGCATCTGGGTTGGCCAGTGTGAGAACAGGACTGTGGACTTGATGGGTCATTAGTAGGCTGTTCTTACGCTCTCAACACAGTCATAAAATCTCCACCCCCATCATTCAGCTCCAAGGGCCTTCTGGCGGTTCCCTCACTGCGAGAAATGAGGTTGCCACGGAACCAGGCAGAGGGCCTTCTGGGTAGTGGCACCCATCCTGTAGAACACCCTCCCATCAGATGTCAAGGAAATATGCAACTATCTGAGTTTTAGAAGACATCTGAAGGCAGCCCTGTTTAGGGAAGTTTTTAATGTTTGATGATTTATCATGTTTTTAATATTCTGTTGGGAGCTGACCAGAGTGGCTGGGGAAACCCCGCCAGATGGGCGGGGTATAAATAATTTTTTAAAATATTATTACTACTACTACTTTAAAGGGAAAACAAATTTAAAAACTAAAATCCCTTTTACAAGTTGGATTTGTAACTTGTTTTAGTAAAGTTATGGGAGAACACAATTTTGGATATTCACACTCATTGCAAAATTGGCCTGAACTAACGTCGATGTATCCCATGGTGCACCCCAGCACGATGATGTATCAGTCATCACGGTTTCTTTTTCCCGTACGTTCGAAAAACATGAAATCCTAAGTAGTAGAAAAAAGAACTATCAATTACATGAACTCTGGAATCAAATCCATAATTTATTTTATATTTTACAACAGCACATGTCCCTAGGTCTGGTTCCTTCGTATCTTGAATGCAACTCCATGAGGCTGTAAGCAATTTATTGTTTGAGGGTTGAGGAAATGTTTCCATGCTTGGAAGTTCGTACTTCGGGTGTGGATGCTTCTTCACTGCTAAGTCAGGAGTAGCTCAGTCGGGACAGCATGGGACCTGATGGGTGGGCTGCTCTTAAGCTCTCAACACAGTTATAAAATCCATTAATCACGCAAAAAGAATACAGTAATCTAGCAACATAACTATGGTTCTGCCACAGCTGCAGTGGCTGAGCCCAGTTCAAAGTATTGACCTAGAAAGCCCTATATGGCTTGAGGCCCAAATACATGAAAACAGCATCTCTCCCAGCACGAAGCTACCTGGACCCTACATTCATCCCCCCAAGGCCTCTTTTCCAGCTATGGAAGGCTCTGCACAGCGAGAGTGGCCTCAACATATTTTCAACGCCAGGTTACTACTTACCTTAGGCATTTGTTGAATTCTGATGGGTTAGCATAACCCATAGAGGTTTTTATAATAAGAAGCAGTTTATAAATTCTTTAGGAGTAAGTAAAAAACTAAACTAAAATATACAGCTGGAGTTTTCAAAGTTGCTGTTGCTGCTTTGTGAAGTGTCTTGGTAATTGGTATGTTTTTAACTCTATATTTTAGCATTGCCTGGAACTGTATTAAGGAACAAATAAATAAAACAATCATAGTAATGCTACTCTGCTTTCTTTCCACATATATCTACAGCTCTGGATTCAATGCATGTTTTGACCAGTTATCTTCCAGTAATAGCAGCTGGCAATGTGACCTCGTGTACAGCTTAAGCTACCTCAGAATAAGCAATGAATTTTGCTGCTACGACTGAGCTGCAATTCCTTCCACATGAAGCTTGCTTGCAAGAAGCCACCTTCTTCCTCACATCATTATCCTATTAGTACCAGCCTCTCTGTCTTCTGTCAGAAATAGATTACCATTTAGTTCATGCCCTTGGTATAATAGCCAAGGAATTGGCAGGTATGGAGATCCAAGAAACGCATTTATGAATAAGTATGGATTGCAAAGAATTCTAGAGCAAAGAAGCTTTCTTTTACTTGTCAGAGCAAATCATCCAAAGCAACTGAATTTTGATGACTGAAAGAATCCTTTCTGCCATTTGTATTGTTGGAGAAGAAAATGTTCTGGACAGAAATTTCAGGAGTTGAAACCACTGTAGCTGGGAGAAATAATGGTGGGTGATTCTCTACCCTTGAGAATCACGAAACTTTGCAATAATAGTCTGCCTGCCTGCCCTTCATAAATGCCCTTGTCACTTTCTCCTTAAGATTTCATTTTTTAGTATACAGTGGTACCTCGGGCTAAGAACTTACTTCGTTCTGGAGGTTGGTTCTTAACCTGAAACTGTTCTTAACCTGAGGTGCCACTTTAGCTAATGGGGCCTCCCATTGCTGCCGCCACGCAATTTCTGTTCTCATCCTGAAACAAAGTTCTTAACCCAAGGTACTATTTCTGGGTTAGTGGAGTCTGTAACCTGAAGCGTGTGTAACCTGAAGCATCTGTAACCCGAGGTATCACTGTACACTTGAAGAATTGTTGCTGGCTAAAGAAAATATGGCCTGGCCTCAAAGGTAAGAAGAATGAAAAACTTGATATTGTTGAAATCATCTGATGAAAATGAAGAGGTTGTAGATGTATAGGCCCACTGTCTCAGCAACATCCAAGCGGAAATGGAATGTCTATATTATCCATTTTCTCAACTACTTTGTGATGGCCTGGGATTTGGACCCGGAGGCTGAACCTGAGGGATCCCAGCCTGCACAGGAGACCCCGCCTCCAGAACCAGCTGAGCCGGGGCTGGGGCCTGAGCCTGAAGGGTCCTCACCTGTGCTGGATCCTCAGGTGCAGCCACCAGCTGAGTCTGCTCTGGCCCCTGAGGTGATGGAGGACACATTGCCTGCAGGTGCTCCACTCTCAGCCCCGTCAGAGGTAGTCTCTGGGTCTGGTAACCCTCCAGCCTCTCCTGAGCTGCAGGCTCAGGGCAGAGAGGCGGAGGGAACTAAGTTCCCGCAGGAGGAGTGCTCGCCTCCAGGCCAGGAGAGGCGAGTCACCTGTGGACTGGGGCCGCCCTATGCCTCGGGGCAGATAAAAGCCAGCCAGCCCCAGTCCCAAGTTGCGGGAGCAACATTGTTGGTAGCCAGTTCCTGCCTGAACCCTGTCCTGCTGAATCTCCTGACCTCACCCGACTCCCTGCCTTGGACCCAGCTTCAGCTTTGATGGACTGCTTCCATACTGCAACCTCGACCTCGGACTGGACTCAGATCTCGCCTCACGGTTAGCCCACGGGACCAGCACATACTTCTTCTTCAGCACACTGTCTACTTTGCCCACTTATGCTGCATTCTCCATCCATCCAATATTATCTCCTTATCTTCTCTGCTGTGAAGTACAGTACTGTTTGTAAGAAGAGACTGCTGGATCAGGCCAATGACCCATCTAGTCCAGCATCCTGTTCTCACAGCGGCCAGCCAGATGCCTGTGAGAAACCCACGATCAAGATTCAAGCACAAAAGCACTCTTCCCTCCCATGGTTTTCAGCAACTGGTATTCAGAATCATTGCTGCCTCCAACGGCAGAATAGCCACCATGGCTAATAACCATCAATAGCCCTCTTCTCCATTATAAGTTTGCTTATAAGGTTGAGTGGGGCTGCAGTCTTAGATGGTAGCTTCTTCATTTTAAATGAATTAAACCATCAGTGTAAAGGAAATACTTTACTATACTCCTAACACCAAACAAATTGGATTCTTGTTTGGTATCAGGAATTTAGTAAACTATTTCCTTTATGATGACAGTTTAATTCTGTTGCACATGGGCCCTGGGCATCCAATTGTGAGGAAGAGCGGTGTAACATTAAAATAAAGGTCCTTATGCCAGTTCCCTTGAACCACTGCTCCAGTGCAGTGGACCTTAATATCATACTGTAGAGTCTGAGGTACAGTATAAGGCTTACCAGGAGCATGCAGGCCCCCATGGTGATTGCTTTCATTTTGATATCAAGGTCCATGGGGAACTGGACATCAAAGTTGCTTGCATCTGTGGCAGCCTCTCTTGCCATGCCTGTCCACTTCCTATTGATTGTCCCGACTGTAGAGTTCCCATCCAGTGTCTTCACCTGGTTTTTAATATGAACAGAAAAAAATATTTTATTTGCAAGGTGTTTTTTGTTTTCATTTAACTACATTTATACAGTGCATTCAATAAAATACCGTATTTTTTGCTCTATAAGACTCACTTTTCCCCTCCTAAAAAGTAAGGGGAAATGTGTGTGCATCTTATGGAGCGAATGCAGGCTGCGCAACTATCCCAGAAGCCAGAACAGCAAGAGGGGATTGCTGCTTTCACTGCGCAGAGATCCCTCTTGCTGTTCTGGCTTCTGAGATTCAGAATATTTTTTTTCTTGTTTTCATCCTCCAAAAACTAGGTGCGTCTTGTGGTCTTATAGAGCGAGAAATATGGGTAAGCACACAGTATAACATAAAGCACAAAAATAAGGCACAGTACTAATGATTAAAATTATGAAATGGCCCTAAGTATAGAGAGTTCATCATCAGACATAACCTATCAATAAATATACATCAACTTCAACATCAATTAAAAATTACACATCTTAATAACAATAAATGCTATAGTCATTTAAAAGGGTCCAGCGGATCTCTGCCTGAGCCATGAGGTTCCTGGTTCAAGCTGATCTACACTGGTGAAACTCCCTCAGCTGGAACACCCCTAGCCAGCTTGAGCTGAGCATGGCAGATCTAAAGGTGGCATAAGCCTTGAAAGCAGGGAATTCCAGGGGTGAGACCGGGGCGGGGGGAACCTCGGGCTGGATCCTAAGCCTATTCAGCTCAAGTCACATGACCTGGTAAATTCGGCATAAGTTAAGCCAGCAAAAAATGGTATAACTCCAAACCTTTGTTAAAGGATTGTTTTCCCTCTGCCACGATTAGGTTGGTTTAGCCAGCAGTAACCCTGCTCCCAAATGGAGTTTGGAACCGGTGTACCTTACGCTGGCTTAATTTAAGTTGGCATACTTCACATTAGCTTCCCATTCTTAGGATTAATCCCACCCCCATCTGTCCCCTTTCAGTTTCTCTGCCAGCATATCACAGGCGTAAGCCTGTAGCTTAGTGGAAGAGCTCTTGCTTTGCAGATTCACTCCCCAGCATTTCCAGGTAGGTCAGCGGATTGAGGCTGAATCTCAACAAAGCAGAAGTATTGTTTCTGGGTGACAGGGGGTGAGCAGGTGTGGAGACTCCCTGGTCCTGAATGGGGTAACTGTCCCACTAAAGAACCAGGTGTGCAGCCTTGGGATCACACGTCAATTCTGTGTCCAAGCCGTCTGTCTACCAGCTTCACTGGCACGTAAGCTGAGACCCTGCCTGCCTGAGCACTGTCTCACTGAGGTGGTACATACTCTGGTTAACTCTTTTTTTGGACTACTGCAATGCACTCTACATGGGGCTACCTTTGAAGGGGACTCAGAAACTACAACTAATCCAGAATGCGGCAGCTAGACTGGTGACTGGGAGCAGTTGCCGGGACCATTTAACACCGGTCCTAAAGGATCTTCACTGGTTCCCAGTATGTTTCTGAGCACTATTCAAAGTGTTGGTGCTGAGATTTAAAGCCCTAATGTACTTGGCCTTGTATACCTGAAGGAGCATCTCTACTCCCATCATTCAGCCAGGACAGAGATCCAGCTCCGAGAGCCTTTTGGCGGTTCCCTTATTGCGAGAACTGAAGCTACAGGGAACCAGGCAGAGGACCTTCTTGGTAGTGGCACTCAGAAAGCTTGTAATATCTGGTGTTTCATTGTATTTTTATATTCTGTTGGAAGCCACCCAGTGTGGCTGGGGCAACCCAGTCAGATGGGCAGGGTACAAAAAAATTGTTGCTGTTGCTGCTGCTGGAAGAGTCTGCCTGAAACCCTGGAGAGTCAGTCCAGACATTACTTAAGCTAAATGGACCCATGTTCCCACTCAATATAAGACAGCTTCCTATGTTCCTGTGTACAGGTTTTTGCTCAACCTTATGTTGTGCTTGCAGGGGTTCAGCAGTCTGATGCTTCTAAGTGGCTATAGCATTTATTGTTCTTGCTTTATGATTGCCCCCAAAATCACATGTTCCTTCCATCCACAGCTCTGCCACAACCCAGGCCTGGTGCAGGACCTGATGCAAGGTCCCCCCAACACAACACACTTGCCAGACTGGAACAAAGCAGAGTATGGGGATGCAAGGAAGGAGCCAATTCTGCACCGTACTGTGTATGTCACTATCAGCGTTTTCCCCATTCCAATACAGTTTGGCTTCCACTAAAACCTACACAGTTTGTCTTGCTATCCCACGGTGAGCAAAATTAACATAATTAATTAATTATGTGATCAGCATTTCAATGCATTTCAATGGAAGGGAAATAGCAAAAACAAATAGGAAATATCTGCTGTGTGCACAACGTTTGCAGACAGCAAATGCCCATCATATTTGCTTTTATGATTTCCATTCCTGACCTTGAATAAAACGCTTTGGACAGAATTATCCAACGCCCCTAGCCCTGAGACGCTAACACCTGCTCCTATGAGTAAATTCAATGCCCCAATAATGAATGCAATTAGTGTTCTGATACAATATACCTCAATAACAATGATCTGGCAGGGGAACCTAGGAATTTAGCTTTTTAAGGATTGACTTACCTCGAAATGAATATCCTGCCAACAGCGGCATGGCACACATGGCCCAGTCATTTTAAGTACGCTTTCTCTGGCCTCGTTTTGGAGAACAAATTTCGGGAGAAAGGGATGCCACTTCTGTTTAACATAACCAATGACTGTGCCTAGTGGGGCCTGAACTTCAAGCTTCAAAGGAAAAACAGCAAAGTAAGAACAGGACCTTGCACTTTTGTCTAGTGCAGAAATACACAAATAAGAATTTCCAGGTTTATAATACAAGCTGGAGTATGCCCAGGATGAAAATACATGGGGGAAATAGGTTAACCAAAGGTATAGTGTGTCCTCACATACATGGTATGTATTTTCTTGAGGAAAGAGATGTGAAGGTACATGCTGGCATAAATGGGTATTTGCAGAGACCTAAGACTGAAGAGGTCTAAAATAAACACACACACACACTTGCTAATAGTAGAGAGAGATTCACTTAAAATTGTCACTGTGGCTTCAGAAAAAGAAAGGTCCCTGTCCCTACTATAATGGAAAGTTTCATAATTCTAATGAATTGAATCTCTGCAATTAAAAATAGGAACTGAAATGATGGGAGCTACCTGAAAAGAGCCACAAAGAAATCTTGAGAATTAATAAGTAGGTATCCCTAAAGACGCGGGTGGCGCTGTGGGTTAAACCACAAAGCCTAGGACTTGCTGATCAGAAGGTCAGCAGTTCGAATCCCCGTGACAGGGTAAGCTCCCATTGCTCGGTCCCTGCTCCTGCCAACCTAGCAGTTCAAAAGCACGTCAAAGTGCAAGTAGATAAATAGGTACCGCTCTGGCGGGAAGGTAAACGGAGTTTCCGTGCGCTGCTCTGGTTCGCCAGAAGCGGCTTAGTCATGCTGGCCACATGACCCAGAAGCTGTACACCAGCTCCCTCGGCCAATAAAGTGAGATGAGCGCCGCAACCCCAGAGTCGGTCACGACTGAACCTAATGGTCAGGGGTCCCTTTACCTTTATCCCTAAAGAGTATCATCTTGAAAGTTGGAAAGACTAATTTGAGGAAGAAAATCAGAAGATATCTCCTAGGAAAGGTGCAAGTTTACCTCTTGCAAGCAGCAAATACAAGGGCAGCAGCAAATGGAACACTGGAAATCTCTTGTCAGTTGCATGATTGGCTGGCTTGCACTGTCATAGAACTTAATGGTGAAGGGGCGTATTGCCCCATAACAATTCAGGGTGTAGTCGTCATTTTCCTCAGCTGCAAAATACACCATCTGCCCCACAGAGTTTTTGACTTCATATCTGTTGCAAGTTTCAAGGCCACTTATCACTGAAAAGGAAGCAAGATCAGTTTGAGTGCTTACGTAGTTGATCCAAATGCTTGTAACGAACATTATGAACAAAACTTGGAGCTATCAACTTTAGCCTCAGATCTACAGTACTAAAGCCTTAGAACAGGGGTCAGCAAACTTTTTCAGCAGGGGGCCAGTCCACTGTCCCTCAGACCCTGGGGGGGGGGGCGGACTATACACATATTTTTTGGGGGAAAATGAACGAGTTCCTATGCCCAACAAATAACTCAGAGACGCATTTTAAATAAAAGGACACATTCTACTCATGTAAAAACATGCTGATTCCCGGACCATCCGTGGGCCAGATTTAGAAGGTGATTGGGCCGGATCTGGCCCCCGGGCCTTAGTTTGCCTACCCACGCCTTAGAAGAATATTCAGCTTCTTGCCTGTCTAGTAAAATAAGACAACATGTAGGCGTTACGCTGCCTTATTCTCTGTCCAAACGCTGAACCAGTTGAGCAAGCAGCACAGTGAGGCTGCCGGGCCTCACTACCGGTGACGTTAAGGACATGATTAGCAACATCTATTTGTAAATGTTAATATACTAGGTTCAGAGGGGATGGTTAAAGATTTCAGCAGGCGGAGATGTTTAAACCTGCTTCTCCAGCTGCTGTTTCCACCAAATCTACCACCTTCATGGACAGTAATTAGCACTGGAAGAAAGTTCCTCTTGGTGTCAGTGAGAACTTTCCCCCCTAATGTTAGCTGCTGCAGGGTGGGGCATGATTTCAAATGAAATGGGCCTAGAGAAAGGATGATGCCCCCACTCCACTCATGTCTAGGTAACAACCTGGTCCTTAATATTTTTTAAGGTACACTGTGATTGCTCATCATGTCATTAACATTACATGCAGTCATGTTTCAGGATGTGAAAATCAGTTTGTACAAATAAGGGAAGAAAAGGAAAAGAATGCTCTCACTTAGATTCTTAGTCATTTTTGCACAACACATTTTTTTTTACTACTACTATTTATTATTATTATTGATCTTTGGGTCAGCTGGCTAATTTGCTTTTACAAGCGTGCTGTTTCACCCCACCCCATTTTTGCTGTTTTTTCCAATTTGTTTTATTCTGAGTTGTTGTTTATCACACACCACCTCTAGTATAGGGAAAGGTGGCTAATGCATAGCTTTAGTAATAGATATATATTAATCTGCCACCCATGAGAACATTCTGGATTTTAAAAAAGCACAGCCATCAATTTGAAAGTCACTCTCAATGCTCAATTAGAGTTTAAGTAAGATAGCAAGATCATACTTTCCATGAGCTCAATCTGCTGTTGAATTGATAGGTGATCAAGCTGTTGCAAAGATAAAAGGCAAAAGACAAGAGCATACATGTTAAAACAGAAATGCATTACAAAACGATTATATAGGTGCAATTATTTTAATGTAACGTTGTACATTTTTAGTAATATTTATGGTCATTTACACTGCCGCCATTTTCGTTTTCTGCACGTTTGCTTAGAGGTGCTTATATCCACTGTTGATATTCATCTGTCTCGAGAGACAATGGAGTGTGCCTCCAGGGGTGAAGCCAAACTTCTGCATTAGCCAGCTCCTCCTCAATGAGGAAGGCAAAGCAATGCAGCTCCTTTTGAATGGTATGAAAGGGCAGAAAACAGCTAATTATTCTTTTTATCATTTATTTTATTTTTATTGCCATGGTGGGTGTCTGCGGGGAGTGGGGTAGGGAGATGGTAGGCAACTATCCATCTACTCAAATCAAGAGAATGTGATTTTGAAAGTTTGGGTGGTTAAAAGAAAAGAAAAGAAAAGAAAAGAAAAGAAGGAAAAACCACAGCTGGTTCTTGTGCATGGCTTCCCAATTATGATTGCCAGGATCAAGGCAGGGTTCACCGTGGCAACTGTGGTGACCATATTTGTGGAGACTGCTGTGCTTGGTAAATGATGAGACATAGGGATAAATGGAGGGAGATACCTGGCTTAAATATTCCAATCCTGGAGGGCATTTTGGAATTGCAGGAGGTGGCGGCATCCAAATCACAGGCGCATTAGGCTGATACTGAACCGGGACAGCACTATAAGTTGCTGGCAGACCTAGGAAATTTGAAGAAAGTTATCCAGGAGTGTTTTGAAAGATCAAAACCTAATTAAAACATTATTTTAACCTCTAGAATTCTTGAAGACCCTAAAGCTGCAATCCTAACTCCCATTTACCTGGGAGGAAGATCCACTGAATTCAATAGGACTTGGTTCCAAGTCGACATGGCTAGGGTTGCACTGCAAATCAGAAACAACTGAAAGCAAACTGAGCAGCTTCAGAAGGGTTCGTGGTTGTACTGTATGTTTCAACAACAAACCTTCACTTTCACCCATCAGGAAGAGCCCATAAGGGCATTCAATAAGGTGGAAGGGTCACTTTCAGTTTCCATACACTCTATACCTCCGAACTACAGCCTTGCTGTATTATATTTGATCATGGATTCCTTCCACTGTGGCAAATCATTTTGGATAATTTCACAAATGTGATTTATAACTACTGAAAATAAATTCAGTGTTAATTCTTCATCATGTTCCAATTAAATTCTGCAATAATCTCAGTCAAGATTGCAAGACTTTCTTTTTTCTTTTTCTTTTTTAAGTCGGCTGTGTTACAGGAAAGAAAATGCATTTCAAATGCAAGTTTTTCACAAATGCAAGGTTTCACAAACTTGTCATCAATGGCTGAAAAATCCACTAGAGGGCGCACAGAGTATTCACCATACACACAGGGGTGTAAAATGAAAAATCAAAACACTGTACACTACTTTATACAAACGATTTCCACCACCTCATTGTTGATAGATGTGTTGGAGGCCTGTAAGGGATATGGGGACAATGCGCTCTCCAGTTTCAATTCACCTGAATTCCAGTTCAAAACATAATTTAACTTCAAGCAAAATCTCACCTGTTTCTTTGCCGCCCACTTCTTCCTGCTCACGTTGGGAGGAAGCAAGCTATCATGTGCAAGTCAAGAACAAACTTTGGCTATGAGTTGTGCTTTGTTAGTTGGAAAACAAACCACAATCCCCGCCTTGGACACGGCACTAAACCAAGGTTCATGGTCTGTTTCTCCCAGCGGTGACATTTCCATCATCCACAGTGGGTGTGATTTCACTCTCACACAGTAAACCATGGTTTTTGGCTTACTGTGCGATATGGTGATGCAACAACTCAAGTTTTATGCTGTGTGCCTTAACATCGTACTACAAAATTCTGAACAGATAACAGCAACTGCGTCGTGACTAAGTATAGCAAACAGACTTTTAAATCCCCAGGAAGCCAGTAAGCTTAGCCTAACTTGTTGGTTTTATTTGGGGGGGGGGGGGGCGGGAATATGGACAGGAGGTGCATCTTGGAGGAAAGACAGGATATAAATGTAATAAATGAAGATTTAAATGAACAGTCATACAGCTACATTCTGAATATTTCACCTATCTAAACATCATTTTGTAAGCAAACTAAGAAATCCTGCATAGACCCAACTGCTTACCTGGGACTGCAGGTCCAGGTGCATTTGGAGGATATCCATATTGGGCTTGGCCAGGTGGATATCCTGGGCCTGGATATTGTGGAGGTGGTGGGGTAGGCTCAGATTCCTTTGCTGGAAGAAGAGAAAGACAGTCAGGTGTATGATGCGTTACACTTGTTCCCTGCATCTCCATTATCCATACCTACACACTGTGCATGTGAAACATCTTGAAGCCTGTTAATGCTTTTGGGGGGTGGGTTATTGGTTTGTTTTTGTTTTAATTATGCATTTTGTGTTTTGTATTGTGTCTTTTTTTTATGTGAAGTGCCCTGAGATCTGTGGAGGAATACAAATTTCATAAATAAAAATAAAATAAATAAATACATGAGAGAGGTGAGGACAAAAGATTATGGATCAAAATTCAATTGCCAATCGCTGAGGATCCTTACACGCCTATTTTAGCCTTTTCAGAAATGCTAGTTTGTTGCAATATTTATATAAAAATGTGTTAGGTTTACCATTTCTAAAAACATTTATAAATGTTTATAAACATTTTATAAAATTATTTCTTTAAAATATTAATAAACACATTGCCATTTTAATTTGGAAGTCAGCTGGTTGTAGAGAGAGAAAAAGTAGGCTGTGAGGTCAAGAGGGATGCAAAACACCAAAAGTTGTCAATCTGCAACTTCTGAGTTTCATTTCCTTTGACCTCAATGCCATTGGGTGCCTGGAGGCAGTTAGAGGATGGATGGCAGCTAACGGATTGAGGTTGAATCCTGACAAGACAGAAGTACTGTTCTTGGGGGACAGGAGGCAGGCAGGTGTGGAGGACTCCCTGATCCTGAATGGGGTAACTGTGCCTCTGAAGGACCAGGTGCGCAGCCTGGGAGTCATTCTGGACTCACAGCTGTCCATGGAGGCGGAGGTCAATTCTGTGTCCAGGGCAGCTGTTTATCAGCTCCATCTGGTACAAAGACTGAGACCCTACCTGCCCACAGACTGTCTTGCCAGAGTGGTGCATGCTCTAGTTATCTCCCGCTTGGACTACTGCAATGCCCTCTATGTGGGGCTACCTTTGAAGGTGACCCAGAAACTACAACTAATCCAGAATGCGGCAGCTAGACTGGTGAATGGGAGCAGCCACCAAGACCACAAATAAAGATCTACACTGGCTTCCAGTACGTTTCTGAGCACAATTCAAAGTGTTGGTGCTGACCTTTAAAGCCCTAAACAGGCTTGGCCCAGTATACCGAAAAGAACATCTCCACACCCATTGTTCAGCCTGGACACTGAGGGCCAGTTCTGAGAGCCTTCTGGCAGTTCCCCCACTGTGAGAAGTGAAGTTACAGGGAACCAGGCCGAGGGCCTTATTGGTAGTGGCGCCCACCCTGTGGAACACCCTCCCATCAGATGTCAAAGAAATAAACAACTATCTGACTTTTAGAAGACATCCGAAGGCAGGGAAGTTTTTAATGACTGATGTTTTAATGTATTTTTAATCTTTTGTTGGAAGCCGCCCAGTGGCTGGGGAAACGCAGGCAGATGGGCGGATTATTAAATATTATTATTATTATTATTATTACCACCACCAGGTTCATCAGTCAGTGCAGACTTTTCAGCACCAGATTTATATGCTGCCAATACATAGACTGTCCCACCAACAGCCTATCTGCAGCATTTTCAATCAGCTGTAGCCTCCTATTTTCCTAATATAATGCATTTTTGTGTGGTTTTTGCCCTTAAATATACATATTTAAACCCACACTTTACTCTAGTTAATATACATATTTTACACATTACTCGGCTGGAGAATTGCATTGCAAAATTCAGATAAGTGTGAATTTCAAACGTCTGCTGTATTTTGGTTTTGTATGTTATTTCAGGAAGTGAGAATTATGTAACTTTGCCTTCAAATGTAACCTGAATCAAATTTCTCTCCCAACTCTACCTAACAGAAGAGATTCCTGCTTCTGTAGCATTATTTTAAGTCTGGCTCTTAAATTGGAAACTTGAGCACCTTCCTACATCAGACTGGAAATAAGAGCAGAAGCAGAAGCAGAGAGGCATTCATGCAAGCAAAACCAAGGAATGTGCATATTCCAAGCTCAAAAGCAAATAAGTCACACACACAAACTGCTTTTTGTTGTTTTACTCACATGGCATTTCCATGATTTTGCATACAATCCTGTCTGAAAAAAATAATATATTTATTTTACAGTATGATCATTTCTCCCCACTTCAGTTTGCTCTTTGGGGTGATTGACAGAAACAAATGTTACATCTGACCAGCTGTTATGAAAAGATAACATAGTCCACGTTTGTTTTCAAGGCACTCTTGTGGAGACATGAAATATACAGCTATGGATGCTACAGTCCTAAACACACTCACTATGAGGTAAGTCCCATTGAACTTGCTTCTCTGAATATATATGTACTGGACTGCACTGTACAAAACTGCAGACAGAATTCCATTTTGGTTCCAGGTTTCTTGGTTCCAAATCATAGATTTCCACAGAAACCCCCCCCCCCACCTGTTCCAAGGTTTGTTCAGTTGTATTTGCACTGCCATTCCCCATCCCCCTCTGCAATGTTATCAACTATGCAATTCCTTCAAGAGCATGAATATAATCTCTCAGTTGAAGTCACAATACATCAGGGGCTTTCTAATCTTACCAATGCACACACAGTATTTCTCAAAATGAGGGGGAGTTAGAAAATGTTTTGGAAATCCTACAGCACAACAGAAATTTCTTCTGTGCAACCACTGTTTGCAATGTTAAAGTTCTTTTATGCAATAGGCCACTCGGAAGGGTTATTCTAACACATACTCAAGATGTCTGGAGCAGGAATGAAGAATCTGTGGCCTCTGGATATTGTTGGACTCCAACTCTAATTGTCTACTGACAATCTTGGCTGCAGCGGATGGGGTTTGGAACTACAAGTTCCCTATGCCTGCCCTAGGGAAATCCTGCAGGAAACTTGTGCTACAGAACCCAGCTAGTGTAGCATGTAGGGTTCTGATAATAAACTAGTTCACTTATCACCACTCTGTATAGTCTGAAATGAGTTATTCAGTCCAACAGCCAATGGAAACACAATTCAATTCCTCAGGGGGTAAAAGAGTTAAAATGAGAAAAAAACGATCCTTGAGACATGAATTTCCTTACTTGTTTGTGTTGAAGGATCATTTGCTAGAATTGGTGGTGTGGAAAGATGGGTGGGTTGGCAGGGTATATTGAGGGTAGATTCCCATGGTTGGAATTCTATGGCATGTTATTAGCAAATGTTCCATCAGCTTGCCAGGTGGAATGACCTCCTTCCCCTCTCCCTGGGTGCTATTCTGTGGGTTCCCCTGAGCCAATTTGGGGGGAGGTGCATGGGGGAAGGAGATGGGAGAAGCTGCATGGCACAAGTGGAAGCCCTTATGAAGGTCTTCCTCTGATGGGGTTCATCGGGTGAATCCCATCACTCAACTGATAGCATTTGTCCTATATCAGCAGTGGCATGTGTGGTGGGGCAGAGCTACCTAACAATGCCATCACCGCTGTTCTTGACCTGGACAGGGTGGTGACAATTATAATTACAGATTGGGACCTAGTCTCTGGGCAAATGTTCTCCTCATCAATAGACACTGCAGCTTCTGTTTAATAAGATGCGGTTTGCTGGCAGAACAATGAGCCAGATTAACGTAAGGGCCACCATTTTCCACACGGGCCTGTGCAGTTATGGAGCTACCTTCTTCACATCCCTTTGCCTTCAAAAGTTACGTGGGTGAGGACTGAAGTGAGGCCCTCTTCAGTGGTGGTGCCATGATTTTGGAATTCACCTGGCACTGAGGGTGCCTCCAGGCAGGAGCATTCTCTCACAAACAAGTCATTGAGATCCAATATTTCTGTGTGAGCCAGGCATAGGCAAACTCGGCCCTCCAGATATTTTGGGACTACAACTCCCATCATCCCTAGCTAACAGGACCAGTGGTCAGGGATGATGGGATTTGTAGTCCTCAAACATCTGGAGGGCTGGGTTTGCCTATGCCTGGCTGTGAGCAATGGGCATGCAAATATCTACACACCTTGTTTTCCAACCATATTTATCTGCTATTGTGACCAGACGCAGAAATAAAGAGGTGAGGCACAAGTGATGGGTTGAAATAGGGCCACATTTTATGATTAACCAAAACTTTGAGCAAGCTCAACCTTCCCCATTTCAAGTGGCATGACAAAGCCTAGGCCTTATAGTAAGTAGGGAGGCCTTGGGCCCCACACCCTCCCAGGGCCCCACAATTCCAGGCAGGTGTGCAGGTGAGGCTCAAGAATGTTCCAGATCCAAGCTAAGGGCCCCACAACCTATACTGGCTGGCCTCCAGAAACACCTGTCACCTTCAAAGGAGCCTAAGGGTGTTCCCACTGTTCAACCTGCAACCTTGGTTTATGGAGCCATTTGATGCCTAGCTTAAATATTTGAGTTTCTAACACTGTCTGTTCCCTTATCTAACCATAACCTTTCCCACACCTTCCCGCCGATAATGTGACCCAAATAAAGCATGCAACCAAATCAACCTGTGATTTCCACCCCTAAATCACAACATCCCCTGAATACAGTATGGAGTGGGCAAAAAAAATCCCACCCAGCTTGGACAATTTGCAGCCAGAAAAAAACAACAACAAAAAAATGCTGCTTAAACAAGACGCAGCTGGAAATCCCACACAGCCAAGGATGGTAAAGTCTATGGCATGGGTGTGGTGCAGAAGTACACCGGGCAACCTGGTTTTGCAACTTTGTAAGATGGAATCTTACAAGGTTGGGCAATATAGACCACCTGCCATTCACCCCCAGTCAGCAGTGCTTTTCAGGCAGTATATATTTCCTCCTGTCCCATCCACCCCGCTTGTTTCATTCTGAGCATGGGCACACATGCCTTAAAAAATGATTACAAAATGGCTGGGAACATTTGATTTTTTGCAAGTTTTTTTAAAAAAGGTTGATATACAAGTTTTCCAATATACCAACTTCCACAAAACTGCATACAAAACAAAACAAAACCATGTGTGTGTGCTGCACCTAGACCCACCAGCAGTCCACTAAGGAGCACCTCACCAATGGAAGCAGAGCAGAGGGTGTGGTAACAGATGGCACCCTGAGAAATGTCATCGCCCACACAGGGGGGTTGGGGTAGTGGCACACAATGCGCTCCAGTATGTCCACAGCTGGGTAACATACATTTTTTCCTCCCTTAATGCATTAACCATGCATTGGGCAAATCTTGATTCAATGTGGGGGAAAGTGCAGGCTGACATTTGGATGAGGACAATGTCACATTGCTGGCACACACGCCAAAACCCCATGTAGACATGGGATGTATCAAATCCACTTCAAATTGCCATGCGTACACTGCCTGGGAGAAAAGCAATAGCTGGGGCTTTTGGAGCAAAGAGCTGGGAATGAAAACGTTAAACAGCCTCTCCTCCTTACAACTTCCAGTGCCTTTATCTGATCGCAGCACAGGGAGAATCAAAGGGGTATAGTTTCAGGGTATAATTTCAATAGGTATAGTTTCAGGAAATCTCTGCCTTCCCCCAGGTTGATGCATTGCTTCCAGGCAACTTGTTCATGGAGCTTTCTTCCTGACTTGTTTTCATAGAGACACCAGTTAATTATACTGTATTTTAATATGGGGGGGATGGGATGGGAGATGACGTTTGATTGAGCAAATGTTACCCCACCACTTTCAGAGTGCTTCCCCATCACTTACCACAAACAAAATGAAACATTCTTTTAAGAGAGTTTGTGCTTTTTTACAAAAGAGCTCCAAATCAGCAATGGTTGCATAGCTTAATTTGCTAGCATGGCTACAAGAACATAGAAGCTGCTTTGAAATGAGTCAGTCTATATAGCACAGTACTATCTACACCAGTGGTGGCCAAAGTCGGTCCTCCAGCTGTTTTGGGACTACATTTCCCATCATCCCTGACCACTGGTCCTGTTAGCTAGGGGTGATGGGAGTTGTAGTCCCAACACAGCTGGAGGGCCGAGTCTGACCACCACTAGTGGCACTGTGGGTTAAACCACAGAGCCTAGGACTTGCCGATCAGAAGGTTGGCAGTTCAAATCCCCGCGACGGGGTGAGCTCCCATTGCTCAGTCCCTGCTCCTGCCAACCTAGCAGTTTGAAAGCATGTCAAAGTGCAAGTAGATAAATAGGCACTGCTCCGGCGGGAAGGTAAACGGCGTTTCATGCACTGCTCTGGTTCGCCAGAAGCGACTTAGTCATGCTGGCCACATGACCCGGAAGCTGTACGCCGGCTCCCTCGGCCAATGAAGCGAGATGAGCACTGCAACCCCAGAGTCGGTCACGACTGGACCTAATGGTCAGGGGTCCCTTTACCTTTACCTTAGTCTACACTGACTGCTGATGGCTCTCCAAGGTTTCAGGCAGGGTTCTCTCCCAGCCATACCTCGATATGCTGGAGATTGAACCTGAGACCTTCTGCATGCAGTGCAGATGTTCTGCAACTGAGCAACAGCCCCTCCCAAATGGAATCCCTAACTGGATCGAATCCCATTCAGAAATAACAATTATCTGGATGCATTCTTGGATTCCCACTTAGGAGCTGCTCTTGTCAGCATGCCATGGAAAAACAGGAACTGGACTCCAGGGTCTGGAAACTTTGACTCTGAAAGGGGTTGTTGACATCCAACTCCTATCATGATTAGCCAAGCAGGTGAGGCTGATGGGAGTTGTAGTCCAACAACATCAGGAGGGTCAAGGGTTAAATGACTGTGGTTTGTGATTATGTAATCCACCAATTCACATTAGTTAGTAAAGGTTTAACATTCTAATTAAATGTGTATGATTTAAAAAAAAACAAAAACATCACTACCACCACCACAGCGTTATAATTCAGAATTCGCCACTTGGCATCTTGTTGTAGACAGCCAAGATTGATATCTAGGAAGGCTGGATAAGCACAGAATCGTGGAGTTGGGACCCAGCGGGTCATCTAGTCCAACCCCCTGCAATGCAGGAATCAACATCTAAAATTCAACAGTTTCGCTTTTCTTGGCATGGATATACAATACAGTGGTACCTCGGGTTACAGATGCTTCGGGTTACAGACGCTTCAGGCTACAGACTCCACTAACCCAGAAACAGTACCTCGGGTGAAGAACTTTGCTTCAAGATGAGAACCAGTGGCGTAGCGTGGGTTGTCAGCACCCGGGGCAAGGCAAGTAATTTGCGCCCCCTAACCCGTGGATTTGCGCCCCCTAACCCGTGGATTTGCCCTAACCCCAGATGTTGCGCCCGGTGCGGCCGGCCCCCCCTGCACCCCCCACGCTACGCCACTGATGAGAACAGAAATCGCACGGCGGCAGCGGGAGGCCCCGTTAGCTAAAATGGTACCTCAGGTTAAGAACAGTTTCAGGTTAAGAACGGACCTCCAGAATGAATTAAGTTCTTAACGCAGGGTACCACTGTACTAAAGGGGAAGTTTCACCGATGGTGTTGGGCAATGCCATCTATGGAAACCTGATTTCGCGGTTCCTGTTTAATTCCCCTCAGCCTGCCCTTACTTAACGGCAAAATAAAAAAATTCCTTTCAGTAGCACCAACTTAGAGACCAACTAAGTTTGTTATTGGTATGAGCTTTCGTGTGCATGCACACTTCTTCAGATGCACACGAAAGCTCATATCAATAGCAAACTTAGTTGGTCTCTAAGATGCTAACGGAAGGAATTTTTTTATTTTGTTTTGACCACGGCAGACCAACACGGCTACCTACCTGTAACTTACTTAACGGGGCGTCGAAGGAAAGACAGGTTGATGCCCCGCTCCCCGCGCCGCCTAACCGGGGCCCCGGGCGGAGACCTCTTTTTAACGCGCCTAGTCTGGAAGGTTGCAAACTCGAAACAAACTCACTAGGCAGCTACTAATTCGAAGTAAACACCCCCTTAGGGGTTGCTTTGCAACAGTCTTCACTCGCTCTGTCCTCCGGTGCCCATATTTGCTTTCTACCCCGAGGTGAAAGCCAATACCTTGCCGGTGGGTCTCTATTCGTTGCTTCTCCACGCGCCGCAGGCTCAGAAAAGCCACAGACGAGACCCGCCCTTGCAATGCAGCACAGGGGGACGAAGGAGGGGCTGGGAAGGAGAGAAAATGGAGCCGGCAGAGGGAGGGGAGAGTGAGAGTCAAAACAAAGAGTGAACGGAAGGCGGAGCTGGACGCAGCCAGCGGAAGCCAAGGCTGACGCTCGCTGGCCGAGGCTGCCCTCTTGATAACGCTCCCCCGACAAAGCGCATTTACATGCAGTTGTAGGAGCTGTCCAGTCCGTCTCCATATTAGAGGATCAGGAAATAAGCGTTGCCAGGACGTCCAAAAGCTGGCTGTCGGGGGAAAGGAACTCTGCGCGTGCACAGGAGTCTGCCCATTTTTATTACTCCTCACCATGTTCAAGGGCTGATCCTTGGCATCGGAAGAGAGTGTTTCGCAGCTGTACGCCTGCAAACTTTGCTCCTAAGCGAAGAGAGCCACGCTGCCAAGCGGCAGAGGAAAACGGGTGTGCTTCTTCCAGAACAGCGAATGTGTTTATACTAATAAGCGAAGCAAATACCTTTTTCTACAACCCAGAATGCAGAACTTTGAAATTCAGTACTACTGCTACTTTTTGTGCGGGCGTCAACAGTTGTCACCTACAGTACATTTTGGCGCTTGAGTTTACTGGGTTTCGCGGTGTATTCTGGTGCTGGAATGCGGAGTTTGAAATCCTGGCAGCTAGACAGAACCTCCAGCTCTAGCGGCGCATGAATATTATTTGCTAGAAAGCCAAGCGGAAGAGGCATATTGGGTTCATGTCCTTAGGCTTGCCTAAAGAAGCAGGACAAAAGAAGTAATTATAATTTAACAGTTTCCATGTTATTCTATTTTATTAAAACAACTAGAAAAAATATGATGATGGGAAGATTTCACACAGGTGAAGGGAAGCAGTGGGGAGGAGGGGAGGGCTAGGTTGAATTTGGGAAATAAAATAATATATGGGACAGCAAAGGATGTAATAGATTCTTTTAGAATAGTAATATATTGTAACCAGAATAGAAATTCAAAAGGGGAAGTAAATGTATTTTTAGTATTTTCATTATTGTAATAGTTATTATTATTTCTTTTTGGTAGAAGGCAATGTTAATTTAGGTTTCTTCGTTTTGCTGTCTGTATAATTTTCTTAAGTCAATTAAAAAAGGGGGGGGGGACTGGATGTTGGATTAGATGGCCTGGTCCTGAAAAACTCTTCTTAATGTTGCAACATATTGGTATAAACAGTGTGTGATAATGTCCAAAGTGATCACTAGCCTACTTGCTTGCTCTTTATTTTATTTTTCTCCTGAACTGCTTGTTCTGCCACTCACAGGAGTCTTTACAATATGGCATCTGCGACTGCGCAGTCAGTAGAGGAGGAGTCTCTTAATCTCATAGCTATGGGTTCAAGTTCCACAGTGGGCAAAAGAGCCCCAGCATTGAAAGAGGTGGACTAGTTGACCCTCTGGGTCACTTCCAACTCTACACGTCTATGATTCTATTATCTGTTGCAGCTGTGACCGCTGTCCATCATTCTCAAATGTTTTCCTGTTCTCTCTGCTATCTTTCTAAGAGGCCTAGATGCTCCCTGCTGAAGCCTACAACAGCAATAAAGATTGACGGGAAAGCAGCTGTTCCCATGCACAACTACCACCCTTTTCCTTTTATGTACAGTGGTACCTTGGGTTAAGAACTTAATTCGTTCTGGAGGTCTGTTCTTAACCTGAAACTGTTCTTAACTTGAGGTACCACTTTTGCTAATGGGGCCTCTTGCTGCTGCCACGCCGACGCTGCCCAATTTCTGTTCTCATTCTGAAACAAAGTTCTTAACCCGAGGTAGTATTTATGGGTTAGCAGAGTCTGTAACCTGAAGCATCTGTAACCTGAAGCGTCTGTAACCCGAGGTACCACTGTACTTTTATAAAGAGCATCATTCACTCAAAGAGTGCAGTTCTTTCCTCTCCTAAGGCCAGTGCTTTTTTCCTAAAAAAATGCTTAGGGGTACTCTCATTTTCCTACTCATATTGAAATACTGCCCCTCAATGAAGCCAAACTTAGATTCACAAAATGTTTAGGGGTATGCATCCCCCCAGAAAAAAGCACTGCCTAAGGCTACAGTGTTTTTGGCATGCTGTATGGAGAGTATAGGTTCCCAGCTATAGCCATCTCAACGTAACCATAGGCTACATTACCCAAATACCCTCAGTTTTAATAGAACCACAGAATTGTAGAATTGGAAGGAACCCCAGGGGTCATCTACTTCAGCCCCCTGCAATGCAGGAATCTCAGTTGAAGCACCCATGACAGTCATCAAACCTCTGCTTAAAAACCTCCAAGGAAGGAGGTATGTTTGGGGCAGGTAAAGAACTTACAGACATTAATAAATCTTACAAACTGGATACCCTGGCCCATGATACACTGAAGGATATGGTACAGGCACAGACTGGTTCGCCGGAAGGATGGAGAGATTTTTAGATATGATACTGTTGTATTACCCATATCCTTTTCCCAAGTTCCCATGAGAGGCATGTACAAATTAATGCCTGGTACTGTCAGTGACAGTGATTGAAGAATTTCCACATGGATTTCCACATTTAGCTGCAAACATAACAGCAAAACTTACAGATTATTTTACTAGGATTAAAACTTTATTGTTATCCAGTACTCAGAATTTTTACATCTGAATTCTGAAATTAATTGCTAACTTTTTTGTATTACAGTTAAATTAAGTTTGTCTTCATATGTTTACAAACAAACTACCACTTTGATTTCGAAACACTCAAAGCAGTAAGAAATTTTTGATGTAGATAAATTCCTTTATCATGGAATTTTAAGAGGCAGCATTTTTAAAATTATAGCTTTAAGAATTTGTATCAAATATGTTTGTTTGTTTGTTTGTTTGATTGATTGATTCATTGTTTACCATTTTAATTGTAATACTGTTACAGGTTTTGTTTAGAGTGAGCTGCCCAGGATCATGGATAGACAGCCTAGTTTATCAAGAAGATGGTGATTTTACATGACATGAAATCGGTACAGAACAGATAAATACTTGCAGCTTGCTAGGAAGAAAGCAAATTGGTTCAATTTCACAATATCCTAAATAATAGGTGGTGCACAGATTTTCAAAAGCTCCATAAGAGAAATAATAAGCCAATCTAAAAAGCCTCTAATAAAAGGTTTATCGTTCCATTTAGCAACAGATGAAAAGATGGTTAAAGAAATAAAGAATTTCAATAATCTGCTTTATGGAAGGAAGCAAGAAGCAACAGAGAGCAGAATAAGGGCAGTTTAGAAATAGCTACTGCAAGGTAGACCAGAACTCCTTTAGGCAAACTTGAGTATACAGCTAGCAACTGAGGTCAAAGCACAGTGACCCACAAACTCTAGACACTACATATTTCCTTCTAGGAAAGAGCTACTTACAGCTCCAGGACATAAGAGTTATTAGGCAGCTAATTTGCTTGCTTGCTATGATGCATCTAAATACAGCCATGCTACCTTCTACCACAGGCATAGGCAAACTCAGCCCTCCAGATGTTTTGGGACTACAACTCCCATCATCCCTAGCTAACAGGACCAGTGGTCAGGGATGATGGGAATTGTAGTCTCAAAACATCTGGAGGGCCAAGTTTGCCTACGCCTGTTCTACCACTACCAAACCACAATGAGAGTGTATGTACTTAAATCTCAATTAAAGCTCAATTAATTGATGGCAATTACCGAACTGGATGAGGGCCCATCAACTGAAGCTACATCCAGAAAAAGACAGAAATGTTGGTGGGTGGCTCATCTGTCTGGATTAGTGGTGTTTACTCTGTATTGGACTGGGTTGCAGTCCCCTTGATGGAACAGACATACCCCCTCAGGGTGCTCCTTAATCCATCTTTGTTTCCTACCAGTTTACGTTAGTGTGGTAGCTGTGACCCTGCTTGGACAGAGATGTAGCCTGAGTTGTCCTTATTAGCTATGTTATATGTTGGACTTCTTCTGAAGATGGTTCATAAACTAAGAATACAGCTGCTAGAATACCAACTGATCACATTGCACCAGTGTTTTGTCAATTGCATGGGATCCTGGTCGGTTTCTGGGCTCAATTAAATGTACTGGTCCACATGTCAAGATTTCAACAGAGGCTCTTCCTTGTCCAGGTGTCCTGCCATTGGAGGCCCAGCAGACAAGCTACCAGATATCAAGGGGGTGGAACAACTCCCCTATGAAGAAAGGTTGCAGTGTTTAAGAATATTTAGTTTAGAGAAAAGGCAAGTAAGCGGCAACTTAATAGAGGTTTTAAAAAAACTATGCATAGCATGGAGAAAGTGGGTAGAGAAAAAGGTTTTCTTTCTCTCTCATAGCACTACATCCAATGAAGCTGAATGTTGGGAGATTCAAGACAGATTAAAGAAAAAGAAAGAAAACTTCTTCATTCAAGGAACTTGCTCCCCGAGGAGGCAGTGATGGCTACCAACCAGGATGGCTTTAAAAGAATATTAGGCAAATTCATGGAGGAAACGGCTATTGAGGGCAACTAGTTAAGATGGTGATGCTCTTCCTTCACAGCTACAAGCAGTAATGCTTCTGAATGTCCTGGAAACCACAGGAAGGGGAGAATGCTATTGTGGTCAAATCCTGCTTGTGGGTTTCACACAGGCATCTGGTTGGCCACAGTGAGAAGGATGCTAGGCAAGATGGGCTCTTTTTATGTTCTTACAAGGAATATTTTCCCCAATAACGCTCAACTGGCACCTATTCTAACACTTCTGTCTTACCAGGATCTTAAATCACTTGGTTCAATCTTCTAATCTCTGCTCATTGTTTTATGCTACTCTTTTAGAATTTTGCAGATTTTAGTACAGTCAAACCTTGGCTGTCGAACGTAATCCGTTCTGGAAACCCAAAATGTTGGCTTCCAAAATGTTTGACAACCGAGGCGCAGTTTCCGATTGGTTGCAGGAGCTTCCTGCACTCAGGTGGAAGCCATGTCAGACATTCAGTTTCTGAAAAATGATTGAAAACCGGAGCATTTACTTCCGGGTTTTCGATGTTCGGGAGCCAAAACGTTCCAAAACAGAAGTGTTTGGGAACCGAGGTTTGACTGTATGTTGTTTTTACATTTCAGCTGTATTTATACATTCTTTTGTTCCTGAGGGTGTGAGCTTGCTTGAAGGGTGGAATAGATATTTCTACAACAAACAAGTTTGTTTGCATGGTTGAACATTTGTGATTAATTTCATATTGGATGTGCTCAGATGCATATCCAAGCACCAAAGCCCAGATTTCCCATCTACATCAGGTTGCCATCCACATTTCAGAGAAACCCAGTTCTCCCATCTTGGGCTTGGTCCTTCAGGCTAGCTGAGCCCACTGCATGTTGGTTGCTTCCTTCTTTCTTGAAAAGGGTAAAGTTTAGTGCCCTCCTATTTTACAATGGCAATAATAGCCAAAGAAAGAGCATTGAGGTACTCTGGAATCACTGGCAAAAACCAGTGTGTTACCTTGGAACAGTGTTTTTATAAAAAGAATGTAGTCAGCAAATATTTGTTTTCAAAAGGAACCTCATCGAATCATGAAATGACCCACTGAGACACATATTAATGAGAAACTAAGCATGTTCAGAGACAGGGTCGGCCCACACATGAGGCAAAGTGAGACCACCACCTCAAGTGGCAGAATCCAATGGGGCAACAGATCCCAATGTTGACCTTTCTGCCCTCCCCTGCTCCTGGTGTAGATCTTCCCTCACTCCTCCTTCCCTGGATTTGCAGAAAACTTGTATCAAAATACAATGGATTCCGTATGACTTCTTTTTGCAATTATATAGGTTGCCATTAAATAGATTTGCATTTTGAGCATTCACGCTGATTTCTCTTATCAAAATGTCCTGCATTCAAAGCGGCCCTGTCTCTGAACTGCATGATACCCAACAGAAATGGTTCTGTTTCCAAAATACGTGTTTCCAGAGGAATGTGGTTATTAGGTTCATTATTTGGAGTAAAATTATGGTGTTTCACTCAGTATAGGAAAATACAGAGTACATTTCCTTTTTGAAGAGACAAAGTTCTGTTTGTTTAGTAAATGGAAGAAAGGTTACCTCCATGAACAAATGTTTGCTAAATGGAACCATTTCCCATTTACCTGTGTATAGTTTATGCAGAGGCCTTTAAGGGCAAACATCCTGAAAACAAAGGTGTTAGCTGGTTCTTCAATAAATAAGCAGAGGACCTCCTGCAAAAGGACACTTTTTCCTGTAGTGACTGGGGCAAACTATTATTGTTATTTATTATTTATTATTATTTTATTATCATCATGCATGCATGCTGTAACCCTGGCAACCTCCCCTTCCCAATTATTCTGTCTCTGTCCATTGCTCAGAGCGGGGCAATGCCAATTGCTCTTAATGGCCTGGTACTCTACTGCTCTCTTTGTTTCTTAATCAATGGCACCTTTATCAGCCAATTTCCTGAACAGGAATAATAATAATAAACCAGCATAGATTGCATTTTTACACTGCTAATTTTAATGTCAGTAAGCTCACCTTAGTCGTCTAAACACCGCTTGAACCTCGACACCTAGGAATCGAAGAGGAGGCAGGGAACCCTGAAACCTGGGCACCCACAAATCCATTACAATACTAAGCCAGCCACTGCTGCTGCATGAAGTCATATTCTCAGTGAAAAAGGATTTTAGACAGAATAGCAAAAATCAAGTCAAATTGCTTTCATATGAAACTACTCTCAGTAGCTCCATGCAGTCCATTTCCATACCTGCAAGTGAGTGCAAATGATCTTCTTGGAGAAACGAATGGATTACATTCATGCCTCAAGTGTCCATTTTCTTCTTACTTTGGGATTCTCACCAACCCTTGCTTTTCTGACAAATTATCTTGCATTCTATGTGGCTAGGCAGAAAATCTGGAAGGAAACCAGGACTATGGTTCCATCTGCGCTATACGTTTAAAGCAGTATAGTACCACTTCTAACTGTCATGGCTTTTCATTCAGAATCCTGGGAACTGTAGTTTTTTTGTTTTGTTTCTAGAGTGCTGGGAGTTGTTGGGAAATCCCCATTCCCCGCACAGAGCTACGGTTCCCAAAGAGAGGGAGTGATCATTATAGAATCATAGAGTTGGAAGAGACCACAAGGGCCATCGAGTCCAATCCCCTGCCAAGCAGGAAACTATTATATCACTATAGGAATTGTAGCTCTGTAAAGGGAATAGTGTCTCCTATATGACATGGTGGGGAACTTAATTGGCAGGTAAACCCAGCTTCCAGGTGGTGCTTGTAGTGCCTTGGCTGGAAGCTTTTCTAAAGGATGGATCAGGTGAGTCATTACCTACCATGGCAGCTGCTCAAGGGTGCCAAAAGTGAACCCACTAAACAGCACTAATGCACCCATGCATTTGTAAGATTCAGACAGTGCAGCAGTTCTTATTAGTGCATGGAAAACTGTTCTGTCTAAAATACACTGTTTAATATAAAGGCAGCAATACTTGTACCACCTTGCTCCATGTTAAGAAGAAGAAGAAGAAGAAGAAGAAGAAGAAGAAGAAGAAGGGGAGGAGTTTGGATTTGATATCCCGCCTTTCACTCCCCTTCAGGAGTCTCAAAGCGGCTAACATTCTCCTTTCCCTTCCTCCCCCACAACAAACACTCTGTGAGGTGAGTGGGACTGAGAGACTTCAGAGAAGTGTGACTGGCCCAAGGTCACCCAGCAGCTGCATGTGGAGGAGCCGAGGAGCGGAGACCCGAACCCGGTTCCCCAGATTACAAGAGTACCGCTCTTGTAACACATCCCATATTAAGAGGTTTCATTGACCAATGGTTTAAATATCTTTGCTAGCTAATAGGTCTACTCTGAGACATCAGTACTGAAGTCCTCATCCAGAGCCACGGGAAAAACATAAGGGACCCAGTCCTCATCAAAAAGTCTGCAACCCGATACCAAGGATTTATCATCATCAATTCAATTCTTTACATACTCACCTGTCACCTTAGTGTCCCAGAGTGGGTTACAGCAATTAAAAACTCAATATTGTTAAAGCCACAGGAATAGGGTAGGTCTGGGGGGGGGTATCTGGTGACAAAGGCCTGAGTAAAGCTGGGAAAACCTGTGGTTCTCCATGTGTTGTTGCTTCCAGCTCTGGTCAGCCCCAGCCAGCGTGACCAATGGGCAGGGACGATGGGTCTTGTAGTGCAGAAACATTTGGTGGATGTGGATCCCCGATGCAGATCTTATTGAGCTGGAAGGACCAAGGCAGCTTTTGTGTTCAGTTCAATCCCAACTCTCATGGAGAGAAATGTTCCCATTCCAAAATGGTCCCCTACCTGCAACAATGCTATCAGCCCTCTGAGAAAACAATATTAAGTACAGTCATACCTTGGTTGACGAACGGCTTAGTTGCCGAATGTTTTGGCTCCCAAACAATCGAAAACCGGAAGTGAGCGTTCCAGTTTCCGAACGATTTTCGGAAGCCAAACATCTGGCGAGGATTACACAGCTTCTGATTGGCTGCAGGAAGCTCCTGCAGCCAATCAGAAGCCGCACCTTGGTTTTTGAACAGTTCTGGGAGTTGTTTCCGGAACACATTCTGTTCGTGAACCAAGGTACAACTGTACTATATTGTTCCTGTATTTCTCTACAACCAGCTATACATTTTTCCATTTTGTACCAGGAAAAATCCTAGGAATTGTAGTCCAGCAGCATATAGAGAAGTTGGATATAGAGAAGTTGTACCAGGAAAAATCCTAGGAATTGTAGTCCAGCAGCATATAGAGAAGTTTTAGTCCAGAGGAATTTGGCCACCCTCCAGGTGCCCTGCTTGAATCCTTATGACCTCCCGTCTGCGACTCCCGGCAAGATAAAAGGAGGTCTCCAATCGGCGATTCTCCTCAACGTGAAGGAGAACACACCACTCCTCCCCCAGGGAGGGGGAAAGAGACAGACAGAAATATATTTACATGTCTTTATTCCTGTCGTTCACCAGTACAGAGAAAACATGTCTGCACACTCTGCTTCCCTGCTGCAGAGAGAGAAATAAACTCCACCCATGTACTTCCAGTACAGGGTCATGTGCTGCTCTGAGGTAACATCCGGCTCTCAGAGCACTTTACAAACTGTTCCTGGTTCCCACGGTACAATCCAATAACATCCTACATCCTGTTTACCATTCCAGCCACCTGGTGCTTGCTTCTGCATTGCTCCTTTTTCGTAACATCCTCCCCCAAAAGAATCAATGCGTGTTGCAGCAAGCAAAGCATGATCCAGAGAAGAAAACAAACAGTTGTTATACACATAACACTCCCCTGTTGTTTCAGTTCCACCCTTGGAACTCCCCGCCACTGGTTTCCCCAGTGTACCTCTCTGGTTGTCTGGTTTCCAAGGAATGAGTGCATCTGCATTACCTTGGCTAGCAACTCTCTGTTGTGTCTTTGTCTCTGACTTAGACACAGCTCCAACCTGTCCTTGGTTGTTTACAACAGCAACACATGCAACAGCTAAGTTAGCAAACTCTTTTGAGTACCTCTTGGGTGGTTGACCCTTTGTTACTCTCTCAGACCTACGTATGAGGTGCTGATCCTCTCTGCTCACTGGTCCAGTCTCAGGACTCTTTGGAGAACTAGTTCCAATGGTAAACAGTGGTTCATCCTTCAGTTGTGAAGGCCTATCTATTGTGTGAGATTTCCTCTCAATGACTGTGACAACTGAGCTCTCTGAGCTATCTGTGTCATCACTTTCTGTACAGCTGAAATCAGTGAAATCATCATCATCTGAATCGTCATCAGTGGGAAATGTGTGTACTGTCACTCTCTCCTGTTCAGGAGCACTCTCTAGAAATTTTGTGAGAATCACCTGACCAGATTCAGACAAAATTACTCTGTAGAGACCCTTTTCATACCCCACAAAAATGCCTCTGGCATTCATTACTCCACCTGGAGCTTCTGTTCTCACATGAGACCCAAAAACCTTGAAATGGGCAACAGAAGGTTTTCTGTGGAACAGTTTCTCAAAAGGAGAACTTCCCAACTCTTCTGAAACCTTTCTCACTTTCGTATAACAGTACGACATTAGAGACTCGGCCCAGAACTCATGTGGCAGATGTGAACTTAGCAATTGTGCTTCCATCCCCTTTTGCAATTCTCTGTTCACCCGTACACAGACACCCCTGTTCCACGCTTCCGCTGAAACAGAAACCTTGTGTCTTATTCCCTTCTTCTGCAGGAACCTTTGGAAATCCTGTAAAAGAAAAATCTGCTTCTCATCTGTGAATAGACAATCAATGTTAGCATCATGCATACTCTTAACTTTGTCACAAAACTCCTGAAACCTCTCCAAGGCTTCCTGTGGCTTTCTCAACACATAAACCCAGACATAGTTAGAGAAATGATCCACACACACAAGATAATATCTTGCATTGCCTCTAGATGGTTCTAGAGGACCAATCACATCAGCATACACCCGCTGAAATGCTCTGTTGACTCCCGCCACCTTCTTGCTCACACCTGCAAGAGAAACTAGGTTAGACACAGATGAATTACATTCCATGTAATCACTTTGGTCAAAAGTCAACAAATAAAGTCCATCCTTCTCCCTGGCTGAAAGAAATAACTCTCCATCTTTGTAGATCTTGCAGCTCTCAGCATCGTAGGACAGTTTCAGTCCTTTCTTTGCAATCTGCGAAACACTCAGCAGATTGAACTTCAATTCAGGAACCAAGTAAACATTGTTTATTGTCAAGTCCAGACTCTTAAGATAGACAGTCCCCACGCCGGCCGCTTCCAGCTCCTGACCGTTGGCCTGTTTCACAGCGAAGCTTTGCTTCTTAAATGATGAAAAGAGTTCTTTGTGTGGAGACATATGAACTGTCGCGCCCGTGTCAATAACAAACGAGTTCCCAACGTCTGGCGTGGTTCCTTTCGCCATCAAAGCTTTTCCAGGTTTCACCGAAGTCTTGGTGTGACCTTTGCCTGACGCCTCAGGCTTTGCTGAGCGGCCCTTCGCTCCTTTAGGCTGACGTGGCTTCTTGCAGTTCCGCTGAAGATGCCCAGCCTGTCCGCAATTGTAACATCGGACAGCGTTCAAAGCTAGAGCTTTTTCTCCAGTAGCTTCATCTGCGGGGGAATTAGAACTCCGTTCCTCCCTCCCCCTGTCCTTTACTTCCAGTGCAGCAAGTCTGTCCTGTTCACTCAGAACTACGGCACACACCCTCTCTGCGGTCAAATCTTGTGCCGGGAGGGAACCAAGCTGACTGGCAACCGTTTTGTAAGTCCGATTTAAGCTGTTGATCATCATGAAGCAAAACACTTCCTCCTGCAGACGGAAATTGCGTTCCACCATCTGCTGGCGCAGATATTTCATCTCCGTCAGGTGCGCTTGAACATCTCCATCAGGCGCAAGCCTCAGATTGGTCAGCTTCTCAAAATACAGCAACGCTGAAGAACCAGCATCCCTCTGATGTGTTCTTCGTAGCATCTCCCAAATTTCCCGTGCATATTCCAAACCCTGAATATGCACCAATTGGTCATCTGACACACACAGAATTATAGCCGTCCTGGCTTTCAGATTCTGTGACTCCCAACCTCGGGTTGGTGCTGCTGGGATGGGGTTCTCAATCACGTCAAAGACCCTCTGATTCTGCAGCAGGGCCTTCATCTTTTTCTGGGGCTCCGTTGCCTTGAAACACACTCCTCTCGGTGTCCAGCTGTCTGTTCTGTTTAGCCTCTGGCTGCAGGCAGACGCATTTCTTTATCTCCTTAGGTGCAGAGGATGGCAACGATTCATCGACCTCTCACCTCTCATGCAGATTCTCATAGATCAGATAACCATCGTTCTGCTACCAGTTGTCGGAATTCAAGCCAAAAGTCAGAGCCTCCAGCTTAGCTTTTAGTCCAGAGGAATTTGGCCACCCTCCAGGTGCCCGGCTTGAATCCTTATGACCTCCCGTCTGCGACTCCCGGCAAGATAAAAGGAGGTCTCCAATCGGCGATTCTCCTCAACGTGAAGGAGAACACACCACTCCTCCCCCAGGGAGGGGGAAAGAGACAGACAGAAATATATTTACATGTCTTTATTCCTGTCGTTCACCAGTACAGAGAAAACATGTCTGCACACTCTGCTTCCCTGCTGCAGAGAGAGAAATAAACTCCACCCATGTACTTCCAGTACAGGGTCATGTGCTGCTCTGAGGTAACATCCGGCTCTCAGAGCACTTTACAAACTGTTCCTGGTTCCCACGGTACAATCCAATAACATCCTACATCCTGTTTACCATTCCAGCCACCTGGTGCTTGCTTCTGCATTGCTCCTTTTTCGTAACAAAAACCTGTGGTTCTCCATGTGTTGTTGCTTCCAGCTCTGGTCAGCCCCAGCCAGCGTGACCAATGGGCAGGGACGATGGGTCTTGTAGTGCAGAAACATTTGGTGGATGTGGATCCCCGATGCAGATCTTATTGAGCTGGAAGGACCAAGGCAGCTTTTGTGTTCAGTTCAATCCCAACTCTCATGGAGAGAAATGTTCCCATTCCAAAATGGTCCCCTACCTGCAACAATGCTATCAGCCCTCTGAGAAAACAATATTAAGTACAGTCATACCTTGGTTGACGAACGGCTTAGTTGCCGAATGTTTTGGCTCCCAAACAATCGAAAACTGGAAGTGAGCGTTCCAGTTTCCGAACGATTTTCGGAAGCCAAACATCTGGCGAGGATTACACAGCTTCTGATTGGCTGCAGGAAGCTCCTGCAGCCAATCAGAAGCCGCACCTTGGTTTTTGAACAGTTCTGGGAGTTGTTTCCGGAACACATTCTGTTCGTGAACCAAGGTACAACTGTACTATATTGTTCCTGTATTTCTCTACAACCAGCTATACATTTTTCCATTTTGTACCAGGAAAAATCCTAGGAATTGTAGTCCAGCAGCATATAGAGAAGTTGGATCTTACACACACACACACACACACACACACACACACACACACACAGTTTGAGCCACCCAAATGAGCCCTACAGCTGAGTTAACATTAAAAAATATAATTTTAATATTTTTATTACTTACACCCCGTCCATCTGAGCTGCTTCCAGCACTCTCTCTCACTCTCTCCACACACATACACATATAATTTCCATTCTACCTACCCTTCCTCTGAAAGAAGGACCAGTCTGCACACATCCCATGGAAAGGCTTCATTGTGACTCAACAGCTGCCATAGATTTCAGGGATTTGTGTGTGTTTAATCCTTTCTTTCTTCGCTTTTCTGTTCAAAGCCAATGCCCTCGGAGGAAACAAAGCAGGCTGCCTTGTTCTGTTTTGCTATACAGCAGGCATGTCCAACTTTCAAGAGACTGAGATCTACTCCCACTATAAAATAACTGGCAGTGATCTACCAAAGTTTTTTTTTTAAGGAAGCCAAAGTTGTTGAGCTTTTCTTTTCTTTTTTTCCAAAATTTTGGGGTGGGGGGGTGGTGTTCCACGATCTACCATGATCTACCACATACCCCCCACAATCTACCAGTAGATCATGATCTGCCTGTTGGACGTCCCTGCTATACAGTATCTCTCTCTCGAAGAAAAGCAACTGGCTTGGATCCTGATATAACTCACCTCAAGGAAGTTCATGGAGGGGAAGCTTCCCCTCAGCTCCCCAAAGTGCCTCTCTCGGGCCTCCCAGAAGTCTCTGGGGTGGGTTGAGGGCCCTCCTAAGCAACTGGGATAGGACACCAGGGCGGGGGGGTCATTGTTATTTTATTACTATTAATATCTATTTATTTGTCATGCTTTATATCAACGTGCCTCAAAGCGTAATCAGAAGGGGGCGGGGAAGACCTTCCAAAAAGCATGTGAAACTAAATATGAAAACCAGGAAGGGCAGCAGGAGGAAAGGAGAAGTTTCCTTCCACAAGCTTCCTGAGGTGAATCTGCCTATGAAAGAAACCGGGACGTGGGTGGCGCTGTGGTTTAAACCACAGAGCCTAGGACTTGCCAATCAGAAGGTCGGCGGTTTGAATCCCTGCGATGGGGTGAGCTCCTGTTGCTCAGTCCCTGCTCCTGCCAACCTAGCAGTTCGAAAGCATGTCAAAGTGCAAGTACATAAATAGGTACCGCTCCAGTGAGAAGGTAGACGGCGTTTCCATGTGCTGCTCTGGTTCACCAGAAGCGGCTTAGTGATGCTGGCTACATGACCCGGAAGCTGTATGCCAGCTCCCTTGGCCAATAATGTGAGATGAGTGCTGCAACCCCAGAGTTGGCCATGACTGGACCTAATGGTCAGGGGTCCCTTTACCTGTACTATGAAAGAAACCAGAACTATGGTGGTCCTTCTGAGCTGCCGTTTCCACCCCGTCCTAGAGATGGGAGAGCCGTGCTTTACAGCAAACATCTCGATAGCATCCAGTAAAGTTTTGTCAAAAGTGTATAAGTTATTATTAGAAAGGCATACAAAGGATGAAGAAGTTAAGTCGGATATGATTAAATGGGCTCAAGATCTTGGTCATACTATTGAATCTGATATGTGGAAAGATTATGGACAAAAATAATTAAATTTACTGCATATATGGCACTTAAGGAAAATTTAATGAAGATGATGTATATATGGTATTTGATGCCGACTAAACTTGCTAAAATGTATAGAACTCAAGATAAGGCATGTTGGAAATGTAAAAACAAAGCCTACTGGGATATGATATACAATGAATTGAAAAGGATTTTCAAAAATACATTTATTTAAAAAACCGGAGGCTTTCTTATTGGGTATTATAGGAGAGGAAATTCCAAAGGCAAATATAAACATATTTATGTATGCCACTACAGCTGCAAGGACACTTTTAGCCCAGAAATGGAAGCAGCAGAAACTTCCAACTTTGGAAGAATGGCAGACAAATGATTGAATATGCAGAACTGGCAAAGCTGACAGGCAGAATCAGAAACCAGTGTGAATAACTGTTTTGAGAAGGACTGGAGTAAATTTATACAATACATGAAAGAACATTGTAAACATTTGAAAATGTTTGTAGGTTTGACTTAAATATTTTGCAATGTTCATTTTGGAAACTGGTTTACAAATACTAAAGTAAATTTTACAAAATATAGAAAGACGGTAAACAGGGTGATATAGAAATGCTAAGATGGTTGTGATTACTTAAGAAAGCCAGGGAGGGCGGGGAGTCGATGCTTGGTAGGAGCAAAGTTGGGGACCTCCCTGGCTTTTTTCTGGCCCATGTAGGACCAGTTTGGATAGTTGGCCTTGGTGAAGATTTGATGTTTTCATCCCCAAAAAGTTTTTGATTTGAGCTTCTACTGAAATGAGGCTGCATTTTAATGTTTTACTTAATCTTGTTTTTAAGTTGTATTTTAATCAATTGTTTTTACCTGGTGTTAGCTGCCCTGAGCCCAGTCTTGGCTGGGGAGGGTGGGGTATAAATAAAAATTATTATTATTAGTAGTAGTACTAGTAGTATTACGTGAGGATATGATTCGATATGAATGCGACAAAGTTTAAAAATGAAAATTTTCTTTTCTTTCTTTCTTTCTTTCTTTCTTTCTTTCTTTCTTTCTTTCTTTCTTTCTTTCTTTCATCTGTCTATCTATCTATCTATCTGATAGATAGATCTCTCTCTCTATATATAAAACAGCACCCCACCATGCAAGGAAACGGGAGAACTTCGTCAGTCGGCTCTCCTCGTTTTGCTTGCCAGTCATGCAAGCGGGTGGGAAGGGGGCCGATCCGAGGTTTCTGCTTTGCACCCAGCGTCTCCTCCCCAACTTTCTGGGAGGAGCGAACTTGCAGCTGGCAGCCAGAAAAGATGCCCGCCAGCGAGTTAAAAGACACGAAGAGCCCCTTCTCACCGTCTTGCCCGCTTCTCTGTGTTTCCCCTTCTCGGGGGCGGAATCCGCT